>NC_064829.1:82257135-82629635 GCF_024166365.1 Elephas maximus indicus
TTTTTACATCAAAACTGCTTTGTCTTTGAACTCCCAGAAGATTGACAGAAACTTTGGAATTTGTGTTTAGATTTATAATAGTGTTGCTGCTTTAAAATTAAAATTAAAATTTTTAATCGCCTACTTGATCTAATTTTTTCAGACATTTTCAAATGAATTAAAATACGGCAGTGCAGTTAACATCAAATCATAATGATAATTTGTTAGTTAAAGGCTATTTCAGTCTATAAAACTTTGATTACTGGGAATTTAGCTGCGGCTTTATGGGTTTTCCCATATGACTGCCTACAAATTTTTATGTTGACTAAAATAGTAAATTGTTTAAACTGTTCAAACAAATTACTTAGCAATTAAACCTTCAGCGAAATTGTAATTCATTTTAAATTTAGCACAGAGGTTTGATGCTCTTTCTGAGGGAAACAACACAACATGAAATCTGTAAATTCACTGTTTTGCATGAAACTGTTTCCCATAGGACAAAACATTCCTAGCACTGTGGGTAGAGGAGAGCCTTCCGCTAATGTGAATTAATTTTGTAGTAAAGGATCACTTGAGAGAATTCCTGCATTTGAATTTTATCCAGATCCCATTGTTTCAAGCATAACTTTTTTTAATTTTTGTTTTATACCTCATTTCCAGCATCCCAAATTGCAATATTTACACCCAAATGCAACTAACTGAAGTCATATAGTGTTGATTTATATTAGCTATTACCTGTTGTGTTGAGAATTGCATAACCTGAGGACATTAAAAAGAGCAGGTTGGACATTTATACCAAAAAACAACATTTTTAAAAGCCAGTATTCCTTTTCAACTGTGATAGAGACGACATTTGTTAACGTAGAGATTTCTTCTTGCACGCGTACACTTCTGTGCCAGTACACTTTGACTAGCAATAGGATGGAATTTTTAATGTAATTTACATATTCAAATTAGTTTTTTTGGTACATTTGTCACTTGGAGATCCTGTTTCAGCAGTGTTGCCATTCTTTAAAAAATCTTTGTTGTTGATTTATTTGCCAGTTATTAGCCATAGAAGTCTACCAGTACCATTACTTTATGGATGCACTTCAATTTTAGCCAAAAATGCCATGGCCCACCTTGACCACTCATGTCATTGATCAGTCTTGGCTTTCAGTAATTTGAATAACAATAGATTTTCTATCATTAAGGAGAGCCAAAAGAATATCCTTAGGCACACACACACACAGTCTCTTTCTGTGTCTTCATTTTTTTTTAAGTCGAGAAATACAAATATTCATATGAACATGATCTGATTACAAAGCACATTCAATCTTGTTGATTAATTTTTATGAGTAAATTCCGAGAGTTTGATCTCTTTTCAGTAGTACTTGGTCTTAATAATATGCACTATCTTTCTATTGTGGGTATGTCATTCCTGTGTTACTTCTCTCTACTCCTTTTCTTTAGAGTCTATTATGTAGGATGTATTCTATTACCATTTTAATTCAGCTATGATTTTCTTATTCTCAGATTTTTCCAGTATGCAAAACTGAAGTCACTTTGCTTTCTATTCCCCAGCTTTTCCAGCTGTTGAGGTCATTGAACTTTTCTGTTTGCTTTCTGATGGCTTTGTTTAATGGACATGAACTTCCATTCCCTTTCCTCCGACAACTTTTATGTTCCTTACTGATTTATGGTCTACCTAGTTATTGAAGTCTCTTTTAGGAAAATGAGCGGTTGAAAAAGACTTAACATGAGAATATATATATATATACACAGATATTCACGTATATATAATTGTGATGGGGAGAAGCAAATGAAAACCAATCTTTATCATGTCTGGTTGGACACATACATAAACCCAGCCCATTTTATATGCTGAAACCTCTTTTATTTATTTTTCAATCAACAGCTTTCTTTGTGCCTAGGTGAATTGGATGCCCAACGTCACAGTAAATGTTTTTGTAGTGCATATTGCTCTTTTATCAATAGCCAGATAACTTGACTTCATTTGTCAGTGACTTACTCTACCAATTCATCATTTAGGAATAAAGCAATTAGGACCATTGCCTGTACCTCAGACATAACTTGTAAACAGTCAGATTCATCATGGCATAATTATTTTTTGTAATTCTGTTGATGTTTCAGATAAACTCCCCCCAAATTTAAAGTGTTTCTAGATGTTTAGGTGTTTTGTTAGATTTTAAAACAACTCAGAAAGTCTGCAATCTGTACTTCTAGTGATAAACCAAAAAAACCAAACCCAGTGCCGTCAAGTTGATGCCGACTCATAGCGACCCTATAGAACAGAGTAGAACTGCCCTGTAGAGTTTCCAAGGAGCACCTGGCGGATTCGAACTGCCAACCCTTTGGTTAGCAGCCATAGGACTTAACCACTACGTCACCAGGATTTCCCTTTCCCGTTTGAAATACGTTGACATCATAATAATAATGTTGTACGAATTTTGTCTTAATCATCAACTATCAACTAATTTTTTTTCTTTTTACCTTGAGCGTGCTAAATGTTCACATAGCTAAAAATTTTAAAATACTCAGTTTGTCTTAATTTCCTTGGTCGAGATGCATAAGATTAATTTTACCAATCTGTATTTCCTTTGGAAATCCTGGTGGCATAGTGGTAAAGAGCTACAGCTCCTAACCAAAAGGTCGGCAGTTTGAATCCACCAGGCATTCTTGGAAACTCTCTGGGGCAGTTCTACTCTGTCCTACAGGGTCGCGATGAGTCAGAATTGACTCAATGGCAGCAGGTGGGCATATTTCCTTTATATTTTCAATGCATTTTTTGTAGAAATCCAAATTTATTATATATGTTGTAAATATATTAAAACAAACAAAAAAAAAATCCAAACCCCGTTGCCTCAGAGTTGACCCAGGCTCATGGTGACCCTGTAGGACAGAGTAGAACTGCACCATAGGGTTTCCAAGAAACGCCTGGTATATTCAAATTCCTGACCTTTTGGTTAGCAGCCAAGCTCTTAACCACTGTGCCACCAGGGTTCTGTAAATTTCCATGGATCGCATTTGTGATGCTCTAAATTTATAAATTTAGAGCATCACAAATGCGATCCATGGAAATGACAATTGAGTGAACTTTGGGTCAAATTGAATTTTCTCGAAACTTTGGGTGAAACTGAATCTTCTTTCAAACCATTGGAAACCCTAGTGGCGTAGTGGTTAAGAGCCATGGCTGCTAACCAAAAGGTGAGCAGTTTGAATCCACCTGGTGCTCCTTGGAAATTCTATGGGGCAGCTCTGCCCTGTCCTGTGGGGTCGCTATGAGTCGGAATCGACTTGACAGCGATGGGTTTGGTTTGGTTTTGGGTTCAAACCATTTGTCGGAACTTGAAATTGTTAAATTAATTTTATATTTCCTTTTGTAAGTGTATTCACGTATGTTCTAGAAATGAAAGACAGTTAAATATACCATTCCTATTTTATCAGTATATGTATTTAACCTGTAATTAAGATATGCAGTTTAACATTGCGAATAAAATCCCATAACAGAAGATATACACGTATGTCTCTTAGTTGCTTTGCATTTGATGCCAGTGATAGCAATACAGCAGATAGAAACCCAACACGAGTTTATGAGCTTTACCTGAAAAAACATTCTACTGTAGCAGCCCTGAGCACCTATAATCTCTTCCAGTTAGCTCCTAAATTTATCCTACTCATTGTGGAAAGGACAGAATGCGAGTATGAATTACTCTGTGTAACAACAAACATTCCAGAAGCCTTCCAAGCGCACAGTCCCTTCAACATGGAATATTAGCAGATGACCCCACTAAAAGAAAATCCTCTTCCTCAAAAATATAGCCATCCCTTTTCCTTCTCAGTTCATGTCATAATCTCTTCAAAAAATAAAATTTTATTTTGAATAAAACTTTTTCTTTAGGTGAAACACTTATTAAAAAATTCAATCAACATATGTAAGCCCAAATATTAAAGTAAATGGAATTATAAATCCCATCTCCCAAACACAACCACTGTTAGCTTTGGTAGTGATCTTTCTGTAGCTCTCACTTCTCATGTATGTACATGCAAAGATAAGTATAGAATTTTTCATAAATAACAATCACATGTAATGTTTGTAATGTGTTTTGTTTAGTCCATGCCATGGACGTTAGTCCACGTCTGTTTATATGTATAGATTTACATTTTAATATCAATGGCCTTATAATCCATTGTTAATATGTACTATATATAAATAATTTTATGGATTTACTATTTTATGGGCACATAACATTTCCAAGATTTTACTAAAAAAAGAAAATGCTGTAAGTAAAATATTTTCAAAGTTATTAATTTATTTCCTTAGAGTAAATTCTGAATATGATCTGTTGGATTAAAGGTCTGAATATTTTCTTGCATTTTATTAGTCTTACAGAAAGGTTGTTACGCTTTCTGCTCCCACCACCAATGCGTGGTAGTTATTTTGTTGTATGTATTGGAGGTAGTGGGAAGAATATTATTTTTATATTAAAAATAAACCCACATTTTATATAGTGTAATACGAAAACATAAGATTTCAAAGAAATTTTTAATTTGGTTTGTGTCAGGCCAGTTCTTAAAGGCTTCTATTACTCATTCCCTCTTCCTTTTTGTTAGCAGTGGTTTGATGGAAAATTTTTTTGAACTATTCTCAGTGTTTCCAATACCCAGTGATTATCCATTGAAAGAAAAAATAATATTATGTTAACTTTAGAGTGCATTTTTTGTGTCTACTAGTTTTAGTGTGTACATATGTTTTATTGAACTCTTGATGTTCATGAAAACTTTAATCATTAAGTTTGTAATAAATTGTCAAATGAAGATTAATGGTAATATAGTGGTGTGTGTTCTAACATAGAGTCAGATATCAGCCAGCAGATGGTACTTTGCCACTATGCAGGAATTCTAAGGTATCTCATGCCATAAAGAATTCAACAATTACAAATTAGAAATGGATATGATAGTACACTGCCTTTATTATTGCTTTGAAATAGAATTGAGACTTTTTCTGGCTTGTATTAGGTAATTTTTTAGTGGAGCTAGGTCCAACTTCACCACCCTATAATTCTTAAGGGAAAACCCCACAGTCACTCAGCCCTCAAAGCATTGTATCCAAATGTGTTATCCAATCTTGAGCTAAATGGAGTGAGTGAAAGCCTTCTTGCGCCCTTGTCCTCAGGGAGGGACTTTTAGGCCTTTAATAGGCACTCTCGTTGTTGGAGATTTGTTTTTACTGGGAATTTTGTCCTTAAAGAGAATACTCCTCTTCACCCAGCCCATGGGTCATAAACATGCCGTTGCCATCCATTCCCGGCTGGTTGCCCATGAATGCTTCCCACCCCTGTGAGAGAAAAATGTCTCAGATATGCTTTTGGGACTTTTCTTTATGTAGAATTGAACCTGGGCAAATCCATTTTATGTTGTTAAGCGTGCATAGTGTTTACTTTTTGGGAGCATAGTATTTCCCCTCATACATATTAGCAGTTTCAAAGCTGATTTTCTAAAGTGCTTTTTGTGGTTTCTTTTATATCTTTCTAGATTGTATTACAAATTTTAAAAAGGCAGATTTTAAAGAATGGGTCAGTGTTACAAGAAAATGCATAAGCTAGTCCAGAGTCCACGTTACAAAGAGTTCTGCATTTCTACTTTTGTAATACCTTTACACTGTAAGAACAGGGACACTGTGTTGTGTTACCTTGGGCCCACGTGTCAGCAGTGAATGACAGAGATAATGTGGTTTTTATCAATATTAGTACTTACCGTGGCACCGTTTCAAGAAGGTCAGCAATGATGGAGCAAAAAATTTTCACAAGAATGCTTTATAACGTGCCTTGAAAACATGAAGCAATTTAACAAACTTGATTGTCCTTGGCCGTGGAGTAAAGGTTGCATATAGAAAGCTCAGTATGTTGCCAAGAATACAGAATAATATGAATGCGTTAGGTGCCTCTACTGTCCAGTGTCTTTGTGGAACAGTTTTAATAATAACTGGAGCAGGGAGATTGGTTGAGGACTTGTTTCAGTGGAAGTCGGACACGTTTTACTGTCCTTTTTGCTTTTACGTTGAGAATCCTTCTTTGCACCCTTGAACAGTTTGTAAATAGTCACATGATTGCAGGCCAGTCTACTGATTTTCTGGGAGGAACTGTTTTACTAATTAGGCACTGAGTTTTCATTGAATTGCCATCAGTGAGTTAAAAAAAAAGAAAAGCTTTGAGTATTATGGGATTGGCCATTTTTGAAAGCTGACTGTCCAATCACAGTTTCTGTGTGCACGTCATGTGATAGATGCATCGCATCACTCGGGAAGATCATATTAATTGTTCTAATTAACACGTGACTTTCTGTGTCTTAGATTAATCAGCATGTGACTCGATTATTTGTACCCTTCTGGGAGTTTTTCACCATGAAATGCAAATACCAGGTTAAAAATATTGCTTTATTTGTACGTGGAGAGAATATTCATTGCAGTACCACTGTACTTCTAAGAAAAAAGAGAGTAATTAAAATGTTGATTACTATACTAAATCTCTGAGATGTCCGGTTATGTGTATTTCATATGTGCTCACATTTCTGAGAAGTTAGCTTTTGCACAACAACCGACCATGATTATCTGGTATCCTCCGGAAGGTTAGCTGAGTTGTTTCCTATATTACTCAGGAAAAAATTTCTTTTCACAATTGAAAATGTCAGCATCAATTTAAAGTAACACTAAGCATGTGCTGGCTTTCTGAATATTATCCTCCTCCACCTCCCTCCAACCGCCCTGCCGAGGATCTGGCTGTGACAGTTTGATTAGATCATCAATCCTCACTGTTAACAGCACTTTTCCTGAACACCTGGGCTGCTGGGTCACGTCTGAATTCGGCTACCGTTGTTCCAGTGACCCAGCGTGCATTCCCCACAGCAATTTACATCGTGTGCACAAATTAAAAGGTACCTTATAACAACAGTTTACTTTAAAGAATGACCTCTTTTTCCCCTATGCTAAAGTTATGTTATAGGAGGTGGATTTTGTATGATGAAAGACCGCTTACTTTGGAACATAGTCACCTGCCGTGATGAAGGTCTGTTTATTTTATTATTTTTTTCTTTTTAATTGGCTCTTAGATCAGAATCTCTACCAGGAAAATACTCTTATCTTTTGTTTTTGTACTATTAAAATTGGCTTCAAGCACATTTTTAAAATTCGATTACATTTTTACCAGATTTAAGCCTAGATAAATAATTGAATTCATCATATATTGCTGAAAATCTCCCTGCTTTCTGCTCCTAAATTCTCCACTTTAACTGTCAGAATGGTCTGATTTATACTTTTCTATTTATAGTTGTAGCAATAGAGATAAATACCTACTTACGTTTTCATTGCAAATTGTTTAGTAGCAGACTGCAACATAAGCATACTGTTAAAGCTAGCATTATCAAATTTTGATACCATAATTATCTTTTGTTTTCCTCACAAGTTTTTATTTTTATAATGAGGGGAGGAAAACATAAAAATTTGTATCATTGAAATTGATGTTACTGGGAGTGGAGGGCCCAGACTTCTGTTGCTCAACCTAAGTTTTCCACTTGAGTTTTGAACAGTGTTAGAAAGGAAATTCCATCAAAGAATGTGTGTACCTGTTAGAAGGAAAGACAAAGAAGGCTCCGATGTTAATTTTATCTGCAATTTTGGCTGGAACTTGATGTTGTTGCTTTTCAGTTCATTATTTTTCATTATTATAAGCAGATGTGAGTATGGTTCAAGGCCATCAAGGTGGAGTGGTGTTTTGTTAGAAGATTAGGATATTTCTGCATGATTTCCCAATCTTCTACTCTCTTATTCTTTCATTTTTAATGGAAAAGCATATGGATGTATATATTTACAAAAGATTTCCCTATTTCTAATCTTTCTTTTGAGGTAAGTCCTTTTGAATCATTACATTTTTTAATCCTGATTTTCCTAAATGGCCTATTTGTTCATCTCTACTAGAACATGGGAAATTATTAAATAATACTATTCATACATAAGAGTAGACTTTTTAGAGATCAAAGCCAATATGTATTCACTAAGGTTATCTGTACAATTTTCAAACAGTGACTGAGCTTTAGTCTACTGTAACCATAGGCATATATATCCCAGGCTAACTGTATCTGTTGCTTTATGTTTTATCATCATAGTTAATATTTTAAGTAACCACAATCTCGATCAGTCTTAGGGTGTCTGTGATAATTGTACATGTCCAAGCTTCTTGACAGTGGCACAATATGTATGTTGGAAAGTTCATTTGATTACTGACCAACTGACCTAGTTTTATTGTCCCTGTTCTCTAACCAGCTGTGTGACCTTGTGTCCATTGTTTTTAATTTCTGTCTGAGGCTGTGCATGTGTAGAATGAGGGCGGGACGTGGGGTCCTGAAAAGAAGGCCAGAGCTGGACCTGAAGCACCTGAGCTTGGGCTCTGTCCTGAGCCGCTTTGCTTCCTTGGACAAATCTCTTGACTCTCTGAGTCTTAGTAAAGCTCAGGCAGTAAAATACAGATTGTTGTAAGGATCAAGTGAGATAATCAGTGAAAAGTACTCTGTAGAAGAGAAAACACCAGCATGCCATAATGGACATATCTCAGGTTTAGGATTGTTGAAGTCCAACATCTGAATTTTAATCCTAACACTATCATCATATTGATTGATGTGATTTTGGCCAAGTTACTTAATTTCTGAAACTCAGTTTACTCAGCTGAAAGTGTGGGGAATACCTTTCTCTTTTCAAAATCCACAGAAGGAGTAAATTAGATGAGCTTCTGTGTACAGGTGGCATCGTAGAGGGCTTAGCATTCAGAAGGCATTTTATGACTGTGAGTCACCTCTGCCTCAAGCAGAGCATCCACTGGGCAGAAACTTGATGAGGCTCATCCTGGTGTTACGTTCTGGGAACACAGGAGGCTCTCGAGTGAAAGAAAGCAGTGGGTGTTGTGAAGGTTATGATGTTGGTTAAGAGGTTAGGAAATGATACGAGGAAGGGAGAGTGACTTTAGGGAGACCATTCAGGAAAGGCAACGCTGAAGCATTTTAAAAACTTTTTATTTTGGGATAATTGTATATTTACATGCATTCTGAGGCATTTTGCATTGAGACTTGAATAGTAACAAAGGCATGACTGTGTCCAAGAGCGAATGGAGCATGCAAACATTCTGAGGCAGGGCCAGCTGTGGTGCCTTCCATTTTCTGAAGTGAGGTCACCGTGGCTGGAACATTCATTTCTACAGGGAGGCGGTATTTTAAGGAGAGACGAGAAGTGGCCGGGTTGTGCAGGGCCCTGATGTGTGGTGAGGAGTTTGTATTCCTTGTGCCAGGGATATTCATAGGAAGAGGTCATTAGGACAAGTTACACTTTAAAGATTCTACTGGTGTGCTGCCGACAGTGCTCAGGTTCCCTGCAACAATTTTTCAAGATTGTGTACCCCTCACAACCATTTTTAAATTGACAGCTAAACATTTTCATTATAAGTATAGTTATACAGGTTGTCCACGGATTAGTCAATATTCTTCACCAACACCATAATTCAAAGGCATCAAATTCTTCTTCAGTCGTCCTTATTCATTGTCCATCTTTCACATGCACATCAGGCGATTGAAAACACTGTGGCTTGGGTCAGGCACACTCTAGTCCTCATAGTGACATCTTTGCTTTTTAACACTTTAACGAGGTCTTTTGCAGCAGATTGCCCAATGCAACATGTCATTTGATTTCTTGACTGCGGCTTCCATGGGTGTTGACTTTGGATCCAAGTAAATAAAATCCTTGAAAACGTCAGTATTTTCTCTGTTGTTATTGGTCCAGTTGTGAGGATATTGTGTGTGTGCGTGTGTGCGTGTGTGTGTGTGTGTGTGTGTGTGTGTGTTGAGGTATAATCCATAATGAAGGCTGTAGTCTTTGGTCTTCATCAGTAAGTGCTTCGCTTTCAGCAAGCGGGGTGTGTCATCTGCATATCGAAGGTTGTTAATGAGTCTTCCACCAGTCCTGATGCTGTGTTCTTTATATAGTCCAGCTTCTCAGATTATTTGCTCAGCATACAGATTGAATAAGTATAGTGAAAGGATACAACCCTGAGATACACCTTCCCTGCTTTAAATCATGCAGTATCCCCTTGTTCTATTTGAAGGACTACCTTTTGGTCTTTGTACAGGTTCCTCATGAGCACAATTAAGTGTTGTGGAATTTTCCATAATTTGTTATGATCCACACAGCTGAATGCCTTTGCATAGTCAATAAAACACAGGTAAGCATCTTGAGTTGGAATCGACTCGACGGCATTGGGTTTTTTTTTTTTTTTTTTTTCTGGTTTTAAACATCTTTTTGGTATTTTTTGCTTTCATCCAAAATCCATCTGGCATCAGTAATGAGATCCCTCATTCCATGTCCTCTTCTGAATCTGGTTTGTGTTTCTGGCGGTTTCCTATGGATGTACTGCTGTGTCTGAATGATCTTCAGTGAAATGTTACCGGAGTGTGATATTAATGATGCTGCTTGATAATTTCTGCATTCTGTTCGATCACTTTTTTCTGGAGTGGGCACAAATAAGAATCTCTTCCAATTGGTTGGCCAGATTTCTTGGCATAGACAAGTGCACACTTCCAGTCTTGCATCTGTTTGTTGAAACATCTCAACTGGTATTCTGTCAATTCCTGGAGACTTATTTTTTACCAATGCCTTCAGTGCAGCTGAGACTCTTCCCTCAATACGTTAGGTTCTTGATCATATGCTGCCTCCTGAAATGGTTGAACGTCAACCAGTTCTTTTCAGTACAGTGACTGTATTTCTTCCGTCTTCTCTTTATGCTTCCTGTGTCTTTCAATATTTTCTGCATAGAATCTTTCAATACTGCAACTTTTGAGGCTTGAATTTTTTCCTCAGTTCATTCAGCTTGAGAAATGCGTAGCGTGTTCCCTTTAAAATCTTCTGTTCACCTCTTTCACGTCATCATCTCTTCCGTTTACTTTAGCTACTCTGTGTTGAAGAGCAAGTTTCAGAGTCTCTTCTGACATCCATTTTGGTCTTTTCTTTCTTGCCAGTCTTTTTAATGACCTCTTGCTTTCTTCATGTGTGATGTCCTTGATGTCATCCCACAACTCATCTTCAGGCATTATTATTCAATGCATCAAATCTCCTTCCTTCATTCCTTCCTTCCTCCCTACCTCCCTCCCCTTCTTTTCCTTTCTTTCTTTCTTAGAATGTTATATTTATTATCTTACTTATGAGAGAAATGTGAATTAATAATCAGCAGTGTGATAATTGTGTTTTTAAACTCAAACAATAGATAGAACAGTGTTCAGGTATTTTCAAGTATATTAAAATTCCATGTAAATATTATGCATTAAAGAAAACGCAAATATTTTCCACTAAAATGAGGGATAGAGAAATGATAAGACTGTACCCTATCAAAGGTGGAAAACTTGTGAGACCTGGAAAAACAAGGCAGTCCTGCAGAGTTCCAGCTCTCCCAGGTTTCACTGTATTTGAGCTTTCCTTCTCTGACAGGTTTCCACCTTACACAGGCTCTGACTTTCACAGGTTTTACTGTATTTTCCACTAAAACGAGCCATAGAAAAGTGGTAAGACTATACCTGTCAAAGGTGGAAAACTTGTGAGACCCAGAAAAACAAGGCAGTCCTATCACGTTCTTGCTTTCATAGGTTTTACCATACTTGACTCAAACAGTTTCTCTGCATTTGAGACATGGACCTCTTATACTCATTGTTATGCCGATTCTTGCTGCAGAGTTGCATGATGTACGAGGTTTGGACGTCACAGTGTACTGCAGATGCTCATGCCATAGGACACTCACAGATTAGGCAGTGTCCTGCTACTTCTCCTTGATCTTGTCAGTTGAAGGAAATTTCTTGCTTTGAGATAATTATTGTAGGATGACATATTTATAATTACCTTGGCTGATGTTGAGTTTGAGGAGGAAAATTAAAATGCTCCACCTTCTGATTCAACCCTTCATCAGGTTCATTTGGTGAAAAAGCTGCGTGGAGTTTTCTTTTCTGAACTTAAGGTTTTATTAATTAGGAGAGCCTTTATTTCTGGAATTTAATGGCTGAAAAATCATTTTGGGTAAGGTAGCACCCTTAAGCCATGTTTTGACTTGGCCTGTTGACTCTCTGTTTCTTGGGTCTTAGTCCAGTTTTGTCATAAGAAATTGGGTACTACCAGCTCCCCTTAGGAGAATTTTTTCTAACTTAATGCATCTCAGCTTTGGTAATTCATTTGTTAGTCTAGTTTCATAATGTAATTGTTCATTTTTAATCATAATTTTTTATTTTTCTAATAATATTTTTCTGTTGTATAACCTTAGTGTGATACATAATATTCACATTATATTCAATTACATATAAACATTTTCCATAATTTGATTCATTATTTAAGATTTTACAAAATGGTCTATTGCTTCCCTGTCATTTTTCTATCCATTCATCAGATTGTAAACTAATAGGAGTACTGCAGTTGTTGTGGTATCTCAGAATACTCCTTCCAAATTCTGGGCTAATTCTTTCTTTTTCCTCTCCTCCCTATCCAAGTCCGTTAGCAGCGATAAATGACTTCGCACTTAGGTATGGGTAATTTTTTCTGCATCTTGCGTTTTCGTTCTAATTTTAATACACTGCTGTTGAAAAACTATTTCCTACTTATTTCTTGTTGTTTTAGGTTCATTTCTTATTAATTTAAGCATACCTACAAATAAATATCACATTTAAAAATTTTTCTTTTAATTCAAAATTTGACATTATCTTTTTGCAAAAAGTGATGAAACTTCTAGCAGTTCCACAAATCACAAGTACAGTATGCGTAAACACAAACATCCAAATGCTTTCTCTAGTGATGCACTTAGAATAAAATAAATTTAATAATGCTTCTTTGGTTTTGTAGTGTTTGCCTAACTTGATATAAAGAAGCTCTGATGGCACAACAATTAAGCACTCAGCTGCTAACTGAAAGTTGAGTGGTTCAAACCCACCCACTGGCTCTGTGGGAGAAAGACCTGGCAATCTGCTTCGATGAAGATTACAGCCTAGGACACCCTATGGGGCAGTTCTGTTCTGTCACATGGCATCGCTATGAGTCAGAATCAACTTGATGGCACTTAACAACAAAAGCAACTCAGTATAAAAGTTACTTTTTCCTAAGTTGACAAGCGTGCAATAGTGTTTTTAGATAACAGAAAGATGGTAACTAATTGTTGCCACTTCCATAAAAAGTAAACAGAATAGATCAAATTCTCTTTTCTATGAATTCTGTTCCTATAAAGAAATGTGATTAAAAACCTTTCTAAACATCTGTGGTTCTTAATCTTCACGTTGTTACTAATAGTCCCTTTCTTCTTTCTGCCGCGATGTTACTGACTTTTTGTTCGTTCGTTGGTTTTGATTTGTTTAAATCTAGAATTTGGTGGTATAGAAGATGAAAAGTATTTTATTCACATTTTTTAACTGAATAGTGATACAGTTGGAGGTGGCATTTGTCACATAAATTTGTATATATAGAATAATACTCTAAATTTAATAAGCAGAGTATTATTCTAATGAGTACATAATCTTTATAAATTGCTGAAAGTATACTGCATTTTAGCATGCACATATATTAATGACTTTGAGCTTCAATCAATATTTGTGTCAATAAAGATGTGAACTTATTATAAAATTATGGATATAGTTTATGTACTAGATAATAAATAAGGAATTGCTTTCTGTAGGCCTCTATCCCATTCCTTTCCCTTTTCTCTGGTAAGTTTACTAAGGAACTCATTGATTCTCTTATGTGTAAAATCTATCTGAATGAAATCTCATTGCTACTTTATGTAAATTATTTTTTAGGTTGAGTTTTCATTGATCTGAAGGTTTAATATGCTCAGACATTCTAATAGAAATCCCAAATTCAGATTTTAGAGTTGCCATGTTAACTGATCCATAGTTAGTATAATTGTTACAAAGGGGTCACAGAGAATGGGTCATTCTCTCTTCATGGGAGAAAAATGTCAGCTTTTTCAGTAACTTGGATGCTGATTCTTTGTGACCACAAACTGCAGGGAAATAGCTCTGGTGCCTTTTCTAGATTCCTCTTGTTTTTTATAGTTTCTGGCTAATGACTAAGGCGCCCTGATGGCGTGGTGGTTAAACACTCGGTCGGCTGCTAACCAAAAGGTGGGTGGTTCGAACCCACCAGCCACCTCACGGGAGAAAGATGTGACAGTCTGCTTCTGTAAAGATTTTAAAAAAAAACAAGCCAAACCCATTGCCATCAAGTCAATCAGTTCTATTCTGCCCTATAGGGTTGCTATGAGTCAGAATCGACTTGACAGCAGTGGGTTGGACTAATGGCTGAATACAAAACCCACTAAAGGTTCTTTATTTTGATGATGTTTATGTCCTTAATTCATTTCATAAACAGTTTCCGTACTTTCTCTTATTTGGTTTTTTGGTTGGCATTTGTCCCTAAAAATCACTTTACCAGTTTCTAGGTACCATAAGAAATACAGGTAAGTACATTGTAGGTAGAAAGGGTAATTTTTGCTACGTTATTTTTGTTTTATAAAGTACCAAGTATAAATGTCTTTACGTCACTTGTGGTATTCAGTTATAAACTATTATTAAAATTACTATGCCACTCTTTAAGACATGTATTTGTTTTTAAAATAAATATTTATTGAGGGATGTGTCTGTCCAAGATCTTGTAAAGATGCTTTTGGACCTGTGAAGATAATTTAAAAAGTAGTATATACTCCAGAGAGCTTTGCAGTGGTGGGCAGGCAGTATTTAAGTGTGAGCAGAAGTATTTTTTGCAGTGTATTGTTGCAGACCATTTTAAAGCCCATGATGGGTTCTAAAGGGACTCTGAATTTTAGAGACAGAGGCTCCTGAGGTATCCATAGTTGGATGGCCAAAATTAACTATACTCTGTCTTTTAACTGGACATTTTGTGTATTGGCTCAAAATTCTAGTCTCTGAAATCTTTCTGAAATGTGCAGGGGTACTGTGTAAGGTGCTGGTTTATAAAAGTGTGAGTTTGTTGCATTAACACCGCTCTGCTTGTATGTGGGGTTTGCATCCGACCCTCTGCACATTTGATCAGTCGGCCTGTGCCCACTTTTCAGTTCTGTTTGGTACCAGAGTTTCACAAGTGGCTGATCACCCTGGCCAGCTCAGGAGTGCCCTTCTCTGTTCCTGTGCAGAGCCAGGCTGGCTTCTCGGACTTGCCATCCCTGGGTCAGGGCCCCCCACACTGAGTGTGTAAGACGAGTTGTTCTTCTGTTCCTGGCATGTAGATAATGAAGTTACGTTTGTATGCTACTTTTTTTTTTTTCGTAATTTTAATTTCTTAGTGGCTGACATATTGTAGTATTTATTTCTTATGTTGTACTTGATATAGGTTGTACATACCGTATGTTTAGCGACTTGTGGTTGATTTTTCTGCTGATGAATATAAAATGGCTACTTGAGAATTTGTTTTTAGGTTATCAAAAGAAGTTTCTTCACTGTAGTGTTTTCTTGGTTTGACAAAAATAAGCAAAGCTCGTTTTATGCACAGATGTATTTTAATTCAGCAGCTGCCTTCTTACACTTTTTTTTTTTTTTTACACATTTTGCCTAAATAAGAAATCCAATACAAAATGCAGCACAGAGGATTATAACACGTCTTTATGGCACTCTCTGGAGGAATGAGGAATGATTACACTCATTCACATGTGGCTGTTCTCCAATTCTGACAGTCATTATTCAATACATTTCAGCAATAGAGCTTTAGGACATAGTTTTCATTGTATTTAACTGTTTTGAAGGCCACTGAATAGAAAAAAAAATTACTAAATATGAATAAAGACTAAACATTTTAGCATGACTCCTGATAAGTCATAAAAAATCAGAAATCACCTCCTCCCCCCGCCCCCAGTACTGAGACAGGTCGCAGCTAGAAAGCAGCTTGGTTGTGACATGTCTTCCGCCTCCCTGAGAGGTGTGCCACGTGTCAAAAACACTGGAGCCTCAACCAAAATGATACCACCCTTTTGGTCAGGTATACCGAGTTCTGAGCGCCTGTAAAGTTCATCATGGAAATAGTCGTGAGCATAACATGGAAAGGGGCCTTGCAAGAAGGAGGGACCGACATCTGTATTTGGAAGAGGTGCTCACGGTCTGCATTTGGTGTTCCTGTTATGAGTACATCAGGACACCCCTCAGCTGTCCTGAGATACTCTTTTATTCTTTGGAGGAACCATTTACCTCCATCGGCCTCTATACGTTCCCCTTCCTATTTTTCGTGAACAAAGTTCTATTTTATTTCAAAAGAATTGGCAAGTGTCCTTTTTAACAGTCTTCTTTATTTTTAACGTAAGTCCCGTGGAGGTGATAAAGGTCTTAATCCAAGGATATGAAAGTTTAATAGAGTAGTTAAAAGATACATTTTCCAACCATGCAAAGAAACATTGTTCGTTTTTATTTTGTGTTCCCTGTAACACTCGAGTCATATGAAATGTGGTTGCTTATGGGGATATTCAGGTTCTTTCTCTTTTTTTTCCATTTATGTTAGGTGACAGTTGAAGGGGCAGGATTGTGTAGCTGGCTTTTTGGCAAATTGGTGTGCCTTTCTTCTGTTGTTGGTTTAAGTTTTTTCAGATGCTTTTGTTATCTAAGGCTGGTGGTAGAGCAGGACAGTAGAAGCAGACTCCTGCTTGTTGATGTTAACCTGATGCTGGTCGAGTGCCTGATGCATCCTAGACATGTCCACAAAGTGGACTTACGTGAGAGTGTCAGAGCAGCTTGCATCTCATGTCATGGAGGCTGCTCATAGTAGGATGTTTTTTTTAAAATACTCAGTGACTTTAAATTGCTTGACCAATATTAAATATAAAAATGATTTTAAATATCTTTTTTCTGTTTATGAATCTTGTGAATTATCACATAAGTGATGACCCTCTAAAGTTTTTAGTTTTCCATAATGGAAGAGCTTCGGAGTACCTGCTGTGTGGACAGAACTGTGAGTGTCCTGGTGAGAAAAGAAAAGGGAAAATTCATGGTACTTGACATTGAAGAGCTTAAAATCCTGTATATTTACTTTTTTTCTTAACTATATAATAAATTCATCTTCTCTTAGCTTTCATTCCATTAGAACAATGTGAGAGGATCCCAGTTTTGATAACCTAGTTATTCAAACAGTATCTCATCCATTATGTAAAAGTTCCCAAATAACATGTTGGTTAAATGGGGGACTGTTTGGCAGCAACTTACATCATTTTTGCAAATAATATTTAATGACATGGGAAAATTCTTTTTTTATTGTACTTTAGATGAAGGTTTATAGAACAAATTAGTTTCTCGTTAGTTAGTAGACTTACTGTTTTATGACATTGGTTAACAATCTCACTGCTTGTCAACACTCTCCCTTCTTGACCTTGGGCTTGCTATTTCCAGCTTATCTGTCCCCTCCTGCCTTCTAGTGCTTGCCTGTGGGCTGTTGTGTCCCTTTAGTCTTGTTTTGTTTTATGGGCCTGTCTCATCTTTGGCCGAGGGGTGAACCTCGGAAGTGACTTCATTACTGAGCTAAAAGGGTGTCCGTGGGCCAAACTCTCAGGGTTTCTCTAGTCTCTGTCAGGCCAGTAAGTCTGATCTTTTTTTGTGAGTTAGAATTTTGTTCTATGTTTTTCTCCAGCTCTGCCTGGGACCGTCTGTTGTGATCCCTGTCAGAGCAGTCAGTGGTGATAGCTGGGCACCATCTAGCTGAGCTGGACTCAAGTCTGGTGGAGGCCATGGTAGATGTGGTCCATTAGTCCTTTGGACTGGTCTTTGACATGGAAAAATTCTTAATGTTACATATCTGAATGCTTTAACTCCAATCTTTAAATTTATATAAAACAAAAAGAACTGACATGTGACACACACATGCACATGCTCAATTAAACTATTAGAAGGAAATAGACCAAAATATTACCACTGATTGTCTTTTGATGATGGGTTGTTTATCAACAGTCTTAATTTTTTTATGTCTTTCTGAATAGTCTATCATCAGAACGTATTATTTTTAACGATAAAGTCATCTGTAGTAGGCAGTCAATGAACAGTAGCTGTTAGCACTATTATTAGCCAATAAATTCTACCTATAAAATCAAAAGTTGTGTTTGTGTGTCCCCCCTTTCTTTTTATTGTTGTTAGCAATGTTCTTGGTTTGATGCATCCGTTGTAATTACTGCAGCACACCTGTTTGTAAGATCTGTGATACCTAGTCCCAGAGCTAGCTCTGAACTTCGTCGAGAAGGAAGCTGGCTACCTTTTCTAGCAATGTTCAACACTTACTTGGTTTAATTTTGTGCGGGGAGCTGGCAGGGGGACAGAGAGTTAGTGTGTTGAATAGAGGCTTCACTGAATTTGGAGCTCAGACTGAAAGGTACCTGCCTCCAGAATTCAGAAAAATAAAAAAGAGATTCACTACTAAGAGATAAAAAGAACATTCTGGAGAGAAAATTATTTCTTGAGAGGGGATTTTTTTTTTTAAGTATAAAGTCTTAAAGAGGATCAGATTTCTTGATCTCCTTTGGAAAACTGCTGTTGGTTATTTCATAAGAGAGAGGCTGTTTTAATGATACCATTTTCTTTGTACTAGTGAGCCTCTTTACCTATTTTCTTATTTTTCTCTCCCAATTTATTAGTTTTCTTATATGTAGAGCTTTTAAGTTAATTTGATATTTTATATTCAGGTTTTTTTTTTTTTTTTTTTTAATGGTTAATAGGAGGACATTGATTCACAGGGCAAAAACGGATGCTTATTGCTTTAAGTGACATTTGGATGATTGTAGGAAGTTTCCTCTTTGGGGCAGCTGTGTTGTACCTCAAAAGGAAAAGAGCAATTGAAACAGATCTTCTTTTAGCTTTGTTAGAACTAGTAAAATGAAAATGCAGCTCAATAGTTTGGTTAAAGTGGTTTAGAAGCTTTACAGTTTTGCCTTGAGGTTTAAGATATTAAAAAAAAAATTAAAATATTCACCAAGGTCTATTAAGTTCTTTGAGTTTTATATAATGGATTTTTCTTCTCAGTGGATAAATAAGGTAACTATTTGATAGCATCAGATTTGCTTTAGGTGCTGTCTTCCTCCTCCTTTCTTGAGGCTACTACCATGTACATGGGAGAAAGGACAGTGATGGCCTGGGAAGCCTGCTGACTGCGAGGTGGAGTTTTGCAGTCCTGGTGTTAACAGTCATGCGCCTTGTGCTTTTCTGCTCCTTTGAGTTTAAGGCTTCTCACTTCAGCCAGGCCATCTGCTAGCTATGCTTAGCTGGTTTCCTTTTACTGTCTTTGTTGTTATTCAGACTTTTACTATAGTTTACAAGCATCCAGTCCTAGCCCTATTTTTGCACCGCCTCCCCCATTGCTTTTATTAACAGGTGGATAGAAGGATCCAGTTGTTCTCTAGCACTTACTCTGTTCTAAGCTAGTGCTGTATTCACCATCCCTACCTCTGGGTTACTTGGTGGGGGAGGCAGAAAATTAAACATAGACCATAGCATAGGCTGTGGAGTTTTATGATGGAATTACACCTGGTGTGTTCTTTCAGCCTGTGGCAGGGAGGAGGACATCGAAATCATAGGAGAGTTAAGAGATGCTGAATCAGTGCCCAGTGAGGTTGGGGGCTATGAGCAGAGGCAGCAGGCATGAGAGCACGGAGCTGTGACCAGCATAAGCAGAGGGAATGCTATGTTTGGATGTTCAGTTTCCGGTAATGGAGACAGATCCTTTTTCTCCAAGCATGGCTTAGTCATACAGGGATTTATTTTCTTACATAAAAGAATTTTCAGGTAGGTAGCCCAGGCTAGGTAGAGCAGTTCCACATCATACTCACGACCTTGGCTACTATCTTTCGTACCACCGTGCCAGCCAGGCTTCCATCCTGAAAGAGACCTGGCAGTGCAGAATACTCGCTGGAGCTTTGGCCATTACTTCTTAGTTGCAGGCAAAAAGAGGTAGGGAAGATGCTAGGCAAAGTGGGGCCCCTTTCTGCTGAACCAGCTCTTCAAAGAGCCTTTTCTAGAGTCCTACATAATAAATTTCATTGACCAGATCTTACTGGCTTGCCCATACATTGGCTGTAAGGGATGTTGGGAAGCATAGCTCTTTATTCCAGGAAGCTCTGTGTCCAGCTGGAAAATGATAATCTATTACCAAAAAGGACAGGCAAGATGGATATTGGAGTAGGCAGCAAGCAATCCAGGACACAGAGTATGTTAAAAGAAATTAGTGGACTAATTGTAATGATTATTTTCTTAATTGAGAAACTATTCTGGAAACATTATGGCTAGTTATATTATTGAAAATCAGATGGATTGGAGGCAGGGTGACAGGGTCATCCAGGTGAGAGGTGTTAGAAACTGCCTTGCCCACCATAGCCACTCCTTCACTCCTTCATGCTGCCCAAACCGTCTGAGATGGGGCTGTGGTACCTCTTCACTCCCCCATGCTGCTCAGAGCCTTCTGAGATGGGCTTCCAGTAGTTCTTCTCCTCCTGGTGCCTTTTTGGATTTTGCTTCAGTGGTTACCCCACCTTTTTCATTTTTCTTCTGCCATTACTTCTCTGCTGACTCCTTTTCTTAAGTTCATAAACAATGTCCAAGTCTCTTTCCTTTAAAAAGCCTCCCTTTGCTTTTTTCTAGTCACTCAGCTGCATCCTCACTGATACACTATTTTGAGAGAACAGGGCACTCCTATCTACTTCTTCAACTCTCATCCACTGTTTAACTCATGATTGTCTCATCTGGGCCCTCAGTGTTCTCCTGCAACTCTCCTTACTGGGTCACTGGTGATCTCTCAGCTGGTGGGTAAGATCAATCTTGTGTTGATTTTGACATTATATCTAGTCAAGTTTTGTGTGAGGAAAAATAACCGTAAAGAATATCTAAATCAGGAAGATACTGCCTATGGGTGTAAAATATGATTTTTATTTAAGCTGACTTTAAATATGATGAAATCACTGAAGTTGTACTAGGAAGAAGAAGAAAAAAAATCCCTGGGGAAACTGTGAACAATTTTGAATTTTTCAACTGATGTAGATTTCACTTAGGGTATGTCCTGAGCCTTCATTAATATCAGCATGACCTGTGGGTTGCCTTTTTAAAATTTATTTGTTATATCCATAACATGTATATACGTCTGTCATCTGTATATTTGTTATGCATATAAGAGCTGTATTTTTATTCTTCACAAAACTGTCATATACTTCTAAAGTAAAATCTTAGAATTTGCCATTTTTGTTAGCTAACAGTAGAAAAGGTTTCATTGGGTAGAGTAGAACGAAATTAAGAAAAGGTAATAGAGCATGAATGTGAAATGGACACCTTTAAGCTTGTAGCCTGGGGACTTAAGAGAGCCTGGGACTAACCACTTCATAGCTTATATGAACTATATTTAATTTTTATGTAACAGAGGTGCCTTTCCAAAGCCTGCCTCAGGGAACCTCATCTTTGGAAGCATTCCTAGCGGAATTTGCCTCCTTCCTCTGAGGTAAAGCTGCCTGGTGGCATTCCCTGGTCATGGAACACATGCGCTGGGTGCATCTGCTGTCCTCGATGGGTGTTTTGGGCATTAGAGACAATTATTCTTTAAAGCCACTGGAAGCATGAGTAAGCTAACTAAGTTTCATTTTAGGAGTCCTATTCAGACATTTCTAGGAGTCCGCAGAACACCTTTGAATAAATGACATAAGCACTCACCCACACTTGGTGCCTGTTCTTACCTAAGGGAGGAACCGCACCAGAGCCTGTTTAGGGAACAGTTTGCCTCTTGAACACATGTTCATGATGACACTGCTCCAGGTGCTGAGGATGTAGGTATAAATAAGGAAACCATGTTCCTGTTCTTTAACAACAACAACAACAAAAGCAAACCTTTTACTGTCGAGTTGATTCCGACTCATGGCGACCCTGTAGGGCAGAGTGGAACTGCCCCATAGAGTTTCCAGGGGGCACCTGGTGGATTCGAACTGCCAACCTTTTGGTTAGCAGCCATAACTCTTAACTACTATGCCACCATGGTTTCCTCCTGTTCTTTAAAAGGAGCTTAAATTCCAATATTGTGGAGATAGCCACTAAGCATATAAGCAAATAACTGAGAAGATAATTTCAGTCAATCAAACAGGGTAAGGAAAGAGGTCATGGTGGAGGTGAGATGACTGGATTGTCAAAGAAGGCCTGTCTGAAATTTGAGCAAGAGCCTGCCTGATCAAAGGAGCCAAAGGCTCAGAGAGGACCCAGTGGGCGGGCCCTTCGGCCAGAACAGGTTTAGCAAGAGCTCTGGGCATAGAGGTGGCAGGGCTGCAGGAGAGGTTAACGGGGTCTGCTCAAGTGGGCCTTGTAAGATGCCTTAAAGGCTTCGTATTTCATCTTCACAGAAAGCCCTGAAAAGGGTCAGGCCAAGTTATACCTTGAAAAGATTACTCTGGCAGTGGGCCAGGAAGGGGCAGGTTATTGTCATGGTTTTGCTAGGGAGGGTGGGGACTGGGACTGGATAGAGATGGGAAGATGGCAGATTTGGGATGCTAGCAGAGCCTAGACAAGGCTTTGCTGATGAAGTAGGTGGTGCGGATATGAGGGAGAGAGCAATAAAGGATGCTCTGCAGGTTTTTGTCTGGAGCAGTTAGGTGAGTGGTGGCTCCTTTCACTGAGATGAGGGTGACTGGAGCAGCGCAGACTGGGGTATTGGTCAGTTCGTTGCTTTCCTTTTTGAATATTTAATATTGAGCTGTCTAAGTGGCGATAACAACTGATCGTTTAGCTGCATATATGACTCGAGGTTACATGCATGAAAATGTTTCATTTTCCATTTATTTCTGAAAATAAGAATCTGACTTTGTTTAGGATCATACCCTTCATTTTCTTGAAAAATCTAACCTTAGTTTATCAAATTGTAGTATATAGTATTTTCCTCTTATTTGTTCACCAGCAGTGAAAAAAGGCGTCCAGTGGACCCTTAGGTGGGATAGATGAAACCCTTTAGGGCAGCTTGTAAATTTAGGTGACTACATCCCCTCACAGTATGGATAAAATTGTTACAGCTGGTTTTTTGAAGATGTGACCCAATTCCATTTCGGTCTAAGCTACTTTATAGCTGTGTCTGGAAAATGGAGTGATGTGGATGTGAGGACATCTGCAGCTCCCTCATTTCTTGTGCTCGTCCACTCTTCTGAGAACCTGCTGCAACACTGTAGGACAGGGGTCTTTGGGGCTCTCTACCAAAGCTATAAGGAGCCCTGGTTTTGTAGTGGTTAAGCACTCGGCTGCTAACTGGAAGATTGCTGGTTCAAACCCACAAGCCATTTCATGGGAAAAAGATGTGGCAACCTGCTTCCATAAAAAAAAAAAAAAAAAACCAAACCCAGTGCTGTTGAGTCGATTCCGACTCATAGTGACCCTACGGGACAGAGTAGAACTGCCCCATAGAGTTTCCAAGGAGCACCTGGTAGATTTGAACTGCTGACCCTTTGGTTAGCAGCCATAGCATTTAACCACTGTGCCACCAGGGTTTCCTCCATAAAGATTACAGACTTGGAAACCCTATGGGCAGTGTAATTATGTATTATGTTTTATATATAATATATACATATATTATATATTGTAAGCATTATATATCAGTTTGCAGGAATTTTACTTTTCGAATTGGTTTGATCCTTCCCTTATTTATAGCCTTCTTTGTGTGTTACTACTTTTCAAGATTAGACAGTGTGATAGTAAGTCATGATATATTTTCATTCTAAGGAGTAGAGCAATATAGAGTCACATACAAATTACTTAAATATAGGCTTCTCAATGATGCTATGTTAAAAAAACAAAATCTAATATGTGTGGTGAAATTATGCCTGTCAATACTGGTCAGATACTGGTATCATGCATGTTATTACAATAAAGCAGTTAGAGTTACTTATCACTTAAATTTTGTTTCTATCAGAAGCTATGTATCATGTAAGTTGTTTGAAATTCTTTTTTAATGCTAGAAATGTGGATGTTCTTGTTTGTTGAAGTTCATACTGATTTTTTGTTTTTTTTGCCTATTAATTTTTTTTCTCTGTGTAACTTAAAAAATCACTTTTTAGGAAACTCATTGCTTTTTTTAAGGAAGTATGGCTAAGTACATGAGGAAAATATGAAAACAGGAGATATGTTGTATGAATGCGAACAACTGTGCTCTTTTGGTTCAGTCTTGAAGCTTTTTATTCTACATTTGGGAAAATGTCCAGATTTAAAGGATCAGATGCACTTTACCAAGGTGTGTATTATTAAAGCACGTGTATTTGTGGTAGTGTTGGAGGAAGTTTTTGAAAGGCAGAGTCTGTCTTACAGTTTTATTGCATTCCACTAGATTTATATATTTTTTAAACTTATTTGTTCTCAAAATCGAACATAAAGCTGTCTCCTCACAAATGTGTTTTTCAGCTAAATAATTAACCAGACCCTTTTCCCTTCCATGATTGCCTGCTATCCTGAGTAAACTTGGAACAAGAAACATTGCCAGGGAAGGTGCTACCATAGCTTCAAGTTTTGCCATAGGATGTTGCAGTCTGTTAATATTTCACTGCGTGTTGTTTCCTAGAAATTTTATGGTTTCTAAGGTTTTGTTAATTTTATTCTCTTTGCTTGTTATTTCATATTTTACTGCCTTTGTGATTACTCCTCAAAACACTATTTTACTTTATGTTGTTGTTAGTTGCTACCGAGTATAGAATTTTAAAATTCCATTAACATTTTTGTCAGTTGAAGGAAGATTTCTTCTTATTTATTTTTTGAAATCTGTTTTTTTTTTTTTTTTGTCTCAGCATTATGGTTGCCTAGAACTATATAACTAATATTTTATGGGCAGCTTTACTCATTGTCCCAGATCTTTGCTTTATTTTTCACCAGAATAGCCTAGGAAAGGAGGGACATCTAAGTTTGCTAGTTCCCTAGATCATTGCTGTCCAATTTTGCTGTTTCCTTATGGTAGCCCGGATCTCCTGTTACTGGTCATACTGTGTTTTCATCATTATCAGTCACAGAAATCATGCATTCTCTCTTCATTGATGACTCTTGTTGATGCTACAGCTTATTTTCATATTTGTTGAATTTCTGACCCTATCTAAATACTGACACAGGTATATGCCAGCTTCGGTGTCGTCTCTACCTCCTCCTTAATCCTTAACAGATATTCTTCCATTTCTATTGCTTCAGTTCATCTGCCACCCCAAGTATATATTTTGTTTGTTAGGCTGGGAACCTATCTAGACCCTATTTAAAAAATGCCATTTTACGTACACAAAGCAGTGATTGTTACAGTTAAGGTAAAGGACTTGAAGAATCCCATGGCAAGTGAGTGTCCTGTATAGAGTTTAGTGTACCCTTTGTATCCACTCAAGTACCTCAGCATGTATGTGAGGGCTTGCAAGCCTATGAAACTTTTGCCTCTGTTTTACTGTTTCAAGTCTATTTGTGCTTTTTTGCCACCTTGATCTCTTTCTCTCTCTCTTTTTAATATTTGGCATTCTAACCTGAACACTCTGAAAATTCTTTCCACAAAGATTTATAGCCTAACTGTTTTCACCTTCATGATAAGCTGTTCAAAGTTTTTTTTTAATTCAAGTGCTTTGTTTTATCTTATTAAAGGTTCCATTGCTTTGTTTTATCTATTTTAATTCAAAATAATTGGCATCACGTACTAATATAGATATTAAGCTTATGAATTTTTTTTTCCCGTAGTGTATTATAGATACTGGAATTCCTTGTTCAGTCAGCCAAGTGTATGTTGTACTGTTTGTTTGGCTTAAATTAGATTGTTTTGGTACTTTGTCTTGTTTTAAAAACATATACTTTAATACTTTTATTTGTCGTTTCACCTATTTCACAATGACCTTTGATTTTTCTTTTGAATCTCGGTTATCTAGGAGTTATTAAGCTATTTTCAAGTGATTTCTAATTTCTACATTTATGTTTCATGTGTGTTTAATTCACCATAATTGAGCACCTTTTCTATTAGGTTGGACTTGGGAAGGAAAATAAAACTTAAAAAAGTTTTTATTTTTAAAACCAGCTATTTGAAATGCTTGGGGAGGCACATTAAAACTTTTGATTAAAATAGGATCATTTCTTGTGGATTTAATGTATTTATACTTTTATGTACTGTTCTCACAGATATAATTGAGAGTTAATTGTAGATTTGACTTTCTTTGTTAATTAAGAGATGATATCATTGGGACGGAAACCCTGGTGGTGTAGTGGCTAAGTGCTACGGCTGCTAACCTGAAGGTCAGCAGTTCAAATCCCCCAGGCGCACCTTGGAAACTCTATGGGGCAGTTCTACTCTGTCCTATAGGGTCGCTATGAGTCGGAATCAACTTGACAGCAACGGGTTTGATTTGGTTTTTATCATTGGGACACATGTGTAGTAGTAGAGAAAATAATTGCCATCACACAAAATTGAGAGGTTAATTACCTTTAGAATTCAGTGTATCAGTCAGAGTTCCACCAGGGAAACAGAACCAGGAGGCTAAAGATGGATGGATGGATGGATAATAGATTTATTACAAGGAACTGTCTTACGCTATTGTGGCGGCTGGCTAGGCAAGTCCCAAATCTGAAAGACCAGGTGAACTCTAAGGCAGGAATGTCTCCACAGGAGGAATTTCTTCTCCAGAAAGCCTCAGTTCTGCTCTTAAGGCCTTTAACTAATTGGATGGAGCATACCCTGATTATATTACTTAAAATCACCTGATTATAAATGTTAATCAAACCTATATAATAACTTCACAGTGACACCTTGCTTAGAGTTTGGTGGAGGGGACTATAGCCTAGCCAAGTTGACATATTAAACTGACCGTCATGCGTAGAAAAATATATTGCAAATTGTTAAAAAGCATAGATGGGTATCACATCTTAAACATTTAGAAACTTTATATGTTTGTGTGTGTTCATGAATGTATGCCAGTATAGAAAGGGTGCATTTATGAAACCTTCATAAAGAAATTATGAAGCTTAGTAATAAACTGGTCAATAAAGGAGGTAGAATAGATAATTACATCAAGGAGAGTGCTGATGTTTCTTTATGGATACCATGTGTCGTCAAGAAAAAACCAATACAGATAAAATATACATGTCGGGAAGGGGATTCGAGGAATGAAGTGGAGAATTTGTTTTTGGACAAGTTGAGTTTTGTGTGGAACTATATTTAATAGGTGATCATTAAACCTAGCATATTAGAATGGTGGTGATTTGAAATCCTAGACCATACTCTTATTTTAGAACATACCGTAGGAAGGTGAAGATATGAGACTTCGGTAAGACTCCTCCTTGAGGAGGACGCCCCACTTTTTTTTACATGGCTTTCAGGACACTGTATGTTGCTGGTCTTTTTCATACCTTACCTCTCACTTCTTTGCTGGTCTTTTTCTTGATCCTTCTTCTTCTCTCCAGCCCTTATTGTTGGAGGTCTGAGGACTCAGTCCTTGGCCTCATCTGTATCGGTATCATTCTCTTGGTGATCTCAGTGTTGTGGCTGTAAGGAGTATCTGTATGCCAGCAATGCTCATGTTTGTATCTCCAGCTCTAACCTTCCTCCTGAACTCCAGACTTGTGTTTCCAACTGCTTACTGGGTAGCTCTGTTTAGATATTTAATAGACATCTCAAATTTAACTTGTCTAAAACTAAGTAACTTATTTCCACCTCCAGCCTTCCCCACCCAACTCCCTGCCTAACTGTCTTGTAGATTTCTCTGTTTCAGTTGATGGAAACCCATTCTTGCATTTACACAGGCCAGGAACTTTGGAATCACCCTGAACTTCTCACTATCTCTTTCATACCATATCCAATCCATCAGAATCAAAATAGATACAAAGTCTGATCACTTCTCACCACCTCCCTTCCAAAGTCTTGGTGAAACCTACCACCCTCTCACATCTGAATTACTGCGAGTCTCCTAATTGTCCCTCCTGTTCCTTCCTTGTCACCATGCCATCTGCTGTTAGCCAGACAAACATTGAACACACTGCTCCTTTGCTCAGAGCCCTTCCGTAGTGCCTTCTTGCTCTCTGGACAAAGGCAGAGTGGTTCTTTGGTGTTACCTCTCAGATCTTATTACCTTCCTACTCCCTCTTGCATTCTGCTCAGGCTTACTGGCTTCCTTGCAAGGCGTACCACTACGTTAAACCAAAACACCAAGCTCATTGCTGTCGAATCGATTCCAACTCATAGCAACCCTATAGGACAGAGTAGAACTGCCCCATAGAGTTTCCAAGGAGCACCTGGTAGATTCGAAATGCTGACCTCTTGGTCAGCAACCATAACACTTAACCACTGTGCCACCAGGGTTTCCACCCCTATATTAGCACCTTGTTTTTGCCTGTCACCTCCGTCTGGGTCTTAGCCAGCTTTTCTCACATCGTAATGTGCTAGAGCCAGCTCTAAGTAGCCAAGCCGGTTGTTAACTTTCAAAGTTTGCCATCATTTTGGTAGCGTGAAATTGGCTGAGGTGCAAACATTTACCCATGGAAATCAGCAAACTCTGCAAATCAGTTTGCCGCCCAGCCCTCAGCTCCAAGCTGTTGTTGTCCATTTACCACCACATGTAATAGTCTCCCTTCAGCCCTGTGCTTGCAGCTTCTCTTTGCAACCAAGACTATCCTGACTGTTCTGTCTAAAACAGGAGGCCCTCCCAAGCCCCTTTACTCTGCTCTGTTTTTCCCATGCCACTGAAAGATTTTTTTAAAAGCAACGCCAATATATTTGAGCTATATGAGTAGATTTTTACAAATTTAATGATGACACTCTCTGAAAAAGAGACATGCCTGTATAGAACATCTTCCATGTTACCCTTAGATTTGAGTATCCAGCATGTTACTTAAAAGTTGCAGATTCATTAGAAACTGTAAGTTCACCATGTTATCTCACAAGTATGTTTGCCCTCTTAGTAAAGTTGCATTCCTGAAATTGTGAACCCCCTCCCCCGCCCCCACCATAATAGTTTACTGTCTGGATTGGTTTTGTATTACATGTCTTGCGGGAAATTTAGTTTTTATTCCTCATAGCCTAATCATTCATAATTTTTATTTCCTTAATCTCTGTGTTGTTTTCATTCAAACATTGATGCATTAATGATTTTTGAAAGAGTGTTTTTTCTTCTTCATATCAGTTACTAAACTGTAAGCTCCTTAAGATGCTGGATTTCCATGCCCACCTTTGAATTGCTTGTACCACCTAGAAGATGAGTTAGAAGTGACAGCTGCTGATAAAAGTATCCTGGATTGAATTCAATAGCCAATTTCTTTTCTTCATTTGGTATTTGCCCATAAATTTGCAGCCTCTTTGAGACTCCATTATAATATTGTTACATGTACTTTCTCATATTCGAAATAAATTTATTACGTATTTGCTTATGTAAAAAAGTGCTATTTCTAAAATTTTCATTCACTAATACATTTAAATCATTCGTATGATGATCTTAGACACTCATGCATATTGATGCTTTCCTAGCTCTTCCTTCTAAAAAAAAAAAAAAAAAAAGCTCTTCCTTCTATACTTATATTTAAAGAAGCTTCCTCTTTGGGTTGTTAGTGTATGTTTGAGAAACAATGGCCTGTTTTTGACCCCTGAAGTTTTTCCTTGTGATTTTTCTTTAACGTGACCCATTTCCATTTCCATTGACCTGTTGAGTGAACCATTTAGGCAAGTTTTTGCTTATTTTATATATTACTCTTTTATCCTGTACCCATACTACCTAATACTAACTTTTCCTGGGTTATGTAGATGTAAATATGCTTCCCCTGTCTACTTAAGGAGCTTCGATCCCTGAATGGGACATAGTAATGTTTAAAAAGTAATCTGATGATGACTGAGCAGATCAGGTTTGCGTGTTTTACATTTTTATTGTTTTTGTGGTGTTTTCTCTCCGTTAGCAGTTTTTGAGTACTTTCTGCTTTATCTTCTTTGGAAGTTAATCCTCAGTTAAAATAAGCAAAAGAGCTATATAAGTAAATATAAAATATTAATTCTAAACTACTTATATTTTTAGATCGTTTAAATGTATTAGTCATATCAAGATTTTGTTAGGTGCTATCAAATCGATTACGACTTATGCTGACACCAGGTGACAGAGTCGAATTCCCCCATTGGGTTTTCTAGGCTGTAATCTTTATGGTAGCACATGGCCAGGTCTTTTTTCCAGTGGCGCCTCTGGGTAGATTTGAACCACCAACCTTTCACTTATCAGCTGAGCACTTAACCATTGTGCCACCAGGGCTCCTTCATATCAAGATTACATGGGTTAAAAATGAAAACTGTATGAATTTTTACCTTAACATAAACCTGATTATCGTAATTTCCAATAGAGATATACATTCTCTGAGAACACAGCAAGGAAAAGTGTACCCTACCCATCCATCTTTACATTTTTATTTGTTTAAAAATAATGATTGAAAGGGTCTTGCATATTATAGGAACCCAGTGAGAGAATTCTGTTATCTACATGCTTCAAATGCATGTAACTGGAAAATTAGATCTCATTTAATACTAGACTTATTCATATTCTGTATGACTCTATACCTACACTGGAAGGGATGAGATTTACCCAGGGGACTCCAGAATCTAGCTCAGATTTTCTTCCTTCTTTTTCCATTGCCTAGATCCATGCTGGAACAGTTTAATAAATATTTTTTGAATTTCTGAATGAATGTATGTACCTTACTGGGTAACCCTGACTTTTTCGTTTGTGTTTATTTTTAGTATAGTTACAGGAAACTCTGGTGGCGTAGTGGTGAAGTGCTACAGCTGCTAACCAAGAGGTCGGCAGTTCAGATCCTCCAGGCGCTCCTTGGAAACTCTACAGGGCAGTTCTACTCTGTCCTGTAGGGTTGCTATGAGTCGGAATCGACTCGACGGCAGTGGGTTTGGTTTTTTGGTTAGTATAGTTACATAGGTTTGCTGTGAGTTGAAATCGACTCGATGGCAAAAAAAAAGTACATACATAATGGCCTTAGTAAATGCCTGGAGAAAAAAAAATCATTTGTTCTTTCTTCATTTGTTAAGTATAGAATTTAATTCAAACACTAAATATATTTTAGAAAAAGATTTCTGAGACATTACTTATGTAGATAGAAATGTCCAGTTTCAGGAAAATAAACTTAAAATGATTAAGCTATAACACTCTCCAGTCTGAAGCACTAGTATTGTAGCTTTTGCAATCTGGCTTCTGTTTTTGTCCTCAGGGTCCCTTCTTGCTCATCTCCTCCTTCTCTCTTTGTCCCCGAAGTCTTGAATTTTCTTTATCTCTCTGATGGTGCCAAGCTTCCCCCACCCCTTCCCATGCATTTAGTTCCTACTTATGGCTCTAGTGCCCACTGCTCAGAAGCCGTCCCGAGTTTCACACGTGGGCCATGTGCCCTCCAGCACTGGTGCACCCCAGATCATAGCAGGTTCCATCTACTTTGAAATTGAATCTCCCTCTGGACTCTGTAAAGTCTGTGACTGAAACATTAACACAAATACCTATGGTGAGTGACTAAGTTAGTTTCAATGATATAATAAATATTTATCTAATAATGTTTTTGGAATGGTATGTTAAATTACTACTTATATTAGACATATTATCCAGAAAGGTAGGGATGTGTGTGTGTGTGTATTATAATGCTAGTTACCTTTCATAAAGCATATTGAAAACACACGGTAACTGTTTTTTCAAAAATTTCCAATTTACTAAAGTGTTTAACGTTACAGAATCAGAAGCATGTATTTAGAATCATCAGAATGGGAAATGCTGTGGGAAAAAGTGGAAGTGTTTTTAAGGTTCTCATTCTGAAGGGATCTGATGGGGGAAGGGGTGCCAGGCTCCAGTTGGAAAGGGAGCCCATAAGGGACAGGTCTGCCTTGCGTGACCCTTGCAAGTCTGCCCTAAATACACTGCAGGGAGATGAGACTCAGGAGACCTAGGGCACATCGTCAGCAGCTTGTGATTGAAAAGCAAGTTTGCAAATGAAATTCCAGAAGGAGGGAAAGCCAAGTGATGCTGATTGATGAGTCCAGAGGAAAGCATGTGGCTCAGGCCATCTGTGACCCACATACAGGGAGCAGGGCAAGTGGCTGCCTCCCAGGTGCCTGGGCTCAGCAGCTACAGAGGACGGAGGAGCTCCCTGAGACAAAGGACATGTTCTTATACCTAATTTTAGTCCACCTTAAATCTGTTACTTGTAGGTAAGATTTCTTCTAACTCAAAGGAATTTAGGAGCTGTGGAACGGTGGTGTTGCTGAAGTTCCGCTTCTGAGTTGCTGGGGTTTGAACGTTGTTTGAGTTGCGAGCAGTGCTAAACACGTAGCAGATAATCTACTAAGGAAGGAGATGTCTTTTACCCCAAACCAGTAGCAAGGACATAGCAAGAACATTTGTGACTTTTCAATTTAGGAAAGTATTTAAAAAAAACGTTTTCATAAAAAAATAAGGGGCTAAAGACCTCAGAGGATATTTTTGGTTTAAGGTTTAAACCAAATTTGTGTATGTTTTGCTGTGTATATTTTCAACAGCAACAAAAATAATAAAATATTAAAAATTAAGGGATGACTTACTTTTTTAAAAGTTCATGACATTAAGGATGATTGATATGCCAAGTCATTTGAAATGAAGACTACTGTATATTTTCAGTTTCATTTCTTAATATTTTTTCCCCTGGCACTCAAAAAATGAGAAAATTCTAGGAAGTTCCTAAATTTATTGTTGGTGAGTCATTTCAGGAAAAAGGAAAACATAGTATAACTAGAAGTCTAAGTGAATCCTAAAGTACTTGAAGAAGATAGTAGAATATATGATGAAGTATTACAAGGAAAGGTTGAATTTAAGCACAACAGCATGAGTTTATTCTTCTAGTAGATTTTATCTTGAATGAAGAGCCCTTTTATAAGTATATTGGGGAAATAAGTAACACCACAGAACAAGCAAATCCATTAATAAATGAGGAGGGAGGTAAAATTAATGAAGTTAATTTAGAGTGGTTGCACTACCAAACTGATTTTTAATTGGTTATAAATACAGAAAAAAAAAAAAAAAAAACTTGAAAATGAGGTCCCCGACAGGCAGAGGAACTAGTAAATATAGCTGCTTAAAATCTAAGTAAAATAATTCCTTGAAAATTTGAATAAATTCACACCAGCTTGGCTGGCTTGTATGCAACTTATGATGCTTAGGGAATTATCTAATGAACTTCATGAATCACTAGAAATTATATTTCAGAGATGCTAGTGAATTGGAGGAGCAAAAGTGAATGTTTAAAATAATCTTGACTATTACAGTCTTATAAATTTCAGAAAAACATAAGGATATGAGCACAGAATCCTGAGCTTTAATAATTTTATGTATATAATATACATGAATATATATATATATGTGTGTGTGTGTGTGTATATATATATATATAGCAGAAAAAACAAACCCATTGCTTTTGAGTTGATTCCAATCCATAGTGACCCTATAGGACAGAGTAGAACTGCTGTGTAGGTTTTCCAAAGCTGTAATCTTTACAGAAGCAAACTGCCACATCTTTCTGGTGGGTTTGAACTGCCAACCGTTCAATTAGTAGGCACATGCTCAACCACTGCAGCTACCAGGGCTCGTGTGTGTGTGTGTGTGTAATTTTAGCAGTTTAATACTAAAATTATATATATATATCTACATATATAAAATTCGGACCCATGATATTAGTAAGCCTTTCTTTACAAAGTCTGAATTTAGGCAGTAGTTAAAATCACTTTACAGAATTTTCCTTCAAATATTGGACACCTTTAATAAGTATAAAAATAATTTTTGTTTTTAAGTTTATATATAGTTTTTCTGTTAGTACTATTGGCATTTTCTAGTAACGGTACACTTAGGTTGCTCTACTGGGAGGTAATTTGTTACTATCTAGGCTTCATGGGCTAAATAGCCTATTTTTCTTTTACAATAGAGTTTAACTCTTATTTATATTTAATTTTCTGCATTCTTTAGTATGTAACCAAAAACATAAAACAACATTTTCCCCCCACAATCCAAAAGCAGAAGGATTCAGGAAGGAGGCATTGAAAGGTATACATATGCGGCAAGGTATACCTGAGATGCGCACTCCAGTATTACCTGCGAATTATGCCTTACCGTGTCCCAGCTCTTAGCCTCTACTTGTTTGTCTCCTCAGGCTTTCAGTGAAAAATACTTGACCTTACTTACATCTTTGCTCTAAGACTACTTTCCACTTCAAAATTCCGTGATCCTTAAATTCTTACTTTAAATTCAAAAGCCCTTTGCTTATAACTTATTAGACTCCTGGTTTTTATAACTTCTACTAAGAATGAAAAACCTTATTGGTTTTCCTTTTATATATATATTTTTTTAAGTAAAAACGTATTATTTCTTTTTTAATCCCTTCTTTTCTGTCTTGACAATCTTGAAGAAGAACCTGACAGTGGAAATCCAGGTAGAAGCAGCTCCTATACCCTTTCCTGGTGTTTTTAAAGCAGCTATGTCATATGGTTAATGAAGGAGAAAGTTTGCAGCGTGTACTGTATATGTCAGCTGTCAGCAAATTGCAACGTGTGACCATATTTTTTTCCAGTCACTGAAAGGATTCTTTCAGTCTGAGACCTCTTCATTTCAAGAAAAAGAAGTTGTTTTTCCCCATTTGTAAACAATCATTTTTATTGTATGGCATTTAAAACCCCCACCACCCAGAACTGTTTGTTTTTATCCTTCTTTCTTATAGGGAATCTTTTTTCCAAGTTATACATTTTTTCTCCCATTTATGGGTTTTTTTGGTGGCACAGTGGTTAAGAGCTCAGCTGCTGAACAAAAGTTTGGCAGTTCTAATCCTCCAGCCACTCCTTGGAAACCCTATGGGGCAGTAACAGCAGCAGATTTTTTTGTTTGTTTTGGTGTGTGTTTACAGTCTTTTGATAAAGAAACTTTTCAATTTAGAGTTACTGTGTCTTTTGCTATAGGGTCGCTATGAGCCAGAATCGACTTGATGGCACTGGGTTTGGTTTTGGGTTTTGGTGTCTTTTTCTAAATATAAGCTCTTTCATTTCTAAAATGATTTGCCTTAAAATGTATGTATTTTATAGCAGGATGTCCCTATGCTCTTACAGGGTTCCCCCCACCCCCAGAAATAAGCCATTTTCTAGACTTATGCATTTCATTGAACCATGTCTGAAGACCCATAAAGAAAGCTTATAGTGATCTGAATTGCAAACAGTTAAGAAGAATTGACCAGTGAATTCTCACAGTGCATATTGACTCTTTTTCAAATACTAAGGAAGTTTATTATTGATTTGAGGTAAAGGCAAGGCAGCCATTTGCAGGTGATACTTAATTGGAAACAATAAAACGTTAGGAAGGTTTAGAAGAAGGTATAGGAAATTAGACCTGATTTCCAGAAAGGCCATGGATCTGAGGGAATTAAGACAAGGGGAGAACATGAGCGGAAGGAAACTCCACGTTTCTAAATTGCTTATGGCCATAGAATATGTGGAGAAAACAGGGTGCCATTTTAACTTATATAGGAAGTGCAATCTCTGACCATTATTGTAGACTTACTAGACTCATAGTTTGCATGCATATTAAGTGGGTTTTGGTGGCAGTAGATAGCGTTGAGATAGCTTCTCTAGTTTAAATGGAGTTAACTCCCCACACCCATGACTAAATAGTCCATATTGGCAGTACTGCTTGTTGGCATTAGTAGTGTAAACTTTGTTGATAAAACAGAGAAATTTCTTTCAGTGGCATCCTGTACAAAACAAATGAGCTGACATGATTCTTATCGTTATTGTTAGTTTCTGTTGAGGTAGCTCAGACTCGTGGCAATCTTAAACAGAATGAAACCTTGCCTGGTCCTGCACCATCTTCATGATTGTTGGTATGTTTGACCCATTGTTGCCTCTAGTGTCAATCCATTTCATTGAGGGTTTCCCTCATTTTCATTGGCACTCTACTTCAGCAACCATGATGTCCTTTTCTAGTGCATGGTTTTTCCTGATGACCAAAGGAAGCAAGCCCACATGAGGTTTTGCTAGGCGTGTTACATGTGCATGATGTATTTTTGTGGTAGGAAAAACAGTGTTCTCAATTCGTTGAACAGTTGCTTAAATTTACCTGTTGAATCAGTGGTTTCAGTGGTTTTGTATTCTTCAGTTTTTTTTTTTTTTGTAGAAGCTAGAAAATTGGAAAGCTTGCCAAAGCTAAGAAATATAAATCTGTTAAAATAATTTATATTTTTATACTAAATATTTCAGTTGGCAAAATCCTTTTATGTCTTTCATTTTCAGGACATGGAACTGTGATTGTTGAAAAGATACAGGCAAAGAGTGACCTAAAGCTAATGGTATCTTTTTTCTCGCTTCCATTCCTAACGTGTGCGCACACCTTATACACCAGGAGTGAGTCAGGAGAATAACCGACTAGTGCCTCTGGCTGCTGCCCTTTTCCACTGTGCTCACGTGTGAAGATCTCTTTGGCATGTCTCTGAAAGTGCTGGGCCTTTGGTTTCCTAATGTGATCGTCAGTAGTAGATGGTCCCCACAGACTCCTTCAAGGTGTATTCTAGTTAAACCTTCTTCATCATCCTGTAGTGGCAAAGCATCGACGTGAAGTCACATGTGAATTTGAAGTCCTGCAGTGACACTTTGGTCAAGTTACTTTGCTCTTGAGCATCAAGCAGTACCTTAAAATTAGAGGGAAAAAAGAGGCAAATTCAAATACAACTACGCTTAGAACTTTATCATTTATATTCCCTTCATTAGTTTATATCCATATAAAGGCTAATTCCTTCACTGCCTTGAAGATTTTGCTCAAATATTGTTCTATCAGAAAGGTGTTCTCTGACCCTTCAATTTAAAATAACACTACTCCTCCTCTGCCCCCTGCCCCCTGCCCCCTGCCCGGTATCTTCCTACCCTGCTTGATTTTTGGGGGGGGGGGTGGGTAGGAGGGGTAACACCCCATATGATGTGTTATATATTTATCTGGTTAGTCTCTCTCTTCCATCCACTAGAAAACCCTTTGGTGAGAGCAGAGATTTTGTGGATTGTGTCCCTTGCCATGTCATCCTAGGTTAAAAGGGGTCTGATGATTATAGACTCTCAATAGATATTTCTTGAATGATTAGTGGTTAGAATCCAAAGGATGTTTCTGCATAGTAAGGTAGCTCAGAGATGACAAATCCTATGACAGGGATTTCATGTGTCTGCCAACCATTGCTAATGATGTCCTTTGGTTTCCATGAGAGATGGTTCTCCTATAATATGCGTTTTGAAAAGAAATTTACATTTAGAAGTTTACAGTTACACTGAAACCTCTGAGAGCCGGAACTCGACAGGACTGCCTTGTTTTTCTGGGTCCCCCAAATTTTCTGCCTTTGGCACAGTGCAGTCTTAACCACTTTTCTCTCTCTCCTTTTAAAAAGTGGAAAATATTTGAGTTTTTCTTCTCTGACAGGTTTCCACCTTACACAGATTCTCACTTGTGCAGGTTTTACTGTATTTTTATAAACTCTTGTTTATGACAATGATGTCTTACTACAACTGTTTGAATGCTGTCTTTTCTCAAAGATTATACAGTTGTACCTGGGAGTTGTTTATACTTCATGCAATTATGATCTGTGAGGGAGCTTAGTATTAACATCGGTTGTAGTTATATTTCTGTAGATACTTATCTGAACCAAAGTCATTGACACATTTCTTTTTAACAAGCAGAGACTATTTATAATAATAAAAATGATACCTAATAATAGAAAAATATATATATCTATTACCTATGTGTCTTTCATGTAGCTGAAGTTATCATGGGCAAATTTGTAAATACAATGACTTTGAAAGTATTTTAAGTACACTGGATACTTTAATATTTTTAAAACATTAATATGAAAGCTGTTAAGTTTATCATTGGAATGGAATAGTCAAACCAGTAGAGACTACTCTTGGTCCTGCGAATAAATTAGCTCCACAAATTAAGCCAGGCTTTTCCTGCCTTGCCATTCTCCTGCCTCTCATCCCTCCTCTACCATTGGGCACTGAGAAGACCTGCTGTGCCTTTTGATCTAGTGGAGATTGGTGCCATCCCAATGGTATCATTTTAGTAGCCCCCATTCTCTGGTCATGGGTCGTGCTGCTGGAAATTATTGTACCAGTTGCAAAGTGGACTTGTGGCATCTGTCCATATCAGAGCCCTGCCCCTCACAGTGTGAATATTTAATTGTGTTCTTTTCCTGATTTAGATTCTAAGCTGTAGAGAGAAGTCCTAAATGGCTGTACATTTAGATACTATTCTAGCTGTATATATTACAATGAAGATGAAGTATGCCACACTATCACGGGCATTTAAAGGTAAGGCTCACCTGAACATGACATGAGAGCAAGGTGTAGTGCATGGCAATTGGTCCTTGTGACCAAGATTAATGAAACTCAGATGGGTTTTAATTAGTGCAGCTGCAGTCATCAATTATCTGCTGAACACAAATATTGTTATATTTGGAAAATTCTTGATTTATTTTATTCCACTGGCCAGCAGATTTAGATGAATGAGTTCTCATCATAAACATTCTGAGAAAAACCGCCAGAGGCCACAGTTTATTATTTAGGACACAATCAGCAAGAGTGAGCAATATAGAACAAAACGTTGTAACGTGTTCGCAGCATTAATTTGGAAATTTCACTGAAATGTTTGGCGTGTACTGGTTGTCAAAAACCTTAGGGCATCTTGAACAAAATACAGAGCAGTCTGTCAACCAGGGAATGCCACCGTTGTTGTCCAGAAGATGATCCATAACAGATGTCAGCACACATACATTTACAACGGGTGTCAACAACACTTAATTTGTCATTTAATATGATCATCTCAGTATGCTTTAAGTTCACACTTTAGTGACAGATTGGACACGTTCTTATAGTATCAATGAATAGGAAAATTTAGAACTTTCTGAGCATTGAAAAAACCTATGTATTCGTCTAAATACACGTTGACCTACTACACACATTCACGCACACATATTTATTGTCCTTTTTGTTTGGTTTTAAAATAATTTTAAAATTTATAGCCTTGTAATAAACAGGTAAAATATTTCAAGGAGGAATATTATATATATATGTATATGATACTGCTAGGTCAAGTTGGCAACTCAATATAACAAACTATGATAATTTTGGCATTTCTAAGTTAAATTTGGAGCAAAATCTGAACTGACTTTTAGAATGAAAATATTTTTAATTCATATAAATTTTTGTGTGTTGAATATAGTAGAATAATTTCTAAACATTTTTTCTCATACTCTGTAATTTAATCTCCTGAACTATATAATTCAGTGAGAGTTCCTACTAAAGAGTTTCAGAAATAATAGATATACATCAAACATCATCTTATTTATTTACTCTCTTGTGGATCAAATATCTGTCAAATTCTTACTGAACTGAGTAGGACAAAGAAATAAGTGAACTTGGGCTTACATATTTGTTCTAAATCGCAGAGTATAATGCGGTAGCCAAGATAGCTATTCTGAAGAATGGGTTATAAGTCATAACTAAGGCCTCGTAACAAATCAATTGCAAATAATTTTTTCAAGGTCTTAAGGCATGATATTCCATTTATGTTAGGAAGGGAGTATTTCCTATCTGAAATGCATTCATTAAAATGTTCTGGATATTGTATTATGTATATGATTTCTGTTGCATAACAATTGCATGGTAAACCTGTAGTTCAATGGATTATTTACATTTAAATTTGTTAACATCACATTTTAATTCCAGTTATGATTCTGTAGGGAAAAAGAGAAGGTGTGGCTAGTTTCCAGGTACAAATAATGTTGGCAGGTTATTTGTTCTTGGTGAGGAGGTCCACTTTGTTTTTTGAAAGGGAAAAAAAGAAGGTATCAAAAGCCTGCGTATGTTTGTACACTAGACTAAAATGCCTTTTGTCGTATTTGAATTGTCAGTTTGCAGTTAATGCTCCTAGCTCACTAGCTGTTGTCCTTGTGACAATTCATAAATACTATGATTTCTGAGCCCACTTTTATGGCCTTCATGTTTTATAGAGTAAATCTTAGAAAGCATTCTGTTTTCCAATTAACAGATGGAGGAGCTTTTGTTCATTGAACCAAGGTGCTTAGGTCTAATGGAGATTTTATTTCTTATGCATTCAGTATCGTGAGATTCCTTTATTTTATCACTAAGAAAAACATCCCATGACTCTGAACTGTTGTGTCTAAGTGACCCAAGACCTCTGGACATTGAAACCAAAGTGTCTTCTTACTGTAATTAGTCTATGTGGTTATAGAATTTTATTTTTAACTGAACAGCTATCCTTTTTCATATGTTTTAGAAGAATCTAATAGATCATTGATCTTAACTTTAAACTTTAAATGTAACTAATATATAGTCTTCATTTAAAAGGATATATAGCCTTCTTGTCCCCTCTAGTTATCAAAACCATGAGTACTGTTCTTTTACTTATCATAGCTTATTGCCATCATTGATTTACTTGTCTGTGTTACCTACTAGACTTTTTGTTTGTTCTTTTCATCCATGCATCCATCTATCCACCCATCCACCTACCACTGCCCCACTGCCATCCTCCACCTATCCACCTTCAAATGAAGGAGATACATATTGCAGGTTCTATGAATACTAAGAAGGCAAACATAGTTGAAGCAAGGAGGCTAGTGCTAAGAGGTGAATTAAGAGAGGTGGACAAGGGCTAGATTATGTCATTTGGAAGAAGTCGTGATGAAGAGTTTGGATTTTTTTCCAGGGTCAGTGGGAAGACACTAGACAATTCTAAATGAGTTGATGGCAGAACCCAGTCTTTGCTTAGTTACCTGACCCATATGAGATAGCCTGTAGATGTTTGGTGGATGAGTGAGTGAGCTGGCTCTGCCCTGCCTGTCTGGCTCCTTCACTGGACTAGCCTGAGTGGTTTCATGTCATGATCTGGCATTGTCCACCTCCTGGGACAGAGGATATAGGAGGCACAGCCAGATGATTAAAGGATCCCTAGACTGAGGGTCAAAAGGTCTGGGCCTTACCACTAAGTAGCAGTTTAAGGACAGAGAAGTCCTGCATTTTGCTGGGGCTGTTTCTGTTACTGTAAATAAGTGTGGTAATTTAGATAATATTTAAGATTACTTGGTATTGTAAAACTCCTTGGTTATAGTGTTTCCTTTGGGAATATCTGCTAATTAGCATATTATGATCTACCTATGTGGAGATGAAAGACTTCCATATAAAATTCATATGTTGCTATAACAAGTATTGATAATTTTACAAGAAACACTTTTATTTCCTTGGTTTTGAATCTGTAATATAAACATTAGATTATGAGACCATGTGTCATTTCTTAGCTGAAAATAGAAAGTTTGTACTTTGCCTATTTAGTAATAATCTTCCTATCAAAAAATTTTAAAAATCTCTCCCCATTGAAAAATTTTGAGATTTTGCTGTTTTGATGTATTCACTTTATTCTGTGTTCTGATAAAATATTTCATACATACAATAGAATATACACACCATATAGTCTGTTGTATATATGAAATATTTTATTGTAAAATGAATAAAATGTATGCATATATGTATATCTGTACAGTATCTGTAATAATGATAGAAACAAGCACCTGTATAAATACCATGCTGCTTAAGAAATACAAGGAGGTATCTAATACCTTTGAAGTCTTCTGCTGCTCTCTGATGGAAACATTCTCCTTTCCCTAGATGGAACCACTGTTCTGATTTCTGTTAGTCATCTTTACCATAGAATATCTAAACCTTTATCTGTGGATTAAAGGAATATTCCTTTCTTGTTAGTTGTTATTTATCCAGAATTTATGTATATTTTTCAATTTTTGTCTTTGTTGTTGTTAGGTGTCATCAAGTTGGCTCTGGTCCATAGTGACCCTATGTACAACAAAATGAAACACTGCCCAGTCCTGTGCCATCCTCACAATCGTTGTTATACTTGAGCCCGTTGTTGCAACCACTGTGTTAATCCATCTTGTTGAGGGTCCACCTCTTTTTCGCTGACTCTCTACTTTACCAAGCATGATGTATTTCTCCAGGGACTGGTCCCTCCTCATAACAAGTCCAAAGTCTCACCGTCCTCACTGCTAAGGACCATTTTGGCTGTACTTCTCCCAAGCCAGATTTGTTCATTCTTCTGGCAGTTCATGGTATATTCAGTATTCTTGGCCAACACCATAATCCAAAGGCATCAATTCTTTTTCAGTCTTCCTTATTCATTGTCCATTTTCCACATGCATATGAGGCGATTGAAAACACCATGGCTTGGGTCAGGCACACTTCAGTCCACAAAGCGCCATTTTTGCTTTTTAACACTTTATAGAGGTCTTTGCAGCAGATTTGCCCAATGCAATATGTCGTTTAATTTCTTGACTGCTGCCTTGTCTTTAGAAAGCTCAATTATCTATTTAGAAAATTTTAGAAACTTATGCTGTTGGTATATTAAATATATTAAATATGACTTTAAAATCCAGCAATTCACAAGTTGTATTTAGGTGCATTTATGCAGAAGAATTTGGACTCTAGCTTTGAATCGAAACATTTGTAAAGTATCTTATCTAGAGGTCTTTCCTGAGATTCTTTGATGTCTGTTCTATCAGTGAGGGTACATTTACGTAGGAACCGTTATTCTAATAGAGGCCATTGTTATTTGAAAATACATAACTTTCCATGCCAGAAATGATATCTGAGCTTTGTTGTTGATTGTTCTTGAAGAAGGAAATCCAAAATCTGATCCATAATAATCAAACAAGATATTATATGTTTGATATTGTTAACAGTCTTTGGAAAAATAACAGGTAGTATAATTTGAACATGAACGAGCATGCAAGCTTTGGGCTTTTGAATATGTCATATTTGATTTTTTTAATTTTTGTCTCTCAGTTTCCCTACTCCAAAAAGCCGTAATAATGAAATTACTATTACTTTTAGCATTTTATAAATTTAGAAATAATTTGGAAGAAAAACAACATGGATAAAATATGCTGTATATTTAATATATACCAGTTACTATGCTTTAGCATTTTTAATATTCAAGGATTATAAGATCATACCATAAGATTCTTAAAAGTTGTGGCAGATTTTATAAACACATCTTAGATTTTCTAGCATAATAGCCTTCCATATCATGAATGCAACTTACTGTAAATTAACTGTGTTTATTTGAAGCTCATCTTATTTCTTGTTGTGGGGGGAGTTGTGAGGAGGGAAGGTGGAAACACATAATAATGAGATAATTTGGCCCTGGAAGTTATGGTTTACACTTTTGTTTTTTTCTGTTCGGTTCAACTTGACACACAGCTCACACCGAAGGGATCTAGAGAGCTGCCACATTATCACTTTGTCAAAGGCCATGACAACATCCTGAACAATGAGAACGTCTTCCCTTTGTTTATAACACTTAAATGTCTTGGCGATTAGAACTTTTTCCTTTCTTCCATGAAGAAAATTGCTTTTGCACTGACTTTTTTTTTTTTTTATTCTAGTGAGGGGAAAGAAATAAAAGCAACCCTATTTCCTATTACAAATTATCATAAATATTGGAGATGCAGATTTTTCTTAGATCATTAGCATATCATGCTGCGACCTACACCAGAATGTACCATTAACAAAAAGCAGCCTTCATGTAATTAATGTAAATAATATGGAGCTGCAACTTGAGTTACCCAGTCAGCCTTGGCAAAAAGCATTTGTCTTGACGCATCATCTCAGGAGCGAGGCCTCAATTCAAATTAAACTTCATGGGCTTGCCCCTTTATTTTTTCCTCCACCACTGTAAATTTCTCTGAAACATTTATGACTGTAAATTTCTTTGGAACACCTATATAGGCGAAGAAAGCAATCCAGTAAGCTGAAATTAAAATTTTATTATTTACTATGCTTCTGCTACAGAGGACAATTAGTATCTTCATAAAGCCAGAAGTGCAGAAATGCGGCCGAGTGCTCTCTCTGCCTCTCCTTAGAAGTGTTTTCTGCCCTCTGCTGCTGCCAGCAAATCTAAAGTATGGTTTCTGTCTGCCATTTGCTACTATTGCCCTCTGACTCCAAAACACAGAGGAGCGTTGTAAATTTTTCATGAAGAGGTTTCAGTCTGTAAAACAGCAAACAGGAATAATGTTTTAAATGCAATCATTGTCAAGTTTGAACAATGTAATTTATCAAGAGAGCAGTTTGTACTATATAATAAGTTTCATATATTAATACAATTTTTCATCTGATGTCAGGCCTCTGATTTATGAATAGTCCATGATCTAAGGTGATCATTGAATTATAATTCAAGTAATAAGAAGCCAGGAACATGACGCTACCCTGCATTAGCTTACATGCCACCAAGCCAATTTACTAAACAACCGTGGGCTAAATGATACAGTTTTTCTAATTCAAAGAAGGCACTCGTTAATTAGATAAAGGCTAAAGCTCTCATTATTTTTAAATGATTTAAGAACGGGTAAAGATCTTACAGCTTATACGGCAGCTCTAATAGTTCTCTGCTTACTGCCTTGTAATAAGAGTATTAAAGACAGATGGCCCGTGCTGATTTAAACCAATTACAACACTTAATGGAAACTATAGGAATGACTATTCATCGGCACATCAGATGTTCATAGTCTACATGTTTCAGATGCTTAGAGTACCACTTATTAATGTGATTTATGAGTATTTTGTTTCTTTTTGCTAATTTTAGGGGAATAATCCCCATACTTCTGGACTATCTTTAATTGTTCCTAAGACTTACTTCTTATTCCTCAGTAATATTTTTAAGTGTTGTGTAGGTATTGAACTTTCCGATAATGCCAAAGAAAAGAAAAAGTCAATTCATTTCTGTTCTGCCAGTTTATTGAGCACCTATTAGGTGCCCGCCACTGGGCCCTGGAGAATCTGTGGCTCATGAAATAAGGTTCATTTTCATCATTGTGGTTTTTGTGACGGCAAACGGATAACAAGCTCTAGAAAGATAATCAGACCATACGCGTCAGCTGTCAAGTCGATTCCGACTCATAGCGACCCTATGGGGCAGAGTAGAACTGCCCCTTAGGGTTTCTAAGAAGCATCTGGTGGATTCGAACTGCTAACCTTTTGGTTAGTGGCCGTAGTTCTTAACCACTGTGCCACCAGCGCTCTAATCAAACCATAGTCAGTAGTTATTTTTTTAAAAAAGGGAACACTTGGAAATTTTTACCTAAATATTTCATAGAAGGTGGGTTTGCTTTTACGGTAAAAGTCAAACTTTGGAATTATATAAAAATAATGAGTTCATAAAAGTGAGTGTGGTGAAAATTAATGAACTATTGAATATTTAAGTCTTTTGTCCATATGTTTTTGTTGCTTTATTATACTTAGTCGTGTTTTATATTGATGGAAAATGCTTTTTAATATTTCTGCCTGTGGAGTCATTAATTTCTTCGGTATTCATATGTTGTTGGTTAGCTGATCCATCCTCCCTCCCTTTCTCCTTTCCCTCCCTTTCTTCTTCTCTTTTTAACATGAAGTAATAGAAATAATGAAAACTGTCCAATCTTACAACACTTCAATTGTCCATAAATGTTTTCTTTGACTTTAAAGAATTTATTTCTGTTATTTACTCTCAATATAAATTCCTGCAGGTACCTTAAGTAATCATTAGCTTTGCTTCCCCCCTCCCCCACCCCATATTTAACCTCATTTATTATCATTTTTGTTTGTTTTCATTTTTGCCAACTTCAGATTCAGGAGGTTTTATTTGAGAAAGCATGTATTTTGTACAGCAAAGAGGTGGCCATACCACCTACCCTGAAACTAAAAATTGGTGGATTTTTAGTACAGTTGGGATTTGGCTTTCCTGTCATAAATTTGTTTTACTTCAATTGATAATAGTCTTTGAGGGAATGGACACTATATGCAAATGCTGTGTCTTACAACTAATCGGGATGGTTGGTGAGTATCTCTAAAGCGTGCAAGTATCAGTGTACTTTTTGCTCCCCCCCGCCCCCGTTCTCTTTATTGATCTCAGTTTTTAAATTAGTTTTTCAAAGTTGTTGGACATATGCTTGCAATTGAAGATACGGTAGATGGTGAGCACACACCTATCTGAAATCAGAAAAAGGAAAGTCAGATATATAAAGGATTTCAGATTTTTCAACACCTCTTCTTTATTGCCCTTATTTTTTGTCTTTTTAAAAAGATTTTCTTATCTGAGCAACAACAAGATGTGTTATTAATGGGCCCTGAGTAGTCCAAGTTATTTGTTATAGTAACTTTTGACCTGTTTAATAAGAACTCAGAGCTGTGTAGTGGAGTTTTTATTGTCCTCTGCAGTGTACAGTTATGAAGTGTGGTACATAATAAAATAAAAGCAATAATGTTGATATTTCTGAGGGATCCATCAGAGCAGAGCTGAAGCGACATATTTCATCTGGTTTGTCTGGGTGTGAATGTTTGAAAGTATAGCTGAAATAACTAGAAACAATATCGTGTTTATGAGTTCTGATTGTTTACCATTGTAAGTACCCTCATCCTTTGTGGTTCCAAAAACAGTTTCTATGACAGTTCATTAATGTTTACATCTGGAAACAAATGAAAAAGGCTAAACACATTATAGCATTAAGTAGTTAGATATTTAAAACTAAACATTAATGTTTAATGTATAGCAGTTTACAAGCAAAATGTGGAACAACTGTGAAAGAAGAGAGTGCAGGTTGTTTTCTTACATAGCATACATAGGTCTTTGCATATGTAATACTCAAGTATATGCTTTATAAAAAACGCTAAGTTAACTTGAGATGGATTTTTGTAGGAGAGCATGAAGTTGATTAAGGAGGAAGACAATCTTTTAACAGGAAAGCATAAGGATAAGTTTTTCAGAATATTTTCCAGAGAATAAACGCTGTTCCATATGAGGTAGAATGCATTTGGATCTCAAAAAGATTCATTTGCAAGCAGATAATTATTACCTTGAAATATAATTTGTGTTTACTCGTCTCCCTTCCCTGTCAGGTTTGCATACCTTGAAGATGATACCTGTGTTCTGTTTATACTTCCAGCGGACAGCACGGGGCCTGGCACATCATAGATGCTCAAGAAACAGTTGTTTAATTACTAAATTAATTGTGAAGATGCTTGAAATTGTGTCTTTGCAACAGTTCCCAAATAGTGTGAGACCAAGGAAAACAATGAAAAAACAAATGGTTTCCTGCCAGTGGAGTTTTTAGGTTTTCAGTACTGCCTTTAATATGACTACTGTTACCCTAAATTTTTTCTTATTAAAAGAAAATTCATCTGCCTTAATCAGCCAAACCATTTAGAATGTTTTCATTTGTATGAAAACCACGTGCTTATATTTTTTGAGAAGTATGTAATTACTAAATAATTAAAGTTTCACTCAGGATAATTTGTAACTTAACTTCTACTAAACTGCAGAATCTTGATGCTACTACTGCTATCAAACCTTAGCAAACCACAATATTGAATCACCCATTTTCAGCAAGTTCACAGAATTTCTGCAGACACAGCTTACTCATGAGTATTTTTTGCCTGCCATTTCTGTTGCTGCCAAAGGAAGTTTTAAGGCATATTTTGTTATTTTTCAGGCTCATTATCCTTCTGCCAATTTTGTTCTAGTCCCATGGGATGGGGTCAGACAGATGTTAGTTAGTGGCAGCTAACTTCTTAAACATCCTTCCCACTCAGCGCGGTGGGTTTATATGACTGTGATATGCCATATAGGTTTCATTTCATTGATGGAATAATACAAAGATTTTCATTTCAAAAACACGGCAACTGTAAAAATAGTAATCCATACATGGTTTGTGTGATCTTGTTTAATATTTAATTTTATAAGTGAAACCATTGCCTTGAAAGAAACCATGATATATAGCTGAAGTAATTCAAATGCAATACTGCAAATACACACGTGCACACACACATACGTGTGTACATGTAACCTGTCAAAATAATTTGCCCTTCAATATGTGCCTTAGGAGCAGATACCAGAAGTAGTTTTCAAGTTGTGTTGTCCAGCCCCCCAGGCCCCAAACCGCCCCAACCCCAGTTCTGCCAACTTTTTATGTGGCCCAAATAAGGGAGTGAGTAAGAGGGTGGGAAAACCCGACTGGACTTCCAGGAAGTGCCTTGATGTTAACCGGCCTGGTGTGCAGGACAGCAAGGCTGATTGATAGTCAGAAACTGCACTTTAAACTCAGACAGGCTGTCAGTCTTGGGGATCGTGGAGAGGCCTGATTAGGAAATCAGATCCCAAACCCGGGAAGAAGCTGTCAGGCCGATTCTTGTGGTGTAAGCAGCAGGCAAACTGTGCTTTATCTGACTGACAGTGTGTAAATCCGTCCATGCAAAAATCTAAATGTTTAGTTTGCTTCCAGTCATTGTAATAATCTGCTTACTTTTGTCTGCTAGAGCAGTGACATCACTTAGCAGAATGTGCCTCAGACAGGAGGCCCAGATAAGGCCATGGAGTGTCCGTCACTCACTCCTTGATTGGCAAGGAGATAAATAGGCATTTACCGGAGGTTTGCTTTCAGCTGAGAGAATAGACCAGATACTCAGTACAGGAATAACTGTATTTAACCTGGTTATTTCACATCTTGAGAAAATGGATAAAATATATTATGTCTAAACATAGCTTCTAGGAATAAGTAGCCTACCATGTCAATATCTATTGAAGTTATGTCCAAAAGAATCTTCTTTGATTTGGTAAAAGATCTTTACTTGAGATATGTATATATGTGTGTCTGTGTATGTATATATATATATTTATTGACTGTTATACTTAAGTGTTATATTCAAAGTTCCTTGATTTTTTTCACTTTAAAAATATCTGTTATTTCATTATTGTTTTACCTGTGAATGATAGTGACTTCATGAATATGACTATTTAGCTAAGAATCTGTAAATTAAACCCTATTCTTAAGTGGAATTTGAAATTCTTTATCTGAATTTATGACTTTGAAGTCACAGAAAGTTAAAGATGAATTCACTGTTAGCATATGTGTATTTTGTGAGAATAGAACACATTTGCATGATTGGGAGGTTTATATTATGTGAGATATTAATTGGGAGGAGTGTTTCCTTTGATACTCATTAAATAAGCAATATAGCTTTAGGAATTGAATTTACAACTTAAGTGAGGTGATTTAGATTGTTTATTTTTTTACTTAAAGTTTCATTCTGGTTTTACTAATTGATTCCTTTGTTAATTGCAAATAATGAATGGAAACAGTGTTGATTATTTCAAGAAGTAAAGGGGAAACCGTAGTTCTTGGCGTATGAGCTCTCACCCATGAAAGCTAGCTACAAGTTCAGGTTGAACTGATCATGGTACATACTGTTACTTGGGCCTTCGCATGCTATCTTTTCTTGCTAAAAGTGGCCAGATGTGTCTGGGAGTTGCTGAATGTTTCCCTAAGAATTTTAATAACAGTGATAGGAGAGAAATAAAAAATATATAAAAGCATACCTGTCTGAAACACTGATATCAACATTGTATAATAAATGCATACTTGCATTTTTGCTGTATTAACTATAGAGTCATCTTTATTTTGCTTACTTTGGTACCAATGGATGAAATACATTTATATAGAACTTCTTTAAAATTATTTTTTATTTCAACACATAAGAGTAACTTCACGTAATCAGTCTAATTTTAATTGGTATTGTCATTTGTCAATGTCAAATTGCCCAAATTTGCAAATCAGCTTATTTAGCAGCCCGTTAAAAACTGTTGCCATCAAGTCTATTCTGACTCCTAGCGACCCTATAGGGCAGAGTAGAGGTGCCCCATAGGATTTACAAGGAGCGGCTGGTGGATCTGATCTGCCAGCCCTTTGGTTAGCAGCCATTAACTTTCAACCATTGTGCCACCAGGGCTCTTATTTAGCAGAGTATACCCTTAAGATTTGATCAGTGAATTCTAAAGTTTTGGCTCTTTGATTTTTCTATTCCGTTGTCAGCTTTGATCCACTTTATTAATCCCTGGTCAAATCTATACAACCTCAAGTACAAGTTAGAACTCAATCAGAGAATTTGTTAAACAAACAAACAAAAAAAAGCAAAAAAAACAAACCGTGGCTGTCGAGTCGATTCTGACTCACAGTGACCCCATAGGATAGAGTAGAGCTGCCCCATAGGCTGTCCAAGGCTGTGGTCTCTCTGGAGGAAGACTGCCACATCTTTCTCTTGCGGAGCGGCTGGTGGGTTCGAAGCGCTGACCTTTCAGTTAGCAGCCGAGCACTTAACCACTATGTCCCCAGGGCTCCTGAGAATTTATTTACTTGATAGAAATTAAAATGTGTTAATATTTTTGCTTTTCTTTTCCCCCAGAGAAATTTTTCTTAATTTTCTTTCACCTGGGCATTTATTCTAAGCACTTTGCTTCTACCTGTTCTGCTTCTGAGTGACTTTGTGCATATTCCTTTGTGCTTTATTGCATATTCCTTTAGAACAATAGTAGACACAAGTCGTCAATATAAACTTACTTATTATGGGAAATATTAGAGATGTTTGGGTATGTATAGCACAGGCCTCTGGATATTCCGTGGGTTTGTAGAATTGAGGGCAAGTGTCTCTTCTGTCGTTTATCATCTTTTCTTTAGTTCTTAGCTCATGTGCAAGTTTCCATGAATGTCATCATGTAAATCCCACTGGAAAATTTCATCCTTCCATCATCTATGTCTTCTGGCTATATGTAGATCACAAGTCTTCTTTTACTCATCTGTTATTGTTGTATTCTTCTGTCCTGGTCCCTCTATTTTGGTTGAGAATTTTCAGTTCAGTTCCATAATTGTTAAAACACCTATTCTAGGTCAGGCAGTTGGCAGCTCATTTTGGTGTGCTGGCTGTTGCATGCATTCTTCTTTGCTATATTGTCATACCGTCTGCCCATCCCTGTGCTTCTGGTTTGGTGGTATTACAAATCTATGCCTAGCAGGATAACTTATTGGAATGTTCATTCGTATTTATTTTTAATGCCTTAGAAAAGTCAAAGATTAAAAAAAAGAATTTTCTATTTTTGAACTCACCTTCCTCCACCCACCATTGAAAGTAAGAACATTCAAGCCTCCATCTTCTGGAAGTTGGTTTCTTTGTTCCAGGCTAGAATTGGCTAGCACTGAACTGCAGGTAGTCTCACGGGCAAAGCAGCAGGTCCTTATAATAAGGCTGAGATAGACTTTCCCACCAACTGTGCTGGGTGGTCAGGAGGCCACCCAGGTATATGTGATTTGGACCCTTCCTCAGAATCCTTTTTCCTGTGTAGAGAAGTATGGTCCTGGCAACATCTCCTCGCCACCCCCCCCCACCCCAATTTGAGACATCTGCACCACATCCCTAGGACTGGGTTCATTATAGAGCTAATTGAAATTAGAATTTTAGGGGTTTGTTGCTGGGATATATTTTAAGATATTTCTTCCTATTCCTTTTCACCCAACGTATGTAGACATTAAGGCAGGAAGAACAGCTAGCCAGTCAAAGTTATACAGCTGGGTTAGTTACTACCATGGTGTGGCCTCCTTGAAGCTGCTTGCTTTGCAGTTTTATATATGTCATTGGGAAAGTCATTTATCAGAACATTTTTCAACATATTTTGAGCCTTTGATAAAACTGAGTTACATAGAATCATTAAATGTTATAAGTTTAATACATGGCTTTCCTGTCCTTACTATGACATAGACACTTTGTGAAAGATATCAGAACTTTGAAAATCAGTGTAAGTGTCCTTGAGTTGTTTAGAATCTCTTGGGAATGTACCTATGTGAAAGTGGAAAATAATCTGCATGTCAACATGCACGCAGTGGCATGGGCTGGCTCAGGAGTAGTCAGTGAGCCCAGAAGGAGATGAGGACGCAATATGATGTGCAGATAGGATCCTGGCAGGGGACTATTCTGGTCTCCAAAGTCTGATAATACCGTTGTAGGATTGAACACCCAGATTCATGCCTTTTATGATAGTAGTTGCGTGATTACCATTGCAGACTGAAGATTTTTTAGTGAATGGAAACCCTGGTGGCGTAGTGGTTAAGAGCTGCAGCTGCTAACCAAAAAAGGCCAGGAGTTCAAATCCACCAGGTACTCCTTGGAAACTCTATGGAGCAGTTCTACTCTGTCCTATAAGGTCGCTATAAGTCAAAATTGACTTGACGGCAATGGGTTTGGTTTGGTTAGTCAATGTTATGGTGTTCACAGGTTGGGGTGGGAGACTCAGTGAGCACTGATGTCTGGGCTCTGAGTACATGTGTTTGTGATGTTTAGACTTCAAATGTTAGAAGTCCAGAAGAGACTATTTTCTTTCTAAGGTTCTAATTGTATCAGTGATATGCCATCGTCCAAGTGTGGCATGGGGATACCAACAGAGGACAAAAGTCAGCAATTCCTTTACATATCATTTAAATTTTTTTTTCTGACTAAATCTCATGTTATTTTTTGAGTTGTACTTTTAATATTGTTTTCCTATTCATATTTTTTAAAAAAGGAATGTGTGCTTGCATATACTTTTAATGCAGAGTTTATAATATACTAAGTGAAAACCCCCTTTCCAAAATCGATGTCCTCCTCCGCCCTCCTGGGTTCCCTCCTGAGCTAACGGCCATTCCATGTGAACCTTCCCTGACTTGCATTCTTTTTACCTGTAGATAACTCGTACATGTGTGTATGTATCTGTGTGCATTTGTTTTTTGATAAGTGACCTATTATGATAAATTTAATTTTGTAAGTTTTGTCACTTGACAATATTTTTTTCATTCGTTCATTGGACACATATTTAGTAGGCTCCTACTGGGTGCCAGTCAGTGTATTTGGCCCTGGGGTTATAGCAGAAAATAGAAGAGGCAAAAATGTCTGCTTTCATGAACTTACATTCTGCTGTGGAGAGAGATTCAGTAAACAAAATTCAAAAGTAAAATATATGTCAATATCAGTATAGTGGAGATATAGTAAAACACAATCAGAAGAGCTGTAGCAGTGGACTGTAGTTTCCCACAGGTGCTGAGAACAAACCTCGGAGTGAAGGTGACAGTTAAAATGAAGACCTGAGGTGGGGCTGAGCCATCAGGAAGTGGGAAGCACTTCGAATATCCACAGGCAGGAGTGTACTGAGCAGAGGGCAATGGACTGGCGAGGGGAGCTATGGGAAAGAGCAGGTGAGCTCAGACAGTGGCTGGGTCTCAGATCACAGGGGCTCATAGGGCTCTGTAGGATGTTGAGATTTCTGTTTATTCTCTGCTTGAGATTAGAAGATTTTGAGCAGCGATCTGGAATGTTCTGCTGATGTTTTAACAGAATCACTTTCTCCACTGTTAAAGACTGAATGGTAGGGATTCAGGGAGGGCCCACGTGGAGGCAGGGAGTTGTCCTGGGGTGGTTGTAGTAACCTGTCAGGAGAGGATCGTGTGTCGGACCGCATGGTAGCAGCAGTGGTGATAGAAGTGGGTGAATACTGGATGCATCTGAAGGCGCAACCCCCAGGTTTGCTGATGGTTGGGATGAGAGAGGATAGTGGCCTGACCACCTGAAGAGTGAAGCGTGTCTTTAGATGGCAAGACCACTGTGCGAGCAGGTTGTGCTGGTAAAGAGCCAGAGTGACGTTTAGATGCATTAAATTGGAGATATCTGTAAGCGAACCTGGGACAGACATTGAGTAGGCAGTTGGAGACAGACTAGACTTCAGAGAACAGATCTGAACTGGGAAGATGAATTTGGAAGTCTTCAGAACATAGATCACCCAAGGAGTGAGTGCTGGTGGAAAAGCGATGAGCCTGACATCAGGGCTTTGGGAAATGAGGAGGCACCAGGACAGATGGCTGAGAAGCAGCGGCCTCTGTGGTGGGTGAAGGTCAGAAGCCTGGATGTTCTGGAGTCGGAAGCAAAGTGTGTCTCAGGAAGGAGTGGGTGGCTGGCTCCTAGTGCTGTCTGCATCCTCTCACTCTTCTGTTCTTCAGTCAGGTCTCTGTTGAAAGCTTCTCCTGAGTTGGCATGGTGGTCAGCTGCTAAAGTTACAGCAGAGGGACAGGACAGACCAAGCCCCTGCCTTCCATGAATACTTGGGTCCTGCTTTCCAGAACCCATTCTCGGTGCTGCCTTTTCTTCCGTGTACACTGACCTGGAACTCCCCCATGGCAGCTGGCCAGTTGCTTTGAACTATCTTCAGTGAGATTGGACTCACACCTCACTTTTGCTTCTGTTCCTACTGGAACATAAAGTTGTTTTTATTACCTTAAGTAAAATAATGTCTTAGACTTTAATTCATTTCTGTGCTTTTCAGTCTGAAAAATCTTTTGTAAAATGAAAGAAGCAAAATAGTCTAGTGCGTTTGTTTTCTTTTTATCATAAAGTCTAAACTAGCAAGCTAGTCACCTTTCATTTTTATTCTTTCTCAGCCTATAATTGAAAAAGTTTTTTTTTTGTTACTGTTAACTTCCTTTTGATAGCTTCACTAATGCTGAATTTTAGCTTCCCTTTTTTTTTTTTTTTAACACTGTACTTATGCCAAGTATAAATGTTTTATCACCTGGATATTTCCACTTGGTTTTGCTAATGCACTTAATTATATTAGAAAGAAATTTAGCTTAATATTTTGAATGCCAGAAGATATATAATAAATGATAATGTTATTCCTTACTTAGTCTTTTGTTTGAGGTGTTGAAGATTTGAAAAATTAGAATAAATGACCTATATGCAGTGTTTATAGGTGCCTATCTGCATATAGTTTCAAAATACTTTAGAATATAGTAGATGTAGATGAAATCTGCAAATCTTATTTTGTGAAAAGAATCCATAAATGCACACTTCCTATTCTTTTAAAATAAACAATGCTATCTGCTTTGTATTGAAAGGAGGCTAAATTAATACTCGGTTGCTTTGCCTTGCTTTTAAGAGTTTTTTTTTTTTTTAATCCAGATATTCCTCAAATATGTGTGAAACTCTCTGGTTTTATTCATATTTCATTGAAGTTACTTCATACCCATTGCACAGTAGAGACATTTATAAGAAATGATAAAGAGCCTGCTAGTCTTTTATAAACTACTTAGGTATATCACAATAACTTTAGAACCCTGAAAAGCTTGTTTTTTATCTTAATCCAATTTTAGCATTTTTGCCTCAAACTTATGATTTAGAAAGAAAACCACAACAAGATGTTTCTATGTATCTGTATGTCAGAATATTATGATTTAAAGCAAGCTGTGATCTATAGCAGACTCTGCAGTGTCTACATTGAATTCGTCTACTGATCTAGGTAATGCTCCAATGCACAACGCCCCACGATATTTACTCTTAGGAGTATACTGTAACTGCTACTCTTTGGACTGAGGTCTTAGAAAGGGTCAATTTTGTATCAAACTCTGAGATTACTGGGCAATACATCTCACCCCTTCTAGCTAATCTTACCTTGAGCTCAAATGGTTCCTTAGATCATCCTGACATGTTAGAAGGCCAAGATGATGACAAAGGCCAAGACAATGAAATACCTAAGTTTGGAAATGCTGCCTTTTACAGTTCTAGCAAATCACACAGTAAGAGATAAGGCAGTTCTTTCTCAATCTGGCAAATAAATTCAAATTTCTAGAAATTCTGTTCCCACAATAGATACATAAGGACCCCCAGGATAAACTGCAAACATACCATGTTTTATTTGCCAGCATATACTATGTGTAGGTCTGTGAAACATGTTTCAAATTATAAGAGTATGTTTTACGAAAAAAAAAAAAAAAATTTTTTTTTTTTGTTAGTGTATGTACTGAAGGTGAATTTAAACTTATTTTGGTACAGAGAAATTTTACTCAATTTAATCCACTGTATATTTGAATCTTGTATGAATTCATGTTTTGGTTAAATAGTGGTTTTCTGCTATCCCTTAGGAGTCCCTGGATCCCTTAACTAATGTACAAAGGTCAGAAAGCAAAAAAAAAAAAAAAAAAAAAATGCGCTGTTATCAATTGCTAGCTCTTAACAGGGCTACAATATTAACAAATTTTAATCTCATATGTTAGAGCTGTAATCCAGCACTACTTACCATTAGCCAGGTTTTTGGCTTATTAATATTGTTAAGAAAACTGTTTTTACAGTATCCTAAAGGCCTTTCTGTTGGAGAGTTGGAACTGGCAAGAGATTGCTGGCAAGGAAACCAAGTAGGAGACTGTCTCGCTTGTGGTTATTTTAAACAATTGTGAAATAGTAGATAATACTCTTGATTTACTATGTATAGAACACCAGTGATCTAGTGACATGAATGTAAAATATGCCCAGTAGTTTTAGAAACATTCACTTGAATAAAAATGACATGGTCCTCTCGAGGCTCCGAAAGTCTGTCTGGGACCATGCATTTAGGTGCCCTGTCCCAGCACCATGAATATCTGACCCCAAACATTATTTCTGAACCTATGTCATGCGAGGAGCTGAGTGATGCTGCTCATAAGGAACCATCAGCTTTGTTAACAAAAGGAAATTTGAGTCATCTATTCTCTGCAGACATATTGTTTTCCTAGAATATATATTTGTACTAGTAAATATTTATACAGGAATGTAATGAAACATTTTCTCAACATAGTATTATACTCTCTCCTCACTTAATGACATGGTTAGTTTCCAAAGACCAGGTCATTATACAAAAATCAGTGTTATGTGAAAATGGAGGATGACCATATCCAGTCACAAAATGGAGGATGATGACATCATTGCATAACTCCCAAATTACATCATTACATAACTTCCAAACCACTGAGAATCATGGCCCAGCCAAGACGACACATACCCTTAACCATCACAGCCAACGTTACCCTCACCTTGCACCTCGGTGTTCGTTACTGCCAGACATATGTCATTAATGTGCAAAATAGTCGGATAGTAGATTTTTTTGCTATTGTTGTAAATGCAAGTTGTCTGAATTGATCTAGAACTTTTTGTTGCTGGCCAGCTTCTATTAATATGCCAAAACCAAAACCTGTTGCCATCAAGTCGATTCCAACTAATTGCGACTCTATAGGACAGAGTAGAACTGCCCCATAGGGTTTCCAAGGCGTCTTTCTGGAAACTGACTGCCAGATCTTTCTCCCATGGAGTTGCTGGTGAATTTGAATCTCTGACCTTTCAGTTTGCAGCTGAGCACTTAACTACTGTGCCACCAACGTTTCTTCATTAATATGCCAGAGCTGTTTAGTTTTAATATATTGGAAAATTTTTTTAAGTGCTATTCTGTCTGTAAGCCTTTTTTTGAGACTTATTTTTAAAATCTATCTTAGTTATATTTGTTAATCAGTTCTTTCTAATATCATGACTGGCTATAGTGTCACCTTAAAACTTAGTAAGACACTTCTCCATTGACATACACAGGGTACAGTCAGTTCTCTGCTCTCTGACATAACATTTTAAAAATACCTGTAGGATATTGAAGCATAGCAGTTTTTGCTATAGTGAATATGCTGTTTGGAAAATTGCACCCTACTTGGTAAAATTAAAAATGAATTAATCATAATCTCAGGTGAGAGCATGGTAATGGGAGATTTTCTCTAAACATAGAAATAAGACATGCAAATATTTGTGTGTATCTAAGCATTTGTACTCTGTCTGTTTAACCATAGGTACCTGTGAAGCATAAAGCCAGCTTCAGAGGCAGTGGTGGCTCAGTGGTAGAATTCTTGCCTTCCATGCGGGAGACCTGGGTTTGATTCCCAGCCAGTGCACCTGATGTGCAGCCAGCACCCATCTGTCATTGGAGGCTTGCATGTTGCTATAATGCTGAACAGGTTTCAGTGGAGCTTCTAGACTAAGACATTAGGAAGAAATGCCTGGCAATTCTGTTTGCTAAAAGCAGCCAGTGAAAGCCCTATAGATCACAATGGTCCGATCAGCAACCAGGCAGCATTTCCTTCTGTTGTGCACAGGGTCACCATGAGTCGGGGAGCCAACTGGACGGCAGCCCCTTAGAAACTTATAATCAAATAATCGTGAAAAGCAAGCACTGAATTTATCTACTAGCGAAGGAAAAAGGGGAAAAAAAGGAGAGATCAGTAGCTCCTTCTGTCATATCAAAGCCCAGCTTCCTTCACTGATTTTCCGGGCCATTTGGATCTGAGGGTGTTTAAATTATGCAGCGTCATTTCTTCCCATTCTGCAGTGTGTGCCCACCACACCCATCAGAATGCACGTCTCATTACTCACAGCCCTAACCTGCCTCTGTCTCTCTGGCATCCAGTGCATCACTGCCTGCTGCTGCCATCACATGTGTCGGCTCTGCCCTAAGGGCTGATCCAAGCCCCCCCATCCATGAAGCTTTTCCCAACTATTTCAGTCTTTATTCACTGATACTTTCTCTGAACATTATTTAAAGCTTTTTTAGTCCCAGATAATTTGGGACATTAATCTGGACTGTCCAGTTCAATCGTAAGGTACTTTTGGTGAGACATACGTGTCTTTCATTTATTTATAGGTTTCATGACTCATTTCTCAATGCATAGTAGATGCCAATACATACTTCTTTATTGATTGATTGGTATAGAAGTAGGCAACCTATAGTAATTTGAAGATTGTTAGGGTCTTGTAACTGACCAAAGACGAAGAGTTTGTCAAGGCATATGAGTTGAAAGATAAACAGGGATTCAAAGGTATTTTGTCATTTTAGCTCAAATTACTTACATCAGTAGGAGCAATGTTTTGAAAGAAATTCTCTTTATATGTTCTTGAAACAGTAATCCCTATTTGTAACTTCTATTTTAACCTTCCTTACATAAACTCAGTGTTTTCTTACCTCACCTGAAGCGATAAAATTTCATTTAGACCCAACTCAAGGACTGTGGCAATTTAACATGTGTCTTTTTCTCCAGGACTTGACCTCTATGGTTAGTTAAAATTTTTTCAACTTTTCAAGCCATATAGCTCTGTGATACAGTTGAAAGGGGGTGCTTTTGAAGAGGACAGGGCAGCCTGTGACTTGAATGGGTCTCATATGCAGCCTAACTCCTTCTACCTGTTCTCATGTTGGAGTTTAGGAAACCTGCAAGAAACAAACTATTTTAGGACTAAGCCAACTTCTCAGACTCTGATAAGGGGGCTTAGTGGACTTTGTCAGTAGCATTCGTGTGTTGTTTTTTTGTTCGTTTTTTTGACTTGTGTTGACCAGGGTTTTTGTTTTTTTTTTTTAGCCCTCAGACCAAATCAGGCCCACTGCTTGTTTTGTAAATAAAGTTTTATTGGCACACAACCATGCGTATTCATGTGCATATTATTTGTGGCTGCTGTTGTGCTAAAACAGCAGAGTTGGGTGGTTGCAGCAGAGACCTTATACCCTGTTAAGTCGGAAATCTTTACTCTCTGATCTTTGTACAAAAGGTTTGCCTATCCCTGACCCAAGGTAGTATTGTGCTGAGGAGTATTGGATACAGAGTATATTAGAGTGTAGAGTGTCGTTAGGGAAAATTCCAACTGAATACAATGGGATGGTTTTGTTTAGACCAGAGTTTATGGTCTCTCTGACAAAGAAAAATTTCATGGCAGTGAGATTTTGAAGGATGGACTCAAACCTTTGAAGGGGAGGCATTTGTAATCGTTGAGAATTTTCCTTTACAATGAGTCATTCCTTTGCTTTTTAGTAGAGAACGGCAACCTGGGATTAATATTCTGCTTATACTCCTCCCAGAAGTTATTTTGCCAAAAAGCTTTTCAACCATTAAATTGAATTGAAGGGCCAGAAACATTTCTCAGCTTTTAGAAACTGAGTGATAGGTTAAGAGATTTACAAAATAACAGGCCTTGGCAAGAGCAAGGTTAAATTTCTTTTCCAACTAGTTAACAAGGATCTAGCCTGTTAATTAGGCTAATTATCACATTTTCAGGGTAAAAATGCATTCAAGACTATTGGCTATAAGTAGCCGACTCCCTCCTGAACTGTATAAAAGCCCTCAGGGGAGGTGCTTCAACTTTTACCTGTAAGCCACACTGGAGCCCTAGGAGTTGAATTTAGTAAATGAAACCTTTCTAATCTTAGGTCTTTCTGGTTTCTTGATATGAGTCTTGCTTGTGTTTTATATATAATCTCAGTCAGGCAATTCTGAGAGTCTAATTTGAGTTAGCTAGATATTAGTAACATCATGGAACATTTTTGGTTTTAGGATATAAATTCATTGATTCACTTTTTTATTTGGACTGTGTACACATATACACAGATTGGGGAGAAGATAAGTGGAAGATGACTTGAAGTGTTTTAATAAAGTCATTCTTATTTAGCTGTCAGTACACCTTTTTGAATATTTAATGCAGAGAAAAAAATGTGAATTTTTTTCCATTTATTGAAAGTTATATATTGTATTTAAACATGTATATACTATTTTGAAACCTCAGATCCAAAATAAGAAATAAGATGAGAAATAAAATAAGAAATAGAAATAAGATGGATGGCATTACTTATGGGATAGTATTGGGGTATTTAAATTAGATTTGGGTTTGGAAAGTAGATTTAGTGACTGTTTTACATGAATACATAGTTCAAGTTTAAAAGCAGTATTGTATATTTTTTCCCAGATGTTTCCTGGGCCAGAAACAGCGTCAGGTCTCCAGTCATGGTTCTTATAGACACTGAATTGTTATCGTGGCAGAATTTCTTAAACTTCTTCATTTTGCTTTGTTATCCTTTGGGGTACTTTTCAGTGTTAAGATGCTCATGTGAATTAATTGAGCATTGTAGTTGCTTTTTAATGGTTGCCTTTATTTGCCTTTTTATGTGCTGCTTTGTTCAAGAAAGTGATTATTTCTCAGTTATATTTGCAGCTCAGCAGAAATTCATATGCTACCCCTACTGGGCAAAGACCACATCAAATTCTATATTCATTTCATCTCTTAGTCTGTTACTATATAATTATTAAATTACAATAATTAAAAAAGAAATTGCCTTGTATTGGTAGTATTTGAGTAGTTTAGTAATTGAAAAAATTCATTAGTACTTTTGGCTATTTTGTCTGAAATCCTACGAACTTATATTGCTCTCCTAGTCCGATAGTCTGTGTGTTTTCATAAAAACCGTCAACACCTGTCAGTTACGTTTTTGTAACATCAGTTTAATTTTACAACAATAATTTTGAATTAGTCAACACCTTTTTTTTTTTTCATAATTTCGAAAGATAATGACTGCATAGTTTTGTTTTTTTTTAAATATTTTGACAAAATTTAGCTTACTCTTTTATTAAAATTTCACTTGTAGCGCTCCAGGTCTTGTTCACTGGTGTGCTTTTCATGCATGTAAATTTGTGTGATTTTATAATTTGACGAGACTAGTCTAAGATGTCGTAGAGAGAAGAAATATTGTTTGATTGTTTAATTGAAATATTCCTTTTTAATCATGGACATTTTCTGAAATAAAAGAGGCATTTTGGAAGGTGTTTTCATATGGCCATGTGTTTGCTTCAAATTCCTTTCTTTCTAAAAAGAACGAACATGTGACAGCTGCAGTTAGCACTATCTCTTCCTCTGTACCTCTCTCAGAAGTAACCGCTGTCCTGAAGTTGATACGTATCACTCCTATCCGCCTGTTTGCACTTTGACTTCATGTGTTTATATTTATCGTTGTTTAAAATTTTATATAGGTGGTACAATTCTGTACCTAACCCCTTGCAACTTTCTTTTTTAACACAATTATGTTTTTTGAGATCTTTTAATCCATACTAATGTAATAATAACTATTATGATACTTCCATTGTATGATTAAACCCATTATTTTACTTCTCAACTAATGGATAGATTATTTCCCATTTTTACTACTTTAATGTGAGACTGTTTTTTTACATGCCCGTATAGGTGCAGGAATTTATCAATGGTAGATACATAGAAAACTTTTTTTTTGTGGGGGGAGGATAAAAGGTGTGGATAGAGTATAACTTTAAAAATCATTGCTAAATTTTCTTGAAAGTTGTACTAAATTATCCCAACCCTTGCAATATTTAAAGTATTCACCCTCCCTTACAATTTTTTAGTATTTGCAGACTTTAAATTTTTTGACAATCATTTTGCTGTTAAATAATTTCTGTAGTTAAATTTGCTTTTCATTAGTAACTAAAAAGGTTTTGCATTATTTCATATATTTATTGACCACTTAGGTTTCCTTTTCTGTAAAGTTGCCCTAATAATCCAAATGCAAACTGGGGTGTGGAGATAGATCCTAAGGGTCATGGTATATTGGTATTAAAAGGGTAACTAAATTTATTAAAATGCACTGGTAAGTCAGAGCCCAAGTTAGGCAGAGGGACAAAAAGAGAGGGAGAAGTACTTGAGAGTGAGAAAATTAGAAATTAAAGGTGGAGAAAGGTACAGAGGAATGTCTGGTTATTTTATTAGATTGCAGTGATGGAATGGGTGTCCATCCACAGGGGTGATAAGAATTGAGAATAATAAAGAGTACAAAGGAGGGGTGAGAGAGGAAGCTTTAGTCAGAAATAGTTGAACAGATTATCAAGTAAACACTGGAATCTTGAAATTTTATAAAGCAATTATTATATTCCAAAATAATTCAGAATTAGGAAGATTAGAAAAGAATATGAAAAATATACCAATGACATCTCTTACTATTTAAAAAAAATGATAAGTCAATAAAATGTTTTATCAAAATATCTGTATTTTCGTATATAAATATGGATATATGTAGTTTTTTTATTAAGTTGCAAAAAATGAAATGAATATTTCACTTATTAGAATAATAATAACAGCTAAAAATATAATTTGAAAAAGATGAATATAAAATCTCTTTTTAGGATACTTAATCTAGTAATATAGAAAGATAACAGTAAGGATGCAACTATTTGGTCAAAATATATAACCTCTGTGTTCTTTAGACTTTCCAAAATAGACAATTGCTCTAACAGTTTCACTGAGGCAGAGATATCTATTATGATAGTGCTATTAATCATATAATTATAATTAAACTCCCTACTAATTCTTTAGCTTAACTTTATATATAAATGCCTAGCAAAACCCAGGTGAGAATTTCTGGTGGTTCTTATATAACTGACAATGAAGATATTTAGCATTTTCTCTTCAAATGTGGGATTGAGTCTTGACTGTAATTATAAGTCAGAGAAGACAGTCCCTGGGCATGTGCTCCACCTCTTGTCTTGTGCCTTCTCCATCCCTTTCCCCACTTGGCTGCTCCCCAGAATTGAACAGGTAGGGTAACAGGTCTAGAGTAATTCGAAGTTTGGGAGAGGAGCTAGCAAAAAGAACAGCACACCTCACCATAAATGAAGACATCTACTCCAGATGTATCAAGTGTACTAGAAATTCACCTATAATTTAATTTAGGAACCATTATTTAATTTAGGAATTCTTATAAATTCACTCTGAGGATTAACTCAGTATAGCACAGTTACCCACAAGAAAAAGGGCTTTATTCCAAAAAGTTATAGCATAAAAGACATCTCAGTCCCTGGAAACCAGGAACTTCGTAATTCTTGTTAAGAATTGCTGAAGGAGTGTATATAACATTCTACACTTAAAATAATTTCCCTAGTAGCTCTCAAAGCATTGTGCATTGTCTTCTCATTCCCAGTGTTGCTATTGAGAAGCCTGGTATCATTTTCATTTATTTTGCTTGTGACTTTTTTTTTTCCTTTTGGAACTTTTAAAATCTTTTGTATCTGGTGGAAACTTCTAGTGAAGCCTGAGGAAAGGGAAGGTAGCCAACTGCCCATTTTCATTATAAATCTTACAGTACGGCTTGATGTTTTGAACTTCTTAATAAACATAAAGCAGCTACATTATGTGAGTGCTGGAGATGGTACCCATGACTCTTGATTGCCATTTTGGTGTTCTTTGCTAGTCTGCTAACTTGGCATGAAGCTGTTGTATTGGTTGAGCTCATAGATCCCTCTCTGCAGTAAAATTCAGTGCTGTCATTTCTTTGGTCTCTTTCTCACCAAACCGTTTCTGCTTGCTGAGGCCTTGCTCTAATGCTTTGTTTCCTCTTCAGCCCCTCCACCCAGAGGCAACCCTCTGCTCTCCGCTAGCACTTTATTTATGCCTCTGCTGTGGTCTGATTTTTTTTTTTTTTTTAATTTATAAATGTGTAAAACTTAAAAATTAATTTTAAATGTTTAAAATGTAAAAGGGGTTGGAAACAAGTATAGAAAACATAGATATTAGCATCTGGGTACGTAAGTCTGGGTTGTAGGCACACTCTTTTACTGTATGCTTGAAAAAGTCACAATTTATAAAATCAACACGAACACTGAGAAAGGAGAGAAGACCACTGATAGGGAGTTAGGAGCCCTGGGCAACTTGAATTGCCACCAGTGCCTATGATGTAAAGATCTGTCATCTGTAATATGGTATATAAACACATTTGATTCTGAAGCTTGGTGAGATAACGGTAAGGAAGACAACATCTAACCGCTGACCTTCGGTTCATAATTCCGTCCAAAAGCATTCCTAGAACACCACCATGTACCAGGTACTTTTCCTGATCTTAAGGATATCGGGGTGGACAACCTCCCCCTCAATCATAGTATTTTGTATGCTGTGTTATTTGCCCTCTTGGATTTCAGTCTTTCCATGATTGTGTGGATCCTTCCATTGAACTCCTCTAAAACTCCCTTCACAGCATGAAATGACCTCTTGTCACTAGCAAGCTTTTGCAAAACAACCCTGTTTGTAAATTCAGTAAAGTGAGAAGTTTCACATGGAGGACCAGCATGTGTGGAGAAAAGCACTCATTTAATCCGATCCTATTTGTCAATCCCAGGGTGACAGGATGGGCATCTTTATTCAGGTGAGTAGTGGGCAGTTGGGTGTCACAGTTGATGGGCTTTGTGCTTCCCAGCACTCTGTCTCTTTCCCTGGCATTTCCTTTCACTGAAACGCTCCTTGCTGTTCCCTCGTTTCCAGTTGTCACCCTTCTTCTAACATCAAAATTAAATGCACCTCCAGGAAGTATTCCGTAATCTGCCCCCCAGCTACATTAGTTACTTCTTCCAAACTTAGGATGGCATTCACGGTTTTTTCCCTAGCACTGAAGTTATTTTTATGAATGATATTTCCCCCTTGCAGATTTGCTCACTCAAGAGCAGTCTAACTCTTGTTCATCCTTGATGTCTCACGCCATCTACTATGGTGTTTTGGTGTCCAGGTCTTTCTAAATAGATAAAACACAGGCACGGATGCCGTTGACTTCCAGGGTACATTCAGCTGAATGGAACTGCATGTTTAGCTCAGGTTCTATCCTGGATGCTTCTTCAAAGTGGACTTCTTGAAGGCCCCAAGGAGAGCCAGGGTCCTCAGGTGGATGACAAAGTCCCTCCTAGCTTGTTGTGTGAATACACATATTTCAGAATATTTGAGGACTTAGACTTTGTGTAGTACCAGGAAACATATCACTGAGAAGTAGTTCTTAATCTTTATGAGGGCATTTTGCATTGGTAATCTTTCAGGTTCTTGTCAAAGTACCTGTACCTAAACTTATTCATGTAGCAAATTGTAAAACGTGAGGTTTTCTGAAATTCAAGTAGTGGCCTCAGTTCTTAGTTGTCTGGCTTTTGTCATTTCATGACAGGCACTAAGCTTTCGTTTAACATTTTTATTACATATGAATAATAGAGTGCACATATTGAGGTTCCATAGATGTAATTTTGTTAAATGTACATCATGGTAGATTTAAAAATGAGGGATTTATTTTGTCATTCATAAAGTTGTAATACAGTCTGAAGAAACTATTTGTTAAAAGATAGCATCTACTTAACCCCCTTATTTATTTCTTCTAGGAGAAGGTTAGATCCACAATAAATACATGAAGAAATAAGTAGATAGGGGAATTTATCTTGGAAATAAGATCCCTGTCATGGTTTTGAAATGTTAAATGCATGAAGACTGTCAAGGAGATATACGGACATGATATTTTTTTACAGTGCATTGTGAAGTATTTAACTATATTTGTCATTCTCCAGTACCAGTAAGCAATGATCAAATGATAGAGTAATTTGAAAGTCAGCTTTCTGTAAATGGGTGTAAATACACTACCTCAATACTACATTATGTTATGTATATTATGTTAATTGGCAATTTTAATATTAATGGAGTGCTTTCCATTTTTTTGGCATTTCTTAAATATTTAGCAATTTTTACTTCTATAAATTTTACTTTATAAAATATTCGTAAATAAAATAGAAGAATTTTTATAAAAGGCAGTTTTGTAATTTAATTCCTAAGAATTTGTGAAACTGTTTAAAGTAATCCTCATTTGCCTCAAGATGGAAAAGTCAGGTCTGTGGAGCTTGGGATTCTTTTCGGCACTTACGGGCTAAAGAAATCTGTAAAATAATGATTAAAGAGGCTATGAAAAGTGTATACTCTTTCTGCATCTCCGTGATTATGTCATGATTTAAGACATATTTTTTAATCCTACAATTTCAAGTGCACTAACTTGCTAAAAGTGTAACCCAGTTTATGATAATGAAATTAAGCCCTCCATGCCATATTCTCTTGCTTATATGGCATAGCCACGTCTTAAAGTATTTTAATTTTAAATATTGAGTTTAGTTTGCTTATATTTGCTCATTATCTTGAATTAGCTGGACACTAATTTATTTTATTCATCCCAGGGATTGCTTAAAACTAAATTGTGTTAAAAATAAAAAGTACATTTTAGCCGTGATTTCATGAATGCAAGTGAAAAGGGACAGGGGATCAGCCAGAAACTATTAAAGTTGTATTGTTTATGGTTTGTATGGCCTTTATTCTTAATGGAATCAAAAGATCTCAAACTGTGAATGGTGGGCTGAAATATCTTTTTAATATGAGTCTGGATTTTTTTCGTTTTCGTACAGGAAATAATTAGGTTTTATTCTTCTCAAAGACCCATTTGAAAAACACATATAGTCGTCATCTTATTTTTATTCTTATCACAGGAAGCTTCCCTTGGCCATGGTGGCAGCATAGGAGGGCCCCATGTTCAGGACACACCTCCTCCAGGGTGCATGGGGTGGGAGCAGCCATGGGGGCTGCAGAGCTGCTCCTTTGCTGGGCTCCCGCCCTGAGTGCAGTGCCGCGGCAGCGGCCTGGCAGCAAGCCTGGGGATTGTCTGAGTAGTTTAGTATGGATAGCTTTTCATTTAGCCTTTGCTCTGACAACCCCTGCCCTGGATAAGTGGTGTAGGCCTGTACAGGTGAAATCTATTCTCACATTTGCCTCAGGGGTGACTGGACTGTAACAGAATTTTTCAAACCCGTTGGGCCCAACCGCAAAGCAGAGAATAAATGGCTGAAGTGCCAGGCCTCGACAGAAAAATCAATGCCTGGTTATACAGACATGACAGACCAGGTCTGCAATTCTCCCACAAAAGTCTGTGCATTTACCACAGTTCAGGGTTAGAGCAGGCTGCTTCCTGAGTCCAGTGCGGAGCATGTGTATGGTATTTACCCTTTTGTTCTGTTTCCTTCCATGCAGGAAATTTACATGCCACTTATGTGATAGAAGCTTCACAGAGAAGTGGGCCCTCAACAACCACATGAAACTCCACACGGGCGAGAAGCCATTCAAGTGCACCTGGCCCACCTGCCATTACTCCTTCCTCACAGCCTCCGCCATGAAAGACCACTATAGGACCCACACAGGTTGGGAGCTTTACTTCCGGTCCTTGATAGCAGCTCAGATTTAGACAAAGTGGACTGTCATAACACATGCATTAATTCCAGTAGTGATCAATGTCAATGATTTCCTACTTGAAGAGTTTGTTTTAAGATAGTGGTCATTCAGTACTAGCAGATGTGCTATCATTTCATTTTTTTCTCATGAGACTCATGGTAACTTTAAAGTGATACTTTCATGTTGTATGTCTGTGTCTACACGTATTTAAATAAATAAGCTTCATGTTAGATGCTCCTTTATGTTGTATGTGTGCACATATATGTTTAAATAAAGTAAACTTCAGTTTAAGAAGCTCATTTGCAGATATTAAGTTTTCACAGAGAACTCATTTTGTTACTGATAGACACAGTTCCATAATATTGTAAAACATTACTGAATCTTGGTACCTTTAAAAGAGTTAATCAAATTAATATTTCTCTTAAGAGGAGGATACTGTCAGATCCAGAATTTTTGACAATTAATGCAAAGGAACTAATCTGAATTTAGCAACTAAAAATTTTTTTTTTAATTATACCTTTTAAAAGTCTAAATTCACAATCATTTTGCATCAAAACATTTTAAACATGTATGGAAGTTAAAGGAGTTGTTAGGAAGAGCAGAACTTAGAGTCTATCTGGGAGAGGCCTGGTACGGGGAGCCCCCAGTTTTGGCCTTCATAAATACAGATCCCATGAATACTGTGTTGTTATATTCTGTGTTGACTTGTTTCTTATTGTCTAGGTACAGTGGCTCAGAACTTCCTTAAAAGCTTAGATATAAACACTCTTCTTATATCACTATAGCAATATTACTGTGAGCCATTTGAAATTTTTGTGGTCTTCTTTCTCTTTACACCTCTCAGAAAGTATTTTGTTTCAGGGAAAGAAAGAATAAATTTTAATCGGCGTTCCCAAATGTTCTTCTGATTGCCGAGCATTCTATATTGTTGTTAGAAATTATAGGCGAAAAGTTCTTCTGAAACAGTTTGTGGGGAGCCCAGGCCTCCTTAGCTTCTTTGACAAGGGTGTTGACGATTTAAGGTCTCCAGCCTGCCCTGAGAGATCACTTATATCGAACAGCAGATGAAAAGCCAGTGTAGATGTAATTTATCGTCGGCGTTTCCTTCTGAAGAATAATTGTGGAGACTTGGCTAGATCAATAATATGGATTTTTGTTGTTAGGTCTTGTAGTCTGCACCATAATGAGAGATAGGGGACAGTGGCTGTTTTCTAATAGAAAATAAAGGATTGGTTTCCATGTCTTTGTACATTTGAATGCAAAATGGCATGCTTGAAACTAATTCAAATTGTTAAGAAAACGACTGTCTTCCATTCTCTCTCCACTATCATATAGATATGGCATGTTAAATGACTGCCTTTATAGGGAATGCTGTAGTGCATTGAGTTTTTTCTTGCAAGTTTTTTTCTCAAAAAATACTTATCTATACCCTGTTTGCCAGCTGCCCAACCCTAACTCCCGTACCCCTTTCAAAAAAAAAAAAAAACTGCAAATTGAATTTAGATTGAAAAACAAATCAAGCCACCAAGGCAAGTATGACATACAGTACAGAAGAGACTCATGTCCTGACGTGTTCAGACGTCCAGGTCACTAGTTTATCTACAGTCAGACCACGTGGAAAATGAACGATTTGTCTTTGTGCCTGTGCACTTTGAAAAACAGGAGATTAAAACATACACATACACATGCAGAGAATATAAATCTCACGGGGATTTTCCTGTGGTTGTTAATGTTTTTATTTTATAAGAAAGACATGGGTCACAAGGAAGTTCATAACAGAGAGAAAGAAGCATACTTTTATTAAATCCAAGAGTAATAGGGATCCTCTCTGCCCATTAGACATACTGCCAGGTGGGTGGTCCAGCCCAGCATTCCCGCGGCCCTACACCTACCACACTCATTTGCAGGGTTGTGTACCAGTACATCCACACCCCACACCCCTGCCCCCAAAACACTATGGCGGTGGGGAATTTGTAGGTAGCAGTTTTGCTTCAACATGGGTTAACTTCTTGTTAATATTAACGAGCCAAATGCCTTTTGGGATTGGAAAAAAAAAAAAAGTCTACTTTTAGTGTTATTTAATTGATAATACAGCTAGTTAGAAAGATTTATATTGAAAATTGATTACATAATTAAATGAGTGATTATAATTAAACTTTATTCTTCACAGCCCATCTATTCTTTGTTTCTATATCGAAATAAAGATACCAAGGAATAAACTTAACCCCCCAAAAGGAAAGTAAAGATTGGAAAAATATTTTTAAATTCAGTTTTATTTTTTAAATGATGATAATAAACATTTTAACGTACCATTGGGAAATAAGATTAAACATTATTTGGTTAAAACTTTCATCAATATGTGTTAATTTAAATTAGAAAAGCTAGTAATGCTTTTAAATAAAGGGAAGACTTTCTTTGATTACCAAAGTTATTCTGCCCTTCTAGATTTACTATTTTTTTCTTACCTTAAAAAAGCAATTACATTTCCAAAACGCCTCAAGCTAAGTTTCTGTTATGATATACCAAAATGTTTTAGAACACAGCAGGCTGACTCAAGCAAAACCCTTGAAAGACTTGTTGCATTACATGTCTTTATCTAGTAAAGTAGATAAAGGTAGGTACAAATGATTTATTTTATTTCTGGAAAAGCATTTTATAATTTCACTGAATCTCTCGAAGGTTAGCATTTTTATTCTGTTTTGCCCTTCTTCGTGGGCCTTTTGGGATAAAACTGCCTAGCATGCCAGCACTTATTGCCTAAATATGCTACAGTCAAAAGATATATTGCATTTATAAACTGCAGGGCAAAATGTTAGCTCAGATAAAAATACTAACAAATGAACATTTGCACACTCTTAACAAATACTAAGTCTGCCAAATCTGTCTCTAATTTTTTCAGGGGTTTTCATTCAAGAGCTGTCATTAAAGATGAATAATACAAGTTCTTTTGTAATTTCTTTAGCAATCCCTAGACTTCCTTTTTTTAATGCCATGAAAGTTTGAGAAACATAAACAGCATTGAATTGTTATTGGTACTGAGTAATGTGGATTTTATTGTTACTTGGAATCTTCAGCATGTTCAAGGAGACCGTTTAATTCATATTATTAAGTAGGAAGTTATTAAAGAAGACCCTGATAGAATCAGGTAAAACCCATTCAGTCCCCTTGAGTTGTTAGAAAATTCAATATGTTTTATTTAAGCGGAATCATATATACTGTATATTAACTATTCCAAGCAATCTTTACTCAGCTCAGAGAGGCCAGATGTATGGGAATTGTAAAAAATCAGGATATGCATAAAAACTGTTCAAGTGCATAAAGCAGCCCCATCTGGAAGACATCTAACAGAAATGAAGTTGTACAAAACCATTCCATTGATAATAAAGCTAATTTTTATGGGTCTGACAAGTATGTAATTATGTTCAGTGGTGCTTTTCAGATTTTATCACAGTCAATAAACCGCAGTGGTAATTTCATTCCCATTTGACATATTTACATGGAAACATTTGATTGGAGGAATTAGTAACCCTGAAAGCCTTGATAGATATGTTTTAATGATCTGTGACCTCCGCAGTCCCTCATCTGTTTATTGTTGCAACAGGCGAGAAGTCGTTCCTGTGTGACCTCTGTGGCTTTGCCGGCGGGACCCGGCACGCTCTCACCAAGCACCGGAGGCAGCACACAGGTCAGTAGAGCTGACTTCACCCTTGGGTGTTTGCTCCTCAGCAAGAGAGTGCCATCTGGGCGGGGACCCAAGCAATGAAATCAGATATCCTGGCACAAATGCTCAGCTTTATCCATGGCTCTTCTCTTCACTTTTGCAAAATTCCTGTACTTGGGGATCTAGGGGACAATTCTATTTGAATATCATAAGATTTAAATGATCTGTTTTTATATATTCAAAAAGTAGGCATATTGCAAATTTTAGGGGTCAGGTGTCTTCAGTAAATTCATGGTAAGTAGCAGGAAAATGAAAGTCTGGCTCCCAAAGCCCACATAAACCAAACCAAAACCAAACCTACTACCATCTAGTTGATTCCAACTCCTAGCGACCCTGTAGGACAGAGTAGAACTGCCCTGTAGGGTTTCCAAAGGCTATGTAAATCTTTACAGAAGCGGACTGCCACACCTTTATCCCGAGGAATGGCTGGTGGGTTCAAGCTGCCGACCTTTTAGTTAGCAGCCAAGCACTTCAACCACTGCACCACCTGGGCTCCTACAAAGCCAAGATACATAGTGCTATCTTCTCTGTAGACTTTGCAGGGGGAGGGTCCTGGGTGAAAACTGGGGAGTCTACCCTCTCTCAGGCTCTCTCAGTCTCCCTCCACCCACCTGCTTACCTACTTACCCACCTACTTACATACCTGCCTATTGCCCTACCTTTCCATCTGTCTCTCTTCCTACCTATCTACCCACCCCTCTATCCATCAACCTATCTGCCAGTTTGGACTAATACAGGTAACCTTAAGTCAATGCTGTTCAATTATCTGTGCAGTTTAGAATTGACAGTAACAAAGAAGCTCCATCCAAGGTAGATCTGAGCACTGAGGCATTTTTTCCCCCCTATAAAATTTTTTTTTTTTATAAAATGTATTCTTGGTGATTGAAACAAAATAACATTCCTTGGTTAGGCATACTAAAGGATGAGATATTTGAAACATTTATCAAATTTTATTATGTGCTTCGTACACTCATAGTAGGCTTTGTAAGTAATCATTTGAATAATTCTAAATTATATGTAGCTGGGAGCCCTGGTGGCGAAGTAGTTGAAGAGCTTGACTGCTAACCAAAAGGTCAGCAGTTCGAATCCACCAGCCACTCCTTGGAAACCATATGGGGGCAGTTCTACTCTGTCCTATAGGGTCGCTGTGAGTTGGAATCAACTTGACAGCAATGAGTTTGGTTTGGTTTTGGCACAGTCCTGATTTTTGTCTTTTCTCCCTTATAATTATTAATAGCACTAGGTTTTACTCTCAAAAGTGTTCTAGTTTAGGCGATAAGTTATATCTTAATGAAATTTATAACTAAATACTGAACTTCCTTTGAGCAACATGAGAATGGTCAAGTTTGGCAGTCCAACACTAAATTCTGTGAAATATGTTTTTTTATGATAACATTTTGTTTGATTCTTGACATATTATATTTAACAGTTACATATAGAAAGCTATGATGCCCAATATGGTATTTACAGGATCAATGAAAATCTTGATGCGAGATCTTGGTACATCTTAAGTCTATGCGATTCATAGTTCCATATGAGATAAGGGTTATTATTGACTCAAAGAGAAACTCCCAGGGTTTAGTATAACTTTGGAAACATAAACTTAATTTTGAAAATATGAAATTCCATTGTAAGTTTATAGAAACAACCTGCGAATGCATCGGTTTAATCCACGAACTCCAAGATTCAACTCCGAGATGACAAACGAGGTCATCCCTTACCTGTGGTAAACGCATGTGGCAAAAGTGTGCCGATGTGGGATTTTTTCACTTAATGCTTTCAGTTAATTGATTCTCACATTGTTCCGTTCATGTGTCATGTGGCTAACCTGGTCAACACCTGGCATGGTCACACCATCCTCTCATCAGGGGACACCTGTACCCACGTGGCACTGCTGTCCTGGTCAGGTACCACACTTCTGTCCCACTGCAATGGCAACAGGAATGCTGCGATTACGGGAGTTGGCAGGTTATAGATCATGAAGCCTGCACCAAGCAGCACAACTTTGTATTTTATTGTCATTCCAGAGGCTCCTTATTACCTTGCTATTAACTTTATACCATATAGGACAATGTCTCAGAGAAAGAGGTATCTATCTTTTTGACATTTATCTGCCTCTGTGGCACAAATCAAAGATGATTCTTTAAGACAAAAATCAGTTCCTAAAGACTGTTGGCTTCAACAAAAACAGCTCAGGACAGCTCAGTCTAGGCACTCAGCTTTTGTGCTGGATTTATAATATTTAAGCAACACACAATTTTTTTTCAAGTCTAGACTTAGATGGTGCCTTTGAAGTCTATATTTCTCTGATGTGTTCCTCTGCGACATGGTTTACCTTTTTACTGCAGAGTTTCCACGCAAATTACAATCAGCTTGGAAAGGGATAGGTATCAAAAGTGTTCCAAATGGCGTAAATAATTCCCTCCTGCAATACAGACTGTCTCAGGGGCTGACACAAAACATCTTCCATTCTGAGATTTACTTTTATCACCTGTCAGAGACCCTTGATTCAAGGGCAAGGGAGCAAATCCTCTCGTGTTGCTGAAAAGTCTTGGCCAGCTTAATAACCACCAGCCAGCCCAAAGGAATGCCAAGTGCTAGCTTCCCTGAGAGGTGTTCCGCCTGTCTGACAGATGTTGACATAGGAAGGACACTGTTCTGTGTCCATGACCATCCTGGTATCACTCTTCCATCTTTTTCTTTTCCATCAGTGGGAGCTACAATGCAAAATGTTCCTTAATGGTAATTATGGCCAAGATTATTGTTCCTAAAGGAAAGTAGGAGAAGCAAAACAGTTTGAACAAATACGTAAGGTTATGTCAAGTAAGGAAAAAAATGATGAAAAGACATTTCACTTCTGTTCTGCTTTCTTGAATAAGATGTATACAGGTAACCCTAGTATATGATAGATGATACCATAGATAGCATCGTCCAAGAGCGGTTAGTACTATCATCTAAGCTGTAGATTTACTTATCTTTATGGCTTTATGTGAGAAAGGACCCAGAAGAAGCACTCTTCCCAAGGTACCAAATTATCGGACGGCCCTTCATAGAGGAACTGCCTCTTATTACGCAGTTAACTTAAGTATGTGATGAACAAACTGAAACTCTTGTTTAGAATTTGTAAGAGTTTCTTTCAAATTTCACAGCCAAGAAGTTGGGTTAATATTTTAACGATATGTTGAGACCGACAAGAAAACTGCTTCTATATTTCTGCAGTGATTTCCCTGAAGGAGTTATCTGAAAATGATAAATAGAAGAGCCCTGAATTACGTCTTAGGACAAAAGTGTAAAACATATAACAATTTCAGTGAGTTACATATTTACCATCGTATACAGATTTGAACAAACCATAGTTTGTACAAAGTGACGTGGTCTTCCCATGTCAAGAGCCCAGACATGCCTCAAGCCTTCCTTTACCTAATAGTTGTAAAGTAATATTTTATGTTGCTTAATATCATTGTAGTACTATATTTTTGCTTGGCAGCCTGTATGTAATTCAATATTTGTTATATTACACAATTTCACCTATAGTTTGGTCAAGATAAATATGAAATGATAATTTATAAAAAAAAATTATAGCTATTAATAATATAATGCTAGTTTAGTGTGAACTTCAAATTATTAGCAATATAAAAAAAAGCAATATAGAGAATATAAAAAGCATTATTCTTTTAAAGTGTTCTTGTGTATAAATTGTGGCCAATAAAAATGCCATAAAAGTTTATCAATGAAATAAACTACATTAAACACTTTTTTTAAAGAGCCTAAGTTACACTGCTGAACCAAGAAAATAAGTGTGGTGATTTTAGATGACTTTTAATTACACCCGTGAATTAGGCCATGGAGCTTGTAATGTTATCCTTCTACCTCCTCCAGATTCCTGTCCAATCCCTAAAAAACAGATAGCTTAAAGATAATTTTTTCAAACTAAATATTGTCTACCCAAGGCTATTAGAGTAAATAAGTTAACAATAACTTATGGTGCCGGAATATTTTTCAAAAAAGTAGATTGACTAGAATGAGGAGATGTCAGAATATATTTGTGAATTTGCATAATGAAAAAAACTTTAAATTGCTTGATCACTTCGATTGTTATACTATGTACAAAATTTGAAAAAGAAATTTATTGAAAGAAGATTTATACTACCTGCCTTGAAGTCTAATTATAAAGCTACACAATCATGACAGTATTATATTGGCAAAATGATAGGCAAGTAGATCAATGAAACAATGTAGAGTCCACAAATAGGCTCACACACATATTTCTCAGTTGTTTTCAACCAAGGTACAATATTTAGGGATAAATATAACAAAGAAATTAAAATTTAAGACATTGGCCACACTAAATGTTGGCAAGGATTTGGACCAGTTGGAACTCTCATATACTACTGATGGGAATTTGAAATGGTAATAAAACCACTTTGGAAAACAGTTTGGTAGTTTCTTACGAAGTTAAATGTAAACCTACCATGTGTCCCTGTCATTCCATTCCTTGTTATTTACTCAAAAGACTTAAACACAAAAGATCATAGTAACTTTATTTGTAATAGCCAAAAGTGAAAATAACTCAAATGTCTTTCAGTGGATGAATGGATAGAAACACTGGTACAATCATATAATGGAATACTACTCAGCAATAAAAATATTCATACCCATAGCAACATGGATAAATCAAAATATTTATGTTGAGTGAGAGAGGCCAGACAAAAGAAAATACACACTACATGTTTCCATTTATATAAAATTTTAGAAAATGCTAACTAATATATGGTGACAGAAAGCAGTCAGTGGTTGCTTGGGAGTGGAATGAGCAGGAGAGATAAAGGGGGAACAGGGAGATCTTTGGGGTGATGAGTATATTCATTATTAGATTGTGGTGATAGTTTCATCATATGTCAAAACTTATTGTGCACCTCACGTATGTAAAGTTTTGCGTATGCGAAGTTTATACCTCAATGAAGAGGTTTAAAATGCATTGTACATCCTACTTTATCTGAGTAGTCAAGTTAATAAAATAATTAATAATATATGTGTTTTGTATCCAAACCAGTGCTTCACTCTGTGCTTCCGTTTTCCTTGTGAAATGCACTTTGACGTTAGTGTGCAGTTAAATTACTCATCATTGAATTTAACGGACAGTTCAGCCCATACAAGCAAAAAAACGCCTGTGTAAGTTTGCAGGTGTGCTTCCATATGGATGTTTATATGTTGCCATGATATATAATATTCCTTTGTCTAGTTTGAAGAGATTGAGTATTTTCCTTTAGCCTTATGCAGTTTTGATGGTCACGTATTGTCCCTCAAATAAAAGCAAAACATGCAAGCATCGTGAAAGTGATTTTTTGAATAAGTCAAATAGTACAATTGAGTTCTGTGTAACAATTTAAGTGACATGGCCAGAGGTTTAGAAACTGAGAGCCAAGGGTTAATTCAAGCTGACCCTAGATGAACACTTGGTTGGGGTGTTGTAGACAGGGTTTATCTTAAGGATAGATGGCTAAAGGGGGCAAAAATCTCTTTCAACTCTGCAACTGTTTTACTCTGCTTTGTATATATAATCTTCTCTTTGGGAGAATGAGTCAAATGGAAATATTTCTTGGTAGGATCTGTTACATGATATCTTTATGTCATGTTGACTCTGTGCAAAACCATTAATTATTTTATGTATGCTAGAGGTTTATCTTCTTACTGGTTAGGAGCTCTTGATGAGAACCATTTGTGGGCTACTTTTATCTCCCGAGAGACTTGTTTGCAGTTATCAGTCTTCAGGCAGTTCTGTCATAATAGTGATAAAAGCAACCAGTTCTTGAGCACTGCGAAGTGCTTTACACGTTTCTTGTCTGCTTTACTTTTCACAATTACCTGGCATGTTTGGTGGTATTATCCTCTTGATCTTGCTCAAGAGCTCAAGCAGGTAGCAAGTGAAACATGGCAAAACTGGATTGAGACTGAAACCCATCTGTTCATCTGACCGCTACACTGTCCTCCAATGGCAGATGAAATGCCATCACATTAAATGTGTATCATTAGATTACACGTCACCACAGTTATGAGCAAGGCCATGTAAGTCAGACACATTTCTAAATGTTCCAATTTTTAGGCAGATAGAGTTTTGTTCTTAACAAAATTGATTGATGGACAGTAATTTTATACTAAGATGCTTCATCCTTTGTTTTCTGCATGTGATCAGTGTACATATAAAACTATCACAAAAACATGGGAAGTAAAAACAAAACAAGTATAATTATTGAACACCTTTAAAGTCAACCTACCACATACATGATATTTGCCAAGAAAAAAGTCTGTTGAGAAGAATATTATTGTATATTAATTTTTATTGGGGGGGGTGAGTGAGGTTTTCCCCACTTCAGTACTGTCCAATAGAAATATAATGTGAGCTACACATGTAATTTTAAAATTCCTAATAGCTATAGTTAAAAAAGAAACAGGTGAAATTAACTTCAACAATATAGTTAATTTAACTAAATATGTTCTGAATATCATTTCAACATGAAATTGATATAAAAATTATTAGTGATATTTTATTCTCTTTTTTTGTACTAAGATTTCAAAATATGGTATGCATTTTACACTTCTTCCATATCTCAATTCAGAGGCTAAATTCTCATCTGAAATACATCCTCTATATTCATATTTGATAAAATTTACACTTAAAAAAGTAGATTCACATTTCAAGGTGTTCCAAACATACTTAAAAGTTTTTCAATAGCTGGATCTAGTATCAGTTTTTAAATTTATTTTTACTCTAATTAAAAGCAGATAACCATGTCTCAAGTGCTCAATAGCTAATATAGCTAGTGGAATTAAAAAAGCCCAAACTGAAAAGACTTGATTCTTTGGATGTGTGTGTGAAGGGTAAGGGGTTGTTAAGTGGTACCACTGTATATCCTGATTTTATCTAAACATAGTTAGCCTTAAGTTTTTAATGTTTTACATTGTATATTCATCGTATTTCTCCGTTATGTGTTTTTTCATGATTTTAAACTTACTGAGATTTTCATGATGTCTGTGATGTAGCTTAGTTTGCTAAATGACTGCAGACACAGTTCTAAGACAGAGCTATAATTTAGATTCTTCTTTTTGTGTAAGACTGATTTAACTATATAATGTATACCATGCTTCTATTCCAGTAGAAAAACAGAAATCCATGGTATCTTCTAACTTTTCAGCTCTGAGAATAAATATTCAAATGTCCTTAATTTGTGTAGACCATTGAACAGTAGCCTTTGAATTTCATGAAAATATATTTTTTTAATTTGTTAATGCCAGGTTTAGCCACTCATTTTCAATTTTTAAAGTTATTCATGTGTAACATTTCTTGATATGTTACAGGAGAAAAGCCTTTCAAATGTGAGGAGTGTAACTTTGCGTCCACCACGCAGTCTCATCTGACCCGGCACAAGCGGGTGCACACGGGAGAAAAGCCCTACAGGTGCCCCTGGTGTGACTACAGGTAACAGCGTACTACTGAGCAAGCATCACATGGGTCACCATGATGTGCCAAACAAAGCCCTAGGAAATTCGCTAGCAAAAGCTTATTTTTTTTCCTAATCAACATGAACTATCACAATTTAAGCATCCTCACATTAGGTTGGGCGTTTATTTTAGTGAGCTGTTTTTAAAAACAAAAGTTCTTTACTCTTTATAACCTTAACATTTAGGTCTTGTAATTCTTTGGGACACTTAAATGTCAAGTGAGTCTCTTCCCGTGTTCAAAGTAAAGAACCATCCTAATTAATTAATTAAGTCCGCACCTGTGGCATTTCATCCTCTGTGAGTAAAGCCCAGGTCTAGGCCATGAAGAGACAGAAGAAATGTTTCCTGTCTCTCAAGATATCACAGCATAGTAAGCATGGTATACCACTCATAAGTAATTTTAGTACAGGTTTGAATAAACAAAAAAAACCCAAACCCATTACTGTTGAGTCAACTCCAACTTATAGCAACCCTATAGGACGCAGTAGAACTGCCACATAGTTTCCAAGGAGCGCCTGGTGTATTCAAACTGCCAACCTTTTGGTTAGCAGCCGTAGCACTTAACCACTACTCTACCAGGGTTTCCACCGTTTGAATAGGTGCATGAAAAAACTAGGGGAGAACATGGAGAAGGACCCCTTTCAGCCAGCAGGAAGTCCTCATTGGGCCAAGGAGGTAGCATTTCAGCTGCAGCTCAAAGGATGGTAGAATTTCAAAGACAGCATGTGTATTCTGAGAGGATGAGGGGGTGATGATGCGAAACAAGATCCTGTCTGTTCACGCCAGGGTGTGGCAGAGTCCAGGATACAGTTAGGGAATTTAGGGCATGGTAAGTAATCCTGCTTGACTGTATGACAAAGAATGTGCAGAGACAGGGTGGGGGGTAGGCTTAGCCCAATTTAGCTGCACCTGGAGCAGGTGAAAGGGACAAGGACCTCCTCTGGCTGTCTGTGGGACACCTCAGCATTGCAGGCGGTGAGCTGGTTTCTGCTCTGGGATGGTTAATCTGCTTGACTGTGAAGCCTGAATTGGGCTGTGAGAATCTTCTTTTCCCTGGAGCTGAAGATGGCAGCTGGAGGGGCCTTCTAGAATGATGTCAATATCCAAGATGTTTCTCTAAGGCAGTCCTCTTTTGTTACATATTGGCAGATACACCTGAAACCTGCAACCTGCTTTAAAAATAGAGCTTGGTATTCCTGTGCATGTAGCCTGTGCATTCAGCAAATATATTGCCATAATCTCAATTATTAGCCACATTGTTCCATTAAGTTTTATGTTAAAGGTCATCTAATAGTACAGAGATATTACAGAGATATTTCATTCATTAATTATTCATTCATTCAACACTTTATGAGTTCTGTCTTTGCTTAACACTAGATTGGTGTTTCTTTTAAATTTGGTAAAACTGTGGTCCAATTAGAGGTAGGCTCAGAAATGCTAAAGTGCTGCTAATATGAGTTCTTTAAAAAACAAATATTATTGAATGGTTTATTTTCCTTATTAAAGAGATCATATTGTAGTTGCCTTTCCTGTAAAACACAGCAAAGCAATTAGGAAATCATACAAAGTTCCCGTAATCATCACTCTTAGCTCTTAGGATTATGTCCCGTCAGTCTGCACTCTATATGTAAGGTTGTTGTTTCTCAGCAGGGAGTTTTTGTTTTTTTCAGTATATATTTTATTTTTCACACTTAAAAAATTGCAGAAGGGCCCAGGGTAGCACAAACGGTTAAGCACTTAATTATCGACTGAAAGGTTGGCCCTTTGAACCCACCCAGAGGCATCTCAGAAGACAGTCCTGGCAATGTGCTTCTGAAAGTTCACAGCCTTGAAAACCCTACGGTGTAGTTCTACTCTGCACACACGGGCTCGCCATGAGTCAGAATCGACTCCATGGCAACCAACAACAAACAACAACAAAAAATTATAAACACTTCTCCATTTCATTAATCATTATTCTGTAACTTTGGTCTTAAGTTATTATTTCAGACAGGAGCATATACAGAGCCCCACTATAAAATAGATAAAAGTGTTAATCACCACAGATGAGTCCTGGCGGTGCAGCAGTTAAGCACTCAGCTGCTAACCAAAAGCTTGGCGGTTCAAACCCCTGCCCAGCAGCTCTCCTGGAGAAAGATCTGGCCATCTGCTCCCATAGAGATTACAGCCTAGAAAACCCTACAGGGCAGCTCTTCCCTGTCACATGGGATCACTAGGAGTCAGAATCAACTCAGCAGCACCTAACAACAACACCAACACCACAAAGGAGATTTCGTAGTTAAAATCTGTAATATGTACTTATTATAATACTAGCAAATAGTGTAATCAGGCTCTTTGGACAAGCAGACAGTTTTCAGGTGGGCAAGAGTCAGTGATAATGATTGCCATTGAATTACCTTTAGCTTTGAAATTTAGTATTTCTTTTGTTATAAGGATGCAGCAGTAAGGTATTGTTAGGAACTCAGATGCAAGACAAATCCAGACTCAGCCATCCATTAACTATGTACATGACCTTCGCCAAATTATTTAACCTTTCTAAGCTGCCACTAACTCATTGGTAAAATACGGATAATTAGTGCTCCAACCCTTAGGAGCATTGAGTATTAGATGAGAAACACATTTTGATTCCTTAGCACAGAGTCTGCTGCCTGGTATTTGCCTGATAAATATTAGTTCCATTATCACTGTCATTTCCGGTTAGTCTTTTAGCTTGGGCACTGGTTTTACCTCACTTGGAATCTCAGGATGCTGTTAGATGAGGTAATACCTTGGAGGTCTTCAGTATGTTAAAATTCTACTTATAATACATGCCCATGTGAATATTGTTGTTGTTGTTTTGTTTTACAGTTTTTCAAGTAGTTAAAGTATATTAAATCCAAAAATCAGGTGTTGAATATTGGCTAAATACTACAGAGTTTGAAAACACCTAGTTTGGAAGCTACCGTTCTGCCGTCTTCTTTCAGTACTTGTGTGGCCCCAGTTAGATTGGTGCACAGTAATCAATTCTTTGTTTTTGGACATTTAAGCCATTTTCAGGTTTTTACTCTTTAAAGATTTGTACCTAAATCTTACGCAGATCCATGATTTTTTTTTTTCTTTTTTTTAGAATAAATCCCTAGAATTGACTGGCACAAAGGCTCTGATTTGAGTTTTTCCTCAGAGCAGCGCTGCTCTGTGATCGTCATTCAGTCTTTGTCTGCATAGAAGTATTTCAGAGAGTTTTTCAGATTTCATTGGTTTGAAAGTGTATTATACTTTCTGCTAAGGTTGAGGTTGTATTACTTGTTCCTATTCAAGTTATCTCCCAGAAATAGCATCCCTTTCATTTAGTGAGGCGTTTGAGCCAGCTGGATTCCATCCATAGCTTACCTCTGCCAGGCCCTGGGTTAAAAAGGAGGAGACGCTGTCTACGTACGCTGTCACTCTCCTCTCAGTTCAAACTCAGGACGTCTGATCCAGGGGTGGCCACCACATTTCCTTTTGTAATGCTTAAAGTCCTTCATAAAAGGATGAACTCATTTAAATCTTTTAAATTATTTTATTATTATTGAAAGTAGATGGTTTGGACACTTTTTGTGCGTAAGACAGATGTATTGTTCTTTGTACATATGGTTAGGTTTGCTTTGCCAGTGAACAAAAAGCAAGTTGACCTTAACCATGAGTACAAAAAATATGCAAATATGTAATACTTCTGGAGATATAGAGTGTGAATGAAATATGGAAATATTACAAATACCTTTGTTTCTGTTGATGAGAAAAAGACTTTAAAATGACCAGGTAAGCAAAGTACAAAGGGGTTGTTTTGTTTGCACAGAATAAGAAGAACAAAATGCCTATCGTATCTACCTCACATAAATATAGAAAATGTCTTCTTTAAGAAGAGAAATATTTCAGTATGGATGATTTCCATAAATTAAAAATATTGTTACAATGACCATATTGTTCCTTAGAAGACGTGGTCATGTTTACCTTATTGATATCTGTCCATTATATTTTATTGCTCAAAATAGTTAAATAACTTCTCCCACTTAAATTTTTATTTGCTTAATGTAGATAGATAAAAATTACTCCTGTGGAGTATTCCTGTCTTTGTCATTATTAGCATTTGTTTGCAGATGTTACTATCCATAGAAGCTGAACTTTTATTTAAATTTCAGTTGAAAGTATATTTCTCTTTTTATAAATTGAACATTAGTGGAGAAATGCTAGTAATGTCAATTATTCATGCAAAATGTGAATATAGATTTGTTCACAAAAGAATTTTATAATTGGTCTTTTGAACCTGGGGCTATTTTTCAAGTTTGCATTATTAACTTCAGCAGTGGCATCTCATTCTATTTAGATGTAAACAGGCATCCCTTTCCTAAGCTTCCACTGTCTAAAATATCCAAAAGTCTAAATCCATTAGAAATCAGTGTATTCCATCATTACTCCAAAGATTTTTCATCATTAATTACTATTTATTATCATTCCAAAGCACAAATTTAGATTCACAGCACACTGTCCTACCATATTTATTTATGCAGCAACTTCTTTAGATTTGTTTCTATATTAAAATGGAAACTAACATTTTTCTTTGTTTTGTATTTTCCTTTGTTATGTGTTGATTGTCACTTCTATACTAATGGGAGAAAGCAATTAAAAAACCTTAACGTGCTATAGTTAATACCCTTCCAATAACGTAAAGTCCTTGTTTCTCCATAGAAATAAACAATATCAAACTGCAGTCTGTTCACTGTTACGTCTTTCATGTGAGAGCAGTGAGCTTCACTGAAGTTGGCCACAGTCACTCTTTTTTTTTTTTTATGTGATACTTATCTTCCCACCAGCTTCCATTTTTTGCTTACGATTTGTGGGGGAAATACAATAAATGCTCATTAATAATTAAGCCACTGATAAGTCATGAATGGTAACAATATTAAAATATTTAGAATAATCCACTCTTGCACTCCAAATGTCATTTAATAAATGGTAGAAACAAACACCAGGCAAGCTCTGGCTGTTTGGTCTTCTCTTTATCTATCTCTGTTCCTGACCTTGGGATAAATCTGGTGTCCCCAAGACTGTTGCCGGCCAGATTTTTCCTCAGCTGCACACCTATCTCCGCACCTCTAACCATACATAGCCTTCTTTTTAAACACATGTCCTTCATCGGTAAGTGTAGTCATCTGAGCTCACGTTTTATATGTAGCTTTTGTGCTTTTTTTTTTTGTGGAGGGAATATTGATGATGGTCTTCCTCTCCCAGGTCTCATAAAATATAATCGCAAGCCCTAAAAAAAAGTGCTGTTCTTTTTACTTTATTCATTATTTTTATTCCTTGAAACCATAACCCTGAAGTGAAGTGTGATCTCTCATAGAGCTGAGGGCTAAAATCTACAATTCTTGTCTCCTGTTAAAATTCACCCTATGGTTTTGTTATTTGCGGGAAGCAGACTGATTTTTTTCCCTACTTGATGGTGTACTTAGCTCTCAGCCAGTGTACTTCAATCAAATCATTAATACACTTAAAGCCATTTCTGATCTCTACAGAGTTGTTTTTGCTTTTTCTTATTTTTGGCCTGGGGCTATTTGATGTAACATCTTAACCCAGCAATGTACTTACCTTTTGAGATGCTCTCTAATATCTCTTTTATTACTCATCTCAACATTTTGCTTAGTGTATTTCTTATAATCACATCCAGGAGGTTCTTAAGTATATGACTGACATAGGTAGAATTTGCTGTTTGTAACCACCATTAGAAAAACATGTGATATGTGTATCCTAGAAAATTCTCATCAAAATATACTTTTAATTTAGTAGAATTTTGTCTTTGCATATTGCCCCCAGCAGTTTTAGGGTAATTTTAAGATGTAAATGACAAAAAAAATGGTACTTATAATCTTCGTATACTTTACCTCAGCATTAGTATTAATTTCTCCTTAGACACATCTATCTATAAAGTGGCTCAGATGTGAAATGTTTTTCAACTCTTAGATAATAATCTGGACTTTTATACAATTTTATTAAATAAACATCTGATTTTTTTTTTTATGTGTCCTTAGAAAGGCAGAACCTTCTTGGGTATTGTGGCATGAAGAATTCATTATACAATGGGATTCATTGTTCTTAGCATTTGTTTCTGTAGCATCCTGAGTTAGGGAGGCTAATTCCTCAGGGGATAATTTCCGTTTTGGATGATATCTTCAGAGAGTTTCAATTTTCCTTTGGCTTCCTGTGCAGGTTCACAGGCTGTGCCATGAGAAGCAATGGATAGAACGAACTTGGATTTGGGTTTGCCCCTGAGTAATGACAAGGAGAAAAAAATAAGTATTTGCTCGCGTCATTGCGCATCGTGTATACCAAGAGAACGAAGTGAATATACTCAGCAAAATCAACAGCGCTCGGTTTCTTTTTCTGCAGATTCGAGTTAGTGTTCATTTCTTTGGGGGTAATTTTGAAGTTCTGGAAGAATAAAGACCACAAAAAAATCAAATGAAAAATATTATTGATATTCACTTAGAGCAATTTGATGGATGTCACAAGCATAGACTTTTGAATCAAAATTCTCTGTCATTTAAAATACCAGTCAATTCCATTTTACTGTAGCTTTATCTCAAGTCTCTGTAGCTTCACATGTGACTGTATTGGCTGTTAATTCAGTAACTGGACTAAAGGACAAATGTCCCAGATTGGAAGGTTAGCTTGAAAGCCTAGAAGTTCAGTTTCTTTCCAAAGTTTTCATAGGATAATGATGATTTCAAAGCTTTGTTGGAATTGTGCTGAATTTCATCTGGAGGGCTACGGGCGATGCCCTTGAACTGTCTTGCAGCACTGGTCCCTGGCCAGACTGCATGGTACTGCTGGTAGCAGAAGCTCTATGGCCACCTCCACACAGTTCAGCTGGCCGCAGGTAGATGTCAGTGTCGGGGCTGGTTTGTGAAACCGGGCCTGGTTATTAGCAAGCATAAACATTGCTGAAAAAGATTCCCCTAGTAGGTGTCAAGGTTCTGCTTATGGAGTTGTACTGAATTTCACGTGGAGTAGGTGCACGTGGTAAGTTCATTGAGATTTTCGAGGGGTTCTGCAGCAGAGTCATACCTCCTAAATGTATATCCTCTTAACTGTATCCTTTTTTCAGGTTTTCTGTACTGTGGTAGGTAAGCTGCACTACATAATCACTTATTCTTTCCTATTCCCTAATATTTCTACCTTTTTTAGCAGAACTTGAGTTCTTCCTGAATAAAGTATCTTCTACTTTTCTCTGTAAATATTGACTGCCGATTTAATTAGTGGTTTTTTTTCTTTTCAGCTCGGTAGTTCTAATTGTGTTCCTGATCTGGGTTTTATATTTTCTGTAATGTTTACTTCTAAGGTTATTTTCACAAGTAGCATGTTTTATTTATACTTTTCTTTCCTGCTGGACAACACATAAGTGCATAGACCTTAAAAAAAAATTTCAACCTGTGCTAATGTGCTGATAAAGGACCCATTTTTCTGTCAGGCCTTTAGTTAATATTAGGGCCTTTAGTTAATATTAGTACATTTTAATCTAAACAAGCTTGTTTGAGTGAAAAATCTTGTAGACTCTGATAGATTCCGTGGCACCAAAAATCAAGTTTCAGATGTCTTTAAAAGGAAAAAAAGACCTAAGATACTTCTGTTTGTTTATCTGTACAAATAAGTTGTTTGTTGATGTAGCTGCAATAGGCACTGAGATCACAGATTAATTAGAAGACCCATTCTGAACACAAAGTGACCATACATTCCCTCTGCTGGCTCTTAAAGTAGAATCCAGATAAACATGTTTATTTAACCAACTGTTGTTGAATCCCAAATCCAGTCATTATAAAAGGACCAAAGCTATCTTTGGGGATGGTCTTTCTACAAGGAATTACTATGGACAATCCCTTGGGTGGTAGTTAGATATATCTGTATATATTGTGGTAGAAAGAAAAGGCCTTAGAGATGAAAAAAATAGAAAATAATTTTGGGGCAATAACGTCTTGCATAATAAGTTATTCCTCAGACACTAGAGCTATTATCACACAACAAAACACTTCACGTATGTAACTATCTATATCTACTGTCATCAGAAGCTCTCATAATGCAGCTTATTAGGAGAGCACTGGAGGGCCTAACAACACTCAGCAGAACATTGTGTACATCCTCACAGTGTGTGGTTGGGTTTAACCTCAGAGAGAATAACATAACAAAAACAGAATAAAATGACGTTGATGAAAGTAGTCTGCCTGTTATTTATTGTTAGCCTTGAAAATTCAGATTAGTTAGCACATCTGATTTCACTGATGTATAAAACTTTGACCAATTACCCTTAGTTCAGTCAGGATGTTAAGATACCAGTTTTTTAGTTTCCTTCCCCATCCTCTGTTTCAGCATATTTTGATACTGCCTTTTCAGGGCCTTAACTGTAAAAGAATCATGAAGGAAACAAAGAAGGAAAGAAAACACTGGAACATTTCAGAAAATGATGATGCAGTAGGTTGTATGGGACAGAGGAAATAAAAGTAGCTACTTGGTGAGCTTAAAAATGTTTCTTAAAGGTGTTTAATAAATTTAGTAAATCTTGAACATTTATATGATTTCTACAAATGAAAATCTAAAATAATGTATCAGCATATCTTCTCATACGTAAAACTTTCTTTAGAAAGTAAGGTGCTACCTTCTATGTGGTATCTATATTATGTATATTTTTATGCATAATCGTATATCGTGTATATTTTTCTTAAGATTAGAAAGATAATATTATGGCTTTTATAAATTTCACAGCAGTATTTTCTTAATTAAGAGAATGAAATACTTATGTAGACTCTGTTCGATATTTCCTGTTTGTGACAAGTATTAGTTTATATTATAACAAAAACTATTTCTGAATTTTTTTTTTTTTTAAGGAAACTCCATTATGTTGTTCTTTACTCCAGAGCTATAGTGAGCCAGAATTGAGATAAAATGTAATTCATCATTTGATAACGTAATGTGTAACCTGATACTTTTCCCTACAGGAAATTTTAACCTAATATTAATCTTTCCTTTTACCCATTTACATTTTATTCTCTTACTCTTAACTGTCTTGGCTTGGATCTTGCTAAACAATCCAAGTCCCTCATTTCACATCTTTTATATCAATTGCTTTTAATCACTGTTTGGAAATCTCCCATGTGTAGATTTTGAATATATGTTCCTTAACTTAGGTCCTTCCTTTCCTGAATACAGTTTGTTCCTTTATCTTAAACTACAACTTTTAGCAAATATTATATGAAGTGTCATAACACAAATAAAAATTTTTCCATTGTAAGAAAAGTGGGTAAATTTTTAGTGTTTGTATTTAAATAAGGCAATCTCTTGGGTTGGATTGTTTTGGGAGAAAGTAGTTGACATTAAATTTGAGAAATTTGTTTTGATTTAAAAATATCCCCTATCTTTAATTTTAATTAAAAATAAGACTCAGCTCTAGTGGTCACCTCCAAATTATACTTACAATCTGGTTTTAAGCTATCTTCTTACTTCAGCAAGCCCTGGTTGTAGGGTACATGAGACACACCAAGGAGTAAGTGTGGGCTTCTTGTCCATTCTAAATCATTTGAGATTTACTCTAAAAGTAGTGGGTAGACAGTGGAGAATTGTAGGCAAGAAAATGATACAGGCACATTATACTTTGGAGAGTGTAAATGATGAGTTAGAGAGCGACATAGCAGGGGGCAATCGCAGACAATTAAAAGACAATTGCAGAGGCACAGGTGGAAAATACTAAGGGCCTAGCCCTAAGTGAAACCAGTGGCAGACAGATAGACTGAGGGACTGATTCAAATACTCGTTAACCCAATGAAGGGACACTGGGAGCGGGTGACAAGAAGAGGTCCATCAGCCCTGGGATATCCTGGCCTGGGCTGCTGATGAACAGTGGTGCCATGCAGGCAGGGGCTCAACAGAAGGGGAGGAAGAAATATGAGGAGTATGTTAACTTTGAAGTGCCCAAGGGATATCCAAATATAAACATGTAAATAGATGTATAGGTGAATACTAATAGATGTGGAACTTGAAGCCAGTGATGTGGATAAGATTTCCCTTATAAAATGTATAAAATGAGGAAAGCTGAGGGACAAACCGTAAGAGAAAGGGAGAAATAGCCTCACAGAAAAAGAAGGGGCTTCAGAGAGAGAGGTGTCCTATATAAGTAAGGGTGTGGCCATGTCACAAGTTAGATGGAAGAAGGACAGTGCTGTTCACTGGCCTCAGGGACTCAGTGGTTACTAGTTCTCCCAGGAGACCAGTTTCCATAAAGTGGTAGAGACAGAAACTAAATGAGTGAACTGAGGTGAAGAAATGGTAAGAATACAAGTTGTCTGGTTTTGAAAGAAACTTTCCTTGAAGACTGCGCTTTCAAAACGTTTGAAATAAAGGGAAGGAGAGATGGTAGGGGCTGATAGGGTAGATAAAAAAGCAAACCGGTTCCCATTGAGTGGAACCCTAGAGGACAGGGTAGAACTGCCCTCATAGGGTTTCCAAGACTAAATCTTTATGGAAGCGATCACCAGGTCTTTCTCCCGCAGAGCTACTGGTAGGTTTGACCCATTGACTTTTTGGTTAGTAGCCGAGCACTTAACCACTGCACCACCAGGAATCCTGTAGAAGGGCAAATCCAGAACCCATTGCTATCGAGTCGATTCCAACTCATAGTGACCCTATAGGACACAGCAGAACTGCCCTAAAGGGTTTCTAAGGCTGTACTCTTTAGGAAAGCAGATTGCCATGTCTTTCTTCTGTAGAGAGGCGGTGGGTTCAAACCACTGACCCTTTGGTTAGCAGCCGAGCACTTAACCACTGTACCACAGGGCTCCTCTAGAAGGGCAGATAGATGATACAGATTATGTGTGTGTGTTAGTGTTCATTGGTTGTGTAAGATTGCTTTTGAAATTTTACCTCAATGCTTATATGCACGGTGAAAGAGCCAATGGAAGCAGTGAGGCTGAAAGGAGAATGATCCCTAGGTTAGGATAGCATGTATCAGTTGCGGGTGCCGTGACGTGTAAGTGGCTCAGCAATTTTGGAACCATCCTCAGTGAATTCTAGCCCATGGCCTCCCTGTTCTTCCTGTTATTTCTCCCTCGAGACGCAGAGCTCTGGCTTCAGACCCTCAGCCATTCTTGTACAGCTGCTCTAACGATTTTGTCTGCATTTCCGGGCCTGTACAGCACAACATTTTATTTTCTTTGTGTTCAAAAATTGTAATCAAGAAGTAGAGATTGTGCCATACACACCCAAACATGGGAATTGTATTTGCCTTGTGTGAAGAGTTTCCACAAGAGGCTGTATCGCTTTAACTGTTACTCATTAATTCGAAAATTTGATTGCTGCTAGCTAACAATTCAGTATAATCATTTAAAGAGTACTCGTTTTAAATGTAGTCTTTTGAAACGTGACATCTTTTCTATGACTTGTTCCAAACAATTTTTGCTAATGTCTCAGGGTATTTCTAAGCCCAATAGATCTAACAGGACACTGGTGACATCATAAGCCAACCGAATGGCACACCAGTCATTTATTGTGATGACACCTGATTCCCACTGGTTTGTTTTTACCTACCTTTTGTTTGTGTGATATTTCCCTCAGCAATTATAAACATAACTCTTTTTGCTAATCATGAGCTTATTAATTGGGTTGTTTATATATGTTGTTCTGTACTAAAACTTCTGGTTAAGACACTTTTCGACAGACCCCCTATCTTCTTCAAATTGCCATATTTCTAGCAACATATACCTCTACTGGAATGTGTACTACCAAGAGAAATGTAATAATAAGGTTCAGGTGGGTATTGGAGTAAGTGTGTGTATAATATGAGAAGAGAAAGCAAATCTATCACTCCTCAGGGTGAGATAGGGCACATGATTTGTTTTCATGACTTAGGGTGTATGATAACAGCTGAGTGTTGGCGTCAGTTGTACTAAACCACTAAAAAGTGGAAATAAGTCATATATATTGCCCCACAGGTTGATGTATGCTATTTTCGTGTTCGCTAACATCCTGTATGGATTTTCTTTGATTCTCCTGCAATCTTTGTTGCTTTCTTTCATTATCAGACAGGGTTACCACAAGATATTGTTAGGGCTGCCTCTCAAGTTCTAGTTTTGCTTGTTTTTCAGTTTTGAAAATAAAAGGCATACCTCCCTTTTCCAATTAGGATACTTACATTTTGTTTATGTTACAAACTTTTGGCAAAATTTCTCTAAGTACAAATAAAGATGATAGAAACACCAAAATGCTGCTGAAGTAGGTTTTAGCCTTGGCTATAATGCATTTTTAAAAAAAGGGGGCCAGAGGCTGGGAAGCCTCCTTTACTCTGCTAATGTCTCTTCCTTAAGGAAAACCAGACTCCGAAGACTCAGAGTAGAAATACCATAAGGAGGGCCTGCGACACCGGAATGCGTCCTTTAGACCTGAGAAGCCGGGGCCCTGTGCCAGAGAGATACATGGACAGTATCAGCATATATATTTTCTTAATTACACATGTTCCTTCCAATTAATGATTTCTGTACTACCCTTAAAAAATGATGCTATGATTGTAATGATTATACAATCCAGAGCTTACTTCTTGAGTTATGCATACATACTTGTTTTTAACTACACACGCGCAGATATATATTACCTTCCTTGTGTCTCCTTTAACAAAATGGTCTTTTAAAACAGTGTATGCTCTGGTGTAAAAGAGACTGCAAACAAGGTTCCAGTTTTATTTTTAAGGTTTTTTTTTTTTTAAGTTTAAAAGTGGAATATATGTTTTCTTGAGCTGTAAAAGCACAATCAAGGCAACATGATAAGTGAGTCAGCGTTGTAAAAGTAAAACTAATTTTGCCGTCACTCACATGAGCTATAGAAGGAGGAAGCTTTATTGTCCCTGGGAAGGTGATAAGGCAGAGTAATTGTATATTATACTGTCCCGGAACATCTGCCTGAAGACTGTTGGAGCAATTCATCTCTCATGGACGCTACAGCATGTTTTGTCTTTTTGCTCTAACCCGTCCCCACTGCTGGCCTGCGCGGAGGTTTTGATAGGGACTGCGCCTGGGCCGGGCGCACATTAATCAGCCCCCTTGTTCAACACTCCAGCTGACATAATTACAACCTGCGCACAGCAGTTATTCAAGTCGAGTCCTTGTCACTCGTGGTGCGAAACTACACAGCTCAGATCCCGGAGGAGATTGCCTTATCACACAGAACAAGGGCTCACAGGAGTTGAAGAGAATAGAAATGGGAAAATGTCTTCCGGGAGTACTATATATTCCTTTAAAATAAGACATTTGAGAGACTTACAAGGGACAAAGGGAAGCATTGTTTGCAGGGACTGAAATGAACCAGTTAGTGTTTTTAAATGGATCACATAGAACGTGTTTGTAAAGATGGACGTAGATTATTAAATAAATCTCATCGTCCCTCATCGTCAGCCACTCTTCTCTGTTACTTTTCTCTCCAAAAGTGATCGGGTAACTTTGGAATTATACAAGGCTTAAATACTCCTTGATAGGACTCAATTTTAATAAAATTAATCAAGTACGCATTTAAAACCTAATACTGACAAGAATACACTTACCTCAGAGAGCTTTGTAAGGAATAGAGTTCAAGCCAGGGAAATAGTGTTCAAAAGACTTTTCAAAGAGAAGTAAGTTTACTGTTTTCTATAGTGGTGTAGTATAAATACTTGAGAGAGAGCCAGAAAATAAACTTTCTGTGTTAATATCTATGCCACCTCATTGCTTTAATCCTTCATTGGGTGGAAGGTAGATTCGTCATATATGCAGTTGTGAAGTGTGAAGCTTCCTGTCAGCCACTTTTAAATTAAAAAAAAAAATTATTTAAATTTTTTGGCAACCCCCGCCCCTGCCCCTAACAGAAAAGTGAGTGTAGGAGCATGGAGTGATTTGTACAATTGGGCCTGTAAAATGATCCAGTAAACTGTGTTCTTATGCATGAATGCAGAAAGTTGTGCTTTTGGAAAATCGAGCTCTTTTATTGTCCTCTTTTTTTTTTTTTTTAGACATCATTAGGTTGTCCCAGATGAAGCCAAGTTCTCACCTAGACAATTCAAAACGTGAAACATCCTTCTGGTTCAGTACAATTTTTACTCGTATCACCTTGAATTTGGAAAGCTTTCAACTAGAAATATAAATCATTTCTTATTTTTTTATAATTACTTGATTTGTACAGTAATGTTTTCTTCTAAGTGATTTGTTTCAAGTCACTTTTGTGACTGTATTTTGTATAGTTCGGTCCCTTCCATTGATATGTTTCTGTGTGCCTTTTTTTTTTCTTTGCGTACCTAAGCGCTCTCAAAATTGGACCTAGGAGGATGTTAGGCTGCTACCTTTCCCTATACATTTTTAGTGAAGATTTCTTTCTTCTAGAAAGCTGCTCTTCCACATGCCTTTCCTGTTTTACAGGATCTCACTTTGCTAAGCCTAAAAAAAAAAAAGGAAATGTAAAGAATTAAGCCTACCCTGTAAGGACATGACTACATACAGATAGAGATTTGGGATCTATGTGTATTTTCAGGACTGAGAGAATGGCAGGATTATAGCAATAAAGAGTTTCCACCAGCAGTTAATGCCAGCTAGACAAAAGATAAGTGGAAGCAATAGAAACAGTGTGTAGCACTAATTTGGAGTTCTGATTTTCACAAATCACGAGCTGTAAGAAATATCGTTAGCTCAGCCTTGAAGAAATGCTTCCTGGGTCAGATAAGTTTGGGAGACACTGTACATATCGTATCCCTTGTCCACTGCCTTCTGACCCACAATGACCAGCGTATTAAAGACTCAAATAATCCCTGTAGTAAAGAAAGACATGTCATTTTGTTTAACCTAAATTTCCCAAACTTCTTTGGCCATGTAGACCTTTTCCCCAAAGCCCTATTGGCATCATACTGGGTTAATTGGTTAGCTGAATTTCTGTTTCTTTCAAGTATAATCAACCAAGGAAATGTTGGGGCATTAGTTTCTTATAAGCACATGGTTTATAGCATCTAATAATTGCTTGAACTTACAAGGTTTAGTCGTGCTTAGAGAAGCACTCAGCTTGTTGACCTGACTTAATGTGAGATAGAAGTCTAACAGGTTGCCCTTTTTCTCTACACAGTTTTTCCCCCATCTTCTTTATACTGGACATATCATATCAGTATATTAAGAAGTGAAACAGTTAGTGAGATGTATTTTTTTCCTCTTTGGGGCTAAAAGAAAAAAAAAAATGAGAATCAAGAAAAGATCAAAGTTCTGTAGGGCTTGTTCTTCCCAATGTCCCCTTCCTTCCTCCTTGGCTCAGGGGACAACCCAACTCTGACCGTGTGTGGGGAATCATGGGTTTTTTTTTCTCGTTATGCAGTGTGAGTAGGGCTGGTCTTGAAACGTTACATTCTAAGGAAATAATTTGAGTTTTTAAACAGGGAGAAAATTGCGTGTTGCTTCCTCCCATTTCTTCCTTGTGATGTTCATTGTTCTTCAATCAAATGGAAGGGGGAAAGGAGGTTGTTAGTTTTAAAGTAGATAGTTTCTGTTATTGGTTGCATAGACCATGAGCACCCATTTGGACAGAGACCTGATTTAAGGGCAGGTGGGTGAGGGAAGCACGAATAGTGAACAAAAGATGAGAAGTATTCATGCTCGTGAGTAGAATAGAAGGAGCAAGTATAATGAATAGTATGGAAAAATCTTAAATTACAAACATATTGAAGGGAGTGGTTTATTGATAGGTAAGTGTGCAGTTCATTGATTCCCTCTAACATTAGTGGGAAGTTGGTAAGACATTTTGAATCGTAAGGAAAGCAAGACATCATTGAAGGTGAGGTGCAGCCCCCTGTCAACAGACATGGGATTTTCCATCATGTCTCAAAACTAAGTTTCCTTTTATAAAGCAGGCCCTTTGTTGTAGTTATGTACTCATCTCTCCTACTAAATCATAATCTCTTTGAGGGCACAGGATTCATTTTTATTTTTCTGTCTATATCCAGTTCTCGTACCTGTCGAGTCAGTTCCGACTCATGGTGACCCCATGTGGGTCAGAGTAGAACTGCTCCATAGGGTTTTCAGTGGCTGGTTTTTCAGAAGGAGATCATCAGGCCTTCCTTCTGAGGTGCCTCTGGGTGGACCCTAACCTCCAGCCTTTCGGTTAGCAGTCAAGTGTGTTAACTCTTTGCCCCTATATTCTGACAGTGCCTAATGGTGAGTATGAAAGCCTAGCCTGACTGGCAGCTGAGACCAGCACCTAGATATGTAGCAGTCTCCTTTGGGTCACAGATAACACGGGTGCTGTGGCTGCCACCAGGAGCTTTTCCATATGCACCTTGGCTTGTGAAAAATACATTATGCTAGCTGCACACTCTACAGTCAGCTGTGAGCACTTGAACAGCAGCATAATGCAGATCTGGTACATTTAGATCCACTCAAGACAAGCAGGACAGAACCAGAAATTCCTCAGTTCTTCGTCCATTTCTATGCAAACTTAAAGGGTGGTTTTTGTTTTTGTTTTGCTTATAAAACATTGCTCTGTTTTCATATCATCTGCCAGGGATGATGTAGCATTAACAAACATTAACAAAATTATAACTGAGAACTGGAGAGAAAGAAGCAGTGGGCATCAAGTTTATTGTCATAGGAATTGATTTCAAATGGTCATGATTTATGAAAACCAGGAAATAATGATCCAAAATAGTGATCAGTCATCCTACTTGAATAGATAGCTGCCAGTTAGAATAAAAGAAAAAGAAAATTCATAGAATTTAGAACAAGATGATCCAGAAATTTCCCAATAAAAGGTTGGCTTTGGAGAAAATATTTCAAAGGTTATATTTTGTGATGACCTCAGCTGTCTCAACTCTTTTCTCTTCACTTAGTAGAAAAAGAGGCTTTGGACAATTTTGTATGTAATTAAATATTATGCCATTATTTTAAAGTATCTATTTTAAGGTCATAAGACAACATTTTTCACATTACTTTTACTATTTAAAATTTGCCGTTTCAAGAGAATCTTACCACCACACTCTATTCCTGTCTTCCTCTTGTCCTGAGGTAACTACTTATAAATCATTTCAGTTTTTTTTGTCTTCTGAAGATAATCTGAACGCTTTGCTTACATTTCTGTGTCTCAGTTTGTAGGCAGCATCATAAAGAATGTAGCTCAGTTATCCTGCCTCCCACTATACCTTCCTCTTTTCCCTATTTTTATTACAGTATTGTTTTTGATTCTCCTCGTGATTGATTACCTTTATAACTTGAACTACCTCACGTTCATCTTTTCCTAAATTCATCAGATTGAATCCCCTCTATGTAGATGTGAGAATTATTGTATGTAAACTTTTCCACCTCTATTCCCAACTTATATCAGCTCTACCATTCCTTAGATTGTTTATAATATTTACATTCTATAGAACACTATGTGATGAGTTTGTAAAATAATATTTTGATAGTATAAACTGAGAAGAACACATACTTTTGTGGTTACGAGGGAGGGAAGGTGGGAGAGGGTTTTTTACTGATTAATTAGTAGCTAAGAACTGCTTTAGGTGAAGGGAAGGACAATACTCAATACATGGAAGGTCAGCTCAACTGGACTGGACCAAAAGCAAAGAAGTTTCCGGGATAAACTGAATGCTTCAAAGGTCAGCGGAGCGATGGCAGGGATTTGGGGACCATGGTTTAAGGGGACTTCTAAGTCAATTGGCAAAATAATTCTATTATGAAAACATTCTGCACCCCACTTTGAAATGTGGCGTCTGGGGTCTTAAATGCTAACAAGCGGCCAACTAAGATGCATCAATTGGTCTCAACCCACCTGGAGCAAAGGAGAATGAAGAACACCAAGGTCACACGATAACTAAGAGCCCAAGAGACAAAAAGGGCCACATGAACCAGAGACCTACATCATCCTGAGACCAGAAGAACTATTTGGTGCCCGGCCACAATCGATGACTGCCCTGACAGGGAGCACAACAGAGAACCCCTGAGGGAGCAGGAGATCAGTGGGATGCAGACCCCAAATTCTCACAAAAAGACCATACTTAATGGTCTGACTGAGACTAGAGGAATCCCGGCGGTCATGGTCCCTAAACCTTCTGTTGGCCCAGGACAGGAACCATTCCCGAAGACAACTCATCAGACATGAAAGGGACTGGACAGTGGGTAGGAGAGAGATAGCTAATTATATCAGGTGGACACTTGAGACTGTGTTGGCATCTCCTGTCTGGAGGGGGGATGGGAGGATAGAGAGAGTTGGAAGCTGGCAAAATTGTCACGAAAGGAGAGACTGGAAGGCCTGACCCATTGGGGGAGATCAAGTGGGAGTACGGAGTAAGGTGTATATAAACTTATATGTGACAGTCTGACTTGATTTGTAAACATTCACTTGAAGCTCAATAAAAGTTAATTAAAAAAAAAATAATATTTTGACCATTGGGTTTTTTTTTCTGGTTTTTATGTTTTCTTTATATGAATAACATACAGGGAGATTCTCATAAATAATTCAAGTGATCCTCAAAAATACTGACCATCTAATGTCCATTTAATGCGTTTCTGTATCTCCGTGTATACATAAGAAGCCCTGGTGGCACAGTGGTTAAGATCTTGGCTGCTAACCAAAAGGTTGGTAGTTCAAATCCACCAGCTGCTCCTTGAAAACTCTGTGGGGCAGTTCTACTCTGTCCTGTAGGGTCACTGGGAGTCAAAATTGACTCAACGGGAACGGGCTTGGTTTGGTTTATGTATACATATATGCTTTTGAAAAGCCGAGAAGAATCATGGATGGATTTTTCTGGGACTTGCCTTTTTTTTTTTTTCGTACTAAACAGTGTGCCTGGGAAGTGTTTTCATGTCAGTATGTAAGATCCAGTTCCTTCTGTTTAATGGCTTTTGTCCCACGCATCAGGAGGGATAGTCAGGCAGTTCACACCCCAGGCGCTCTCAGCAGCGCTTCCTGGAGGAATTCACAGAAAAAAAAAAAAAAAATTTTTTTCTTTTTTATAGTAGAGGGTGATTGCCCCGAGCCTAGCTCATCACCCACTGCTCTCTGGGGCAGCCGACAGGGATCTCACTGTGCCAGACAGCAGGTCCGGGAAAGGCCTCAGCCCTTTGGCTGTGGGACTTTTCAGCCACGTGACTGTGGCAGTTCCAGCCCCTGGGGGTGTGTCAGGGCTGTGGCCCTGCAGGCATAGGACCTGGCAGACTGCTCCCTAGCCTTGTTCTGAGGTCACCTCTCCCTTCTTGTGGTCAGGCTGGAGTCCTCAAGGCCACAGGGGCAGCTGCCTTCCAGGGAGCTTTGTAGGAGACCAGCTCTGACCCAGGGAGACAAGCATGCAAGGATACCGTTACCTCTCAGCAGTAAAAAAAAATTAGAGTCCTATAATAACATGGGCACAACGTAAATCAATGGGTGTTCCTCTACTTGTGGATATTGTTTTAAATTTTTCTCCAGAGTTGAGCTGTTACAAATAATGGTTAAATGACTCTCTTTATGGACAGTTTCCTAGAAATTAAAGTCCTGAATCCAAACGTGTTTGTCTATTTTAACTTTGATGGATACCATCGAAATGACTTCCAAAAGCCTTTGCCCACTTGCCTGATAACCAGTGATATCCATTTCTTCTTGCCAATATTTAATATTATAGTCTTCTTAAATTTTGCCTCTCTGTTACCTTGAGTTTTAGATTGCATTTTTCTGATTATTAGAGTGATTGATCATCTTTTAATGCTTACATAAACATTTGTATATCTTCAGCTATGAATTTCATGTTTATATTCTTTATTCATTTTTTGAGACTTTTATCTTTTCTTATTAATCATAGATGCTAGTTTTGTAGTCCCTTATATTCATCACTTTTATATGTGTTACGTGTATTTTCTCCTTTTTGTTGACCTGCCTTTTAACTTTATTTATGAAGCCTTATGGCATTTAGCGGTTTTAATTTTCGTGAGGTACGTTTTGCTACATTTTTTTGTAGCATTTCGGTTTCGAATTTTCTTTCAGAAAGCTTTTCCATCCAAGGTTATAAAAATGTTTTCTTCTAGCACTTTTATAGTTCGGTTTCATTATGTTAAAATTTTTAAGTCCAAATGACATTTATTTTGGTGTAGGACAATAAGAATCTCACATGTTTTCTGCCATGTTAGTAGCCAGTTGTCTTGATACCATTTCTTACATAATGCATCATTCTTGATGGTTCTGAAATGGCACCTTTATCCCTTGTATACGTGGGTCTTTGTACCCTTTACTCTTTTCCTGCGATGTATTTGTTGTATCACTTCAGGTGACATTCATCTATTTGCCAAACATATTTGATAAAGCATCCCAATTTATGCAAAGGAATATGAAGTTTTTTATTCTCGTAGCTTTTATCCAATTTTAAATTTAACACAGCACAAATGTTCAGTCATCTAAAATTATCAGACTCTTTCCTTATGGGTCCTTGGGTGAGAACATAAGTTATAAAGGACTGTATATCTGAAGCTATGTTACATAAACGTGGAACAAGCTCTGAGCTTCTATGTTGGGCCACATTCTTCCTACCCACAGTGACTCGGGAACTTTATGTTCCTTTGTACCACTGAAACCTTCCAGTGCTTTCCTAGGCTGAGTTTTGGTCCAGTAAATTTATAACTAAATAATGCTGGTAAAGAAAATATGTTAACCTCTTAAATTTAATTTCCATTAAGACTTTCTTTGGATTTTTTTTTTTTTTTGGATTATTCCGTGTTCATTGTTATAAAAATATAGCAAGAATCTCTTTTTCCTCTGAACCGTTAGATATGTATTATAGGATTGCACTTATTCCAGAACCTAAACTTAACTACAGAGCAATTGTTTTCCTGAGTATGAGTTCAAAAAACTATATTCTGAACAAGCAGAAAAAGAAATTGCACTTCTGCCTAAATAACTTTGCAAGTATAATGTACACGTATGCACACACTATATAACAGTTGTGGAAATCTACTTTTTATTCAAGTGAATTGAAATTGCTTTTCTTAGACAGTAAGAAAATTGCTGATAATGAAACAGAGTTGAACTATCTTACATTTAATTAAAAAAACTAAAAACCCACTACTAATAATAAAAAAGTGAATTAAGTACCTAACGTATTTTCTGAACATGTTTAATATCATTTACCTTAATCCTCACCATAGTCTTACAAGTTAGATGTATTACTTCCACACAGCAACAAGGAAAGTGCTCTATGGTCACAAAGTTTGGGAAGCAAAGTATTAAACAAAACTAAAATTTCTTTTCTGTAAAACTTACAGAATTTTTCTTATGTTAATTTACATTGTGAATTCTAAGAGGAAAACAGGATATGCGATGGTGCCCTAACTTTCCTAAAACACTGTATTCTTACTTCCTCGTGACATCTATTAGCATCTTCAGAAACGTACGCTTTGAAAAAGGATTTTCTAAACCTTTCTACAAATTTCACATATTATTTTTGGTTCATTTTTATTGGGCTTATGACTTTTTCACTTGCAGAATTTTGTAATATCTATATGGCTAAATGTATCTATGTTTGACTTTATTATTTCAGTATATTATACAATATATGTTTGACTACAAGACTAAGGTTTTTCCCCCCCCTCTAAAATAATATTTCAGGGAGAGGGAAGTACCACATACTCTAATGTTGGATGTTGTTTTAAGTAAGCTATAGAATATTTGACTAAAAAGCAATCAAGTAATTGGTTTCAGAGAGCCCTGGGGGCACAGTGTTTAAGAGCTCAGCTGCTAACTGAAAGGTCAACAGTTTGAATCCAACAGCTGCTCCTTGGAAACTCTGTGGAGCAATTCTACTCTGTCCTGTGGGGTTCCTGTAGTCAGAATTGACCCAACAGCAATGGGTTTGATTTTGTTTTGGGTTTAATCTCATATAGTTCCAGCGCTTCTTTGTATTTATTGTGAAGTATATTTTGTGTTGCTTTTTGAAAGCCAATTTTTTCAATATATAAGGGAGTTTGAGGGCATGTATTTATACACACAATAAAAACAATTAGCTACCTTACTTCCGTTTATAGACTTCCCACATTCAGGTAAAATACCATTATTGTTTTATGAATCTTGTAAGACTCCTAAGACCATTTTTGGAGCCGTGCATGGCATACACAAATATGCTTTCTGTCATATTGAGAGGTCACTAAATACTGTAAAGTGGTCTCCAGAAACATTCACCTAGGAGATTGGAATTGAGTTGGAATTTGAGAGATGATTTTGAATAGCTAAGTTGAGTAAGTAGTGGGAATATTCTAGTCAATGTAAGCAAGAGTGCCAATGTTTATGAGCAACAGAGTGATGTAAAGGAAGCAGCTTTGGAACATTATTCTTGGATTATTGTATTGAATGGATTTGAAGAGGGATAAGATACCAGAAAAGAATGTTTTGAAAAAAGAGAGAAATACAGTGGGAATGGAATGGGAGGAACAGTTTGGAGAATCTATAGGACTTAGAGGTTTTGTGTGTGTGTGTGTGAGAGAGAGAGAGAGAGACAGAGACAGGATACCTGATTGATGGATGAATGGATGGATGGACAGACAGATATATATAAATAGATAGAAAAGGGATAGCAAGGGAAAGAACAACATGCAAGATGAGTCTAAGTCCCTTCAGGTCTTGGTAACTGGGAGAATGAAGGAATGCCAAAACGAAGAAGGTGGAGCGTCCTGAGGATGTTCTGCATTTTGGCTGACCGGTGGGTAAGAAGTGACAGTGGCCGATGTAATTGGTGATTCGTTTGCTTAGGCTCATGAGCTTGAAGTCCTGGGAAGAGAGGAGCTTTCTGAAGGAGCCTGGATAAATAAAAGACAGTGAAGCACCTCAGTGTTCATAGGATGAAGTTGGCCATAAAAGGAGACAAGAGTTATTTGAGAACAGGAGTAATTTTTTTTATTTATCACTATATCACCAGCATATAGTCCTGTTTCTGCCCTTCACTAACCATGAGGTGTTTGTGGATGAATGAATGAGAAATGAACGAGAAGATGTGGTAGGAAAATTGCCAAGAGTCACAGAAGCCAAGCAAGGAGAATGTGTGCAGAAGGAGATGCTCAGCCATGATCTCAGGGCCGGCTTAGGTGCTGGAATCCATCTGGCTTCAAGAAATGCCATTGTCAAATCACGTATTTGAAACGTGAGAGAGCGAAGAGGTAGACCCTGAAAAAAAAATTTATATTTAGCACTCAAGAGATTCCAGATGACTACGGAGAGTATAATTTTGATACAGTACTTGAAACAGAAGCCAAAATTCGTACAGTTAAAATGTGAATGGAGAATCGAGGAAATGAAGGGAGTGGTTGAAGAAGGTCAGTAGTGAAAAGAAGTAGAATGATAATGAACAGAGAAATGGCAGCTGTGAAGTATTTCAGGGTAAAGAAGCCTAAGAGATACTTTCAATTTAATGCCTTGCATTTGTGCCTGAATATTGCACAAATACGGGGCTTATGAATACAAGTTTAATGAACAGATGATTTGGCATCTTTGACAGGATTATCTCCTTGCATTTGCAACTGTGTTCACAAGTGGGAGAGAAATTATTAGGAATGTATTCATGCAACTTGTGAAAACACAGGAGAACCAGTTCCCCATGTCTGGCCTGTCTGTCATAGGCTAGGCATATCTTTATGTCCAAAAGACATCATTTATCTTATTTTAAAAACCTGCATTTTTGGAACTGTCTTGTAAACTTTATGTTTGTTAGCATGTTTTATCTTTTATTTTGGTTTTATAATCTTCACAACTATTTCAGACATCTACTCTGTCACTCTCTGTTAAACTGAGTGAAATCCATCCACATTCTTTGTCAACGTGGATGCAGTATAAGGAGACAGAGATTTAAATTTATCCGACCTGATAAATGCAAACTTCTACTTTTTTCTAAGATTCTGAATGAGTTCTAGCCACACAATGGCAGGGTAAGCACCTGAGGAAAAGTGTGGTTAAGGAACCTAGTCTGCAAAGACCTTACCCAACCTTTGTTTAAATACATTTGCCTGTATCACTGGGTGTTTGGCACATAAAAGTGTCCTAACAGATGAGGATACTGTGGCTATAAATCAACACCCCACCTACTTCCTGTTCAAAGTTTTACTTTTTGTGAGAAGTAGGTCCTAGTATTTTTCTCAGTTGTGTCAATTGTAGTAGGAGATACTTCATAGTCATGATGAGTCCTAGAAAAAGTCGCAGTGAGTGTATTTATTTATTCCCTGACCAGTCCTGGCCAAGAGCCTCCTATGTAAGTTGACTCTGTGTATCCCAAACCAGAGCTTTTCCCTTTCACATTGCAGTGCAAATTTAGATTTATCTTGTCACAGATGTTTTCCTGATGAGGAGTTAAACTTTGCTTTGGAGGTTTTTGTTTTTTTTCTTTTTCTCCCCACAAGTTTTTTTTGTTTTGTTCTTATTTTAAACAGTTTCTATTCCTGTTTTCCATTTTGAACACTCAAAATACTTGATCAGAATTGTGTTTTTCTTTCAGTAATTTTGTTACAAGTTTTAAATTTATAGAAAATTGTGAAAATAGTACAAAAAAAAAAAAAAAAACCATTACCGTTGAGTCGATTCAGACCCATACAACCCTATAGGACAGAGTAGAACTGCCCCACAGGGTTTCCAAAGAGCTACTTGGTGAATTCAAACTGCTGACTTTTTGGTTAGCAGCTGTAGCTCTTACCCACTATGCCACCAGGGCTCTGAAGATAGTACAGAGGTCTCATACACCCCACCCCTAGTATCTCCTAGTGTTATTAGCATCTTATATTTGTACGTTTGTCACAGTTATTAAAGCAATATTGATTTTATTATTGACTGGAGTCCATTCTTTTTTTCAGATTTCCTTAGTTTTTACCTACTACCCTTTTTCTGCCCCAGAATCCCATCCATAACACTGTCACATTTATTTGCCATGTCTCTGTAGGTTCCCCTTGGATGTGATAGTTTCTCAAACTTGCCTTGTTTTTGATGACTTTGAAAGTTTGGGGGAATACTGGCCAGGTATTTTGTAGGCTTTCCCTCAATTGGGATTTACCTGGTGTTTTTCTTATGATTCAACTGGAGTCCTAGGTTTTAGGAGGAAGACCACAGGGGAAAAGTGCCATTTCTTATCATATCAGGTGACACACTATCAAGGTGACTTATTGCTGCTGATGTTAACTTTGATCACCCAGCTGAGGTGGTGAGGTGGTGTTTGTCAGGTTTCTCCACTGTAACCTGACCCCTCTCCTCTTTCCATAGTAGTCTCTTTGAAAGGAAGTCACTTTGCACAGCCCACACTTAAGGTGGATCTGGGAGAAACCTGGTTGCCTATACTTATCTCAGCCTTGGATCTTCTAATCGGTCCAAAATGGCATTGTCCTGTTAAATCTTGGCATTTTGTTAACTACTTTGTTTCAGCTCATTAATTTTGTTACTTTTATTTCTTCCTCCAAATATTAGAGGTACCCACTCACTGAATTTAGTAACTCGAATAGATGATGACTGTTCAGCATCCGGCCTCTTGCTTTTACATTTCTAAAATCACCCCAGTGGGAAGTTTGTTTCCCCTCCTCCTACCACAAAAATTATCTTTTTCAATTCTAAAAGTAATAAATACATGCTCATTGTAAAACCACTTAAATTATGTAGAAATACATAGAGTCAGAGTAGCCCTCACTTGCATTAAACTCTTCCTAAAGATCATCATTTTTAACTCACTGGTATATAGTCTTCCAGAATTGTTCTGTGTCTATATGAGATACACATAACATATCTAAGATCAAGATATATATATATATGTACATATATATATACACAGTAGATACAAAATAAGATACAAAATCTGTAATACCTGCTCAAGTACAGACCTTTTCCTTTATAACTGGGATGCAGCCTGCCTGCACATCTGTAACCTGTGTTCACACAGCCCTGGATGGCCCATATGCTGCTGTCTTATGATGACTGGGAGGCTTCTTTTGTATACAGTCCTTCTGGTGGCCTTCCTTTAGTGTACACTAAATTCTGCATTTAAAAAAATGCTTTCATTTTGGGGGAGTTGGGTGATGTGCTGGATGGAGGGATTTGCAATGTATCTGGATTGTAATTGGGTGCTTTGGATGTATTAACTCTCTGTTGTATGTTTAATATACGTAAAGTTTTCTTAAAATTTAGTCTCTAGAAATAATCGTAAGATTCATTGCAACATTTGCCCTTGTGTTTTAGGTCAAAAATTTCCTGTATGTCATACTGTATCATTTTGTATTGTAAAGACATATGTTAACATCAGTATGGTGCAGTTTGAAACAATGTAGCACATACCTTTGAAGTAGATTAATGGAAATTATTGAAATCATAGCTTCTAAGGACTTTAATTATGGGTCTGAAAATAATTGATGAGATGTTTCTGAGTTCTGAGCAACCTTTCTGAGATATTGAGTAGAAGTGGGTGGAAAAAAAACAAAACAAAACTGGGTGATACTAAAAATAAGTACATATGAATGTTTTTTAAAAATAGAAATAGGAAAAACTAAACAATTTCAATCCTTGAAATACATGTTTTTAAGAAGGAAAAGTCCACTACAAAGTCAGTACCAAGTATGCTAGAAAAGGCAGTTATCACATTTGAAAATAATTGTAACTCTGTATGCATGCGACTGACTTCAAATAATGTAATGAATTTATTCCAACCCCCCTCTTTAACAAATGATAAATGCAAAAAGTCCACATAGCATGTTTATTTATAAAAAAGGATAATTGTGGATTTCTCAGCATTTACAATATTATATTTTTATAATTTGAATATTTTAATAGCATATACTGATGAAATTTTCTGATAATGCCAACATAAGTGCTATACTTAGCATTGTAGAAGACATATTTAGAATTTTAAATAACCCTATAGGATGAAGGAAGAGAGAAAAACAAAGAAGATGACAACCGATAATGCAAAAGGAAATTATATCTGTAGTGGTGCTAGTACGATTGAATAAAATATTATGAATAGCCTTCATTTTGGAGTACCTGTGGGATACTGCACTTAATCTGCATAGAGGGAAAATATATATATACATATATAAAGCCATGTTGTGTCTTCTCCCTGAAGGATGCTGATGTTGATATATCTCTCTTTTCAAATAATTTTGTTCCTGAAATGCTATATAAAACCCTGATTTCCCCATTCCTTTAGTTTTTTTTTTTTTTTTTAGTTTTTAATTTCAGAACATTTCTCATCTTTATTTCTAATTAGTCTAATTAGCAATGGCTCTTGGCACTTTTTTATTTTAAAAGTGCTCTTCCTCTAGTGTTTCACTCAAATTATTTCAAAAAATTGATGCTTTGAAAACATTGTGTATGTCAGTGTTTGAAGGAATCGTTTTTTAATATGAATAATCATTGCCCAAGTTATCTAAGTTATTTTTCTCTATATTACCTTTTCTTAAAATGGGTGCAGTGGTTATTATCTAAATTAGGAAGCAAGCCACCTTGTAACTCAGGAAGCAGATGGTGAGTTTCACAGAGGGGGTCGCAGGGAGGAGAACACAGAGCCTCACAGAGGGGGTCGCAGGGAGGAGAACACAGAGTCTCACAGACCAGAACTACAGCCGTGCATGCGGTGAAACCAGATTAGAGTGGCTGAGGGAGATGGGACAGGAGCTGTGAACTTGAAAGGCACAGTTTTATCATCACCTTAATTATTAAAGGAATAGAGTGAATCTTACTAAAATCAAAGGTGATTTGTGATTTTAGATAGATTCTGTTTTTAGTGTCCACTCCATAAATTAAATCACCATGAAGATCCACCATGACTGTATGTTGTTTTATGTTTTAATCACTTCTTATCTCATTGAAAACTATCAAGTCGTTGAGCAGAAGGTGAGAAGTGCAGTATTCTGTCTTTTTAGAAAAGCATCACACAAGTAGAGTAACAAGATGGGAAGATGAATAAAATAGAAAATTACGGGTTGTCTGATATATCAGGGTGGAGGGTAAAGGAACTTTCCACAAAAACTGTCTTATTGCCTATAATCTGATTCCCATTCCTGGCATCATACCATGCCAACTTGTTCCAAATATATCAAGACAGTCATTAATTTTACCCCCCCCCCAAAAAAATGAGGTCATGAGGCCGGTAAACTGCTTCCCTTGGGGGAATGGGAAACTAATTTTTTTTTTAGCATCTTTATGTACCAGGTACTTTAGCATATAATATCATGCCACTGTAATCTTCTGAGTTTCCATTTCTTTATCAATAAGATTATATTATTAATAAGTACATAGAAACTATTGATTTTATCTTAATAGTATTAATTTGTTATTGGCCCAGGTCTCTCCATTACTATAGTTTAACTCCAGATTTTGACCACACCAGCTCATGACCACAGTCTGTGACTAACTTGGTAGGAGGTTGTAATGTTGAAGGAAAAAAGAGCAGTATGGAAATATTAACTCTTCTAGATACAAACGTCCTGCAATGCCCAGGCAATTATAACAGTACTGACGTGTGAAAAGCAGACCAGCAAAATATAGTAGAAAGTCCAGAATTAACTGCAAATAAAATATTGATAATGGTGGCATTTCAAGTCAATGAGGAAAAGAAGGACTGTTAATAAAGGGTATTGAGACAACTGGGTAGCAGTGTGAATCCGCACTGTACACCACATATAGCACGATTTTGAAATAAATCTAGTGTAATATAATGAAGCTATACAAGTACTAGAACCAAATTTGGGGCAATTCTTTTATAACTTCCAAGTAGGGGAGGCCTTTTTAACTGTAATATGAAATCCAGAAGCCATAGAACAAAAGATGAGTATAATAATTAAAAAAAAAAAAAATTCTGCTTTACAGAAGATATTATAAGAAAAGTCAAAAGAAAAAGGAAACTAAGGAAAAATATTTCCAACTGCTGTCATAGACAAAGAGCCAATAAGAAAATGACCAACAGTGACTAACATCACTATAGGAAAAAGCAGAGGAAAAATATAAACAGACGGTGCGTAGGAAAGGAAATACATACGACTTTCACGTATTTGAAAAGGTACTCAACCTCATTCATTACAAGATTAATGCAGTTAAAACTTTTAAGAACTAAAATTTAAAACTCCACTGAGCTACCAATTTTACACCACATTGGCAAAAATTCAAAAATTTGATAACATGCTCTGTTGGTAAGAATGTGCAGGAACAGGCTCCCTCAAACATCATTGATGGGAGTGTAAATGGCTACACCTTCTCTGCAGGGCAATTTGGCAGAATTTATCAAAGTCACCAAAGCATTTGCCTGTTGACACAGGAAGCAGTTACACTTGGCATCTGGGATTCTCTTGGCATTTTGAGAAATGGAAAATGTTCCACAAGATTATTCACTGTAAGCTTGTATACCAACAAATGATTGGAAGCAACCTAAATGCCCATCAATAGAGGATCAGTTAATTAAATTATGCTGCATCCATACTGTGAAGTACTATGAAGCTATTGAAAAAGAAGGTGGCAGAGGGGAGTGGAAGGAGGAAAGAAGGGGAAATAAAGAAGCTTGTTATATACTGACATGGAAAGATCCCCACACAATATTGTTAGATGAAAAAACAAGGTGTAAAATACATTGTATTAACAAATTTATATAAGAGGAGCAGAAAGAAAAGAATACACAATATTCTTGTGGCTTGAGAAAAGTATTTTACGTTCCCCCAAAGATTAATGAAAAGTTGTGAATAGTACCTACCTGGTTGTGGAAGGGGCACAGAGGGAACAGTGGTTGGAGGGAGATTAACGGTACACATTATTAGACTTTTTGACATTCGAAATATGTGACTATTGTTTATTCAACAAGTTAAGCAGTATTTTTTTTTAAATTAATGTAACAAACAACAGTAGAGAAAAATATTCAATTGAGATTTTTTAGTCTTCTCTATCCTTACATTAAATAATAAACTTATACTTTCTGTGTTAATAAGCTGTGGGTTGCTGTATAGTACTAATAATTTTATTGAGTTCTAAAAGACCTTATGGTCTTCTGTTTATTATTTAAAATATATTATCTTTGAGCTAAATATGAAAATAATTTCTTTTATCACATAGTTGTTTGTTTTGAGAAGCCCTAAAATTAATGGTCAGATCATATCTCTTGTCCTTTTGTTAACTGACATCTTTGTAAACTGCCCCAAGATTTTTAGCATGTCATATTTCCAAGTTTAGTTTGAAATTTGTTCATGATTTAGAATGCCTTTCCCATTAAAACAGTGCACGTATATTACAATTCCAGGCAAGTCCTGCAAAAATCATTAGTCCAGGGAGAAACCTAAAGCCTTGTGCTGAGGAATCCACCTTCCAAATCTAACAGTGCTTCCAAAAAAAAAAAAAAAAAATTTTTTTTTTTCTACCTGCTAGACTTTGAAAGTGGTTTTTCCTCAACTGATAGCCATTGTTGGTAGTTCTGTAATGTGTGGATGTAATTGTAGAGTTTAGAAGAATGAAGGTCAGAGTCTGGGATTTTGAAGAGGCATTAGTTATAGCCACTGCAGTTTTCTTAGGAGTACTGTTTGCATGACATATTTTTTAAATCCTGTTACTTCGACTTATTTGTGCCTTTTAATCTAAAGTGTGTCTTTTGGAAATAGCATTTTGTTGTATCTTCTTTGTTGTTTTTAATACAAACGGCAGTCACTGCCTTTTGATTGGATTATTTGGTACATTTATGTTTACTGATATTATTGATTTAGTTGGGTTTATGTCTGCCTTTTTACTTTGTTATGCCTCATTCCTTTTTATTCCTCTAATCCTTCGTTAATGCTTTCTTTTGCATTAAGTTCATCTTGTGTAACATTTTAAATCCTTTAATGATTTTTTTCACTGTATCGAAAATTTTTGTAACGGTTTCTCTGGGTCTTAGACTGTACATCTTAACTTATCAGGATCAACTTCAAGTTTATACTAATTTAATTCCACTGAGAGATAGAAACATCAGTCTCGTATAGCTCTATTCCCTCCTCCCACTTACTATTAATATTAATACAATTATGTTGGTGTTCCTGTATCCATGAGTCATTTTTTTATTGCTGCTTTCAAGACTTTGTTTTTGTCTTAAGCATTTTTACTGTGATATATCTGATTATGGATCCCTTTGTATTTACCATATTTTTACACAAGTAGCACATGTGCTGTGTTTGTTTTCCCAACCGTGTCCTCTCCCCATGGGGTATTTTCATAAGCATCCTCTGCTAATTTTTTTGCAGTGATATATATAAAAAAATGGCATAGCATACTTACAAAAATACCTCATGGGAGAGGGTACAGTTGGCAACAAACATAGAATGTGCATGTTATTTGCATAAAAATATGGTGCTTGGTGTCCATCAAGCACCTTGCATGTTTAGATTGTTTTTGTTCAAATTTTGGAAGTTTTGAGCCATTATATCTTCACATATTTTTTCTGCTCCTTTCTCTTTTGCCTTCTGAGACTTCCATTATACATATGTTGATGTACTTTGTTGTGTCCCACAGGCCTCTGAGGCTCCATTCATTTTTCTTTATTAGTTTTCCTCTCTGTTCGTCAGATTATATGATCTCTATTAATCTTTCTTCAAGTTCTCTGATTCTTCTGCCAGTTAAAATCTACTGTTGAGCACATCTAGTAAATTTTTTTTTAGTTATATTTTTGACACACGAAATTTCACTTTTAAAAATAATTTTTATCTCTTTATTGATATTCTCTACTTAATAGGACATTGTCATCATATTTTTTTTATTTCTTTAAGCATGGTTTCCTTTAATTCTTTGAGCATATTTATAACAGCAGCTTTGAAGTCTTTGATTAATTTAACATCTGAGCCCTCTCACAGGCAGTCTCTGTTACTTGCTTTTTCCTGTGCGCAGGCTAGACGTTTCTGTTTATTTTGCATATCTCATAATTTTTGTAGAAAACAGGGCATTTCAGATACTGTACTGTACCAACCTGGATACCGACATGCTCTCTACCTTCCCCATGGGAATTGTTGTTGTCGCTTTTGCTTGTTTATTTTTCTTAGTTTTGGGTGAAGTTGCTGGACTATTTAGTGAAGTCTCTTTGCTCTTCAGTTTGAAGCTCCTGAGATTGCTCTTTGGAGGACTGAGTCTTGGGCGGGCACATAGTCACTCCGGATAACAGTGGTTTTAGTAGGGCTCTCTTTGATGATCTCTTTCCTTTGTCTTTCTGTTGATACATGGGTGTTAGCTGCCACAGCCCAGAAATGACACATACCAACACATACCATTCCTACTCACATAGACTCGTGGCCCTAGCCTCACTGAGTTAAACTTAGAGAAGTAGGAGACTTTTTTACTTGGTAGTGATAATCTGTCTCTTCCAGCTACAATCCTAAACTTAGATGAGCAGGGTACAGGAATAGGATCAAGGAAGGGGAGGGTTTCTATGGTCCTCTGAGCCATTTAAATCTAAAAGCTGTCTATTTTGAGTGAATCTAAGATTGGAGAGAGCACACACTTATCTTTTTTTCTTTTCGTCCTGTATTCTTGAAAGTTGCTCTGTACTATAGTGGTTTGTGTCTTTACCTAAAATTCAGTGTCGTACTGAAGACATTATTCAATCACCCACTTCTAATCATTGTGTGCCACGTTGACTTCACTGGCGATGCTACTATAACCCTGTTTGAAATGTTGTCTTAGAGCATCCTTATTTCTACTTTATTTCCTGTTTTGGGTTAGTTCCACATCAATTTACCATTTCAGTTACTTGTCTGTCATGTTTGTGGGCTGAATGTCATTCAGAATCACTTAGCAGAAGGTCCTATCTTTTATTTTTCCCTAAGTCTTATGACATAGCTGGACATGTTCAGCTGTAGCTTACATGATATTGTCATGTGTACGCAATTAAGCTTGCCCCTACTTTAAGCCATATTGACATAACATATTACAGCTTTTATTTTTTCCATCTTAGAATAGTTTGATTTTTTACTTTGATTCTGTAAGTGGAAAAGGTCCTGTTTTGTCATAATCTTTTTATAAGGTTTTTTTAAAAAAAACGCTGCTATAGAGTCGATTCTAACTCATAGTGACCCTATAGGGTCCCAAGGAACAGCTGGTGGATTTATACTGCTGCCTTTTTGGTTCTCAGGCAAACTCTTAACCACTTAACCGCTACACCACTACTAGCGTAAATTAGATCTAGAAGAATAAGTTAAAATGGAAAACACAGAAAATCACCATTATCCATGGAAATATATGAAACATATCATTGCCGTCATAGACAACCACTGTCTGCTTTTTCATGTTTCCATGTTTGTAGTTTTCTTATGTGTGTGCATAATACATGTAATTATAAATATATATACATATATAGTATAGGCATAAAATATATACAAATGTGGTATATAAATAGCATAGATAAGATATAATACATCAAGTACAAATATACATATATATTTATGTATTTAAAACATAGGATATTTTTCAAACATTTTAAAAATGTGTATATGTATTTATGTATGTATGCGTGTAATGGAAACCCTGGTGGCGTACTGGTTAAGTGCTACGGCTGCTAACCAAAGGGTTGGCAGTTCGAATCCGCCAGGTGCTCCTTGGTAACTCTATGGGGCAGCTCTACCGTGACCTGCAGGGTCACTATGAGTTAGAATTGACTAGACGGCACTGGGTTTGGTTTTTTGGTATGTGGATAATAGGGGAAACCCTGGTGGTGTGGTGGTTAAGAGTTCAGCTGCTAACCAAAAAGTCAGCAGTTCGAACCCACCAGGCACCGCTTGGAAACCCTGTGGGCATTCTACTCTTGGAAGCCCTGGTGTCATAGTGGTTTAAGAGCTATGGCTGCTAACCAAAAGGTCGGCCATTCAGATTCACCAGGTGCTCCCTGGAGGCTCCATGGGATGGTTCTACTCTGTCCTGTTGTGTTGCTATGAGTCAGAATCCACTTGATGGCAATGGGTTTGGGTTTCTTTTTTTTCCTTTTTCTTTTTTTGGTGTATAACGGTCCTTTATACCTTTTAAACGTCGCAAGTTCCACACCACTTTTTCTTGTTTTATTTTCTGTTTTTAAATCAAAGGAAGCCTCTCTCCTTTGCCTTTATCTCCACGCCCCCCTCACGTGCACACACAGCTTGCTTGCCTCAGTAATAGTCTATTGATTGTTAGGTTCTGTATGCTTCTTAGGTTTCAGGAGATTTGACTTATTTCTGTCAAAGATATACCCCCTTGAGAACAAAATATTGTTTTGTTTTCAGAGTCATCTCTTTCTTCCTTCACTGAATGTTAGGATTCTTTGCTTATCTCCTCCCCCATTTAAGTGTGTATCATATGTTAAAATGTGTGTATCTCAGTAATTTTATTTTCTTCACTTGATAGGTAATTGTCTCTGATGACTCCTAATGCCTAGTGTTTTCCATAAGGAAATGATATAGGTGGTGCGCAGAATCGACAGTCATAATAAACAGTAATAATTAACTACAGAAGTAGCTTTTTTGCTATGAGTCGGAATTGACTCTACGGCACTGGGTACTGGGTTGGGTTAGTAGCTTTTTGTTTTTTCTCTGCAACATCAGCAAACAATGGTGAATTTAGGGGGTGGCTGTAATGCTGTTGAAAATAAATTGGAGATCCGTGGAATTAAAGGGGTAATTTGGAACAGTTCACCCAACTGATTGGGGGATTCAGAAACACTCCTCTGCCTTTCAGTTATCACAGAAGTGGACAATTCATTTGTATCATGCATCTTCAGGTGTTTGCTTATGTTACTTCCGTCAACATGCTTCAGAGAGATTATTCTAAGGATATTTATACATTCGAGAGACTCTACAATCTTATCCTTTTCTTAGATTGTGCCGGTATCTTTGATATGTAAATACCTGAAATTAGGAGGGCTGTGGTGTACTTCTGACTCATAGCAGCCCTATGAGTCAGAATCAACTTGACTTCAGTGGGTTTGGTTTTTTGTGGCGGGGGGTGGTGGTTTACTTAGAAGTCCCTCAGTGGTGTAGTTAAGCATGGGACTAACTGAAAAGTTTGTGGTTCAACATACCCAGAGGTGCCATTTTCTCTACCTGGCTTGCTGAGATGGTTGTTCTCCATACCACTCTTGTAATGACACAGTAGAGAACATATTTACCATATTTCTTTGCAAATAATGTACCCACTTAAATAACATGGCCACACATATAACACACGGAAATGGTCCAATTAAGTAGAACACTTCTGGCCTAGTGCACCCATGCATATACCATACATGTCTTGTGACATTTCCAGAAGTGAATTTCAGCCTCATTCACTGATCCTCCTGTATTACAGGTAAATTATATCGTTCTGTTCGTTTTCTTTAATCTCCTGCTTATGTGTATAAAAATAGTCTGAAAATGTTACTTTTGATCATAATTGTATAGTAAAGGTATAAGACACGATCAATAAGTCATGGGTTAGGTTTAGAAGTCCCTTGGTAATCGGAACATAAATAATTGAAACTGCTTTTGTTCTGTTAATTTATGTTGATAATTATAGTGCATTAACTCAACAATTGAATGCAAAAACCTTATCAGATCATCTTAAGTGAAACCATTAAGCTATGTTAGGTCTGCTTATTTCACAGTTTGTGTCTTAGTGTCAATTAAGGTCAGTAACATGTAAAATAAAATTGGCATAGTACTCTTGCAAAAATAACGCATGGTGAGGGCATTGTATGATTGGCAAAAAACATAACGCATGCATTATTTGTGAAAAATATGGTGCTGAGTCTTTGGAGTTCTAATGTCGTTTGTTGCCTTTACAAACTAGTGTAAAATTGTTGGGATATAACCATTTGCTGTTTCCTTGACCAATATTTCTCAGGACGTATTCTCTGAAACTCAGAAGAAAGGCCTGGCAATCTATTTCCCAAAAACCAGCCATTGAACCCTCTGTGGGGCACAGTTCTCCTCTGACACATGTAGGGTCACCATTAGGTGAAGCTGATTTGACAGCAACTGGTTTAGTCCCTGAAAAATAAGCAGCAGAATGTTTTTGAACGTATTATATACAAAAGCAATTCCAATTAAAAAAAAAAAAGAAATTTTTCTTTCTTTTTTTTTATTTTTCCAATTAAAAGTGTTTAGGAAATGCTGACCTACTTGAAGTTCCTTCTGAGAAACTTTAATATTCTGATATGTACTGTGAGATGCCTTTGGTATTGACCGTTTCCCAGCCTTGTTTGGTACTGGATCCCTATCTTCGTAGAATATTTTGCGGGGTTTTGTTCTTCAGCATTGCCATTGTGAAATGGTGTTGAAGATACTGCCTGGTCGCCTTCTGGCATGTAACTTTGCTTCGTAGGTAATCTGCAGCAAGTCTGAGTTTTTTGTTTCTTTAGATAATACCCCATCCCTATTGAATTTGTGTAGGGCCTTTTTTATTATCCTTCTAGGAATGACACAGACAATAGAAAACAACTGTGTATGTGTGTTTCAGAATGGGTCTAGGTGTGCAGTCTCTGACAGGAAGGTGCTGATGGCGATGAGGGAGCAGGTGGAACAGTTTGCCTCAAAGGGCGGCATCCCCAGAACTCCTGGCATGCTGCTTCCTCAGACCTTGCTTTCCTGCACCTGCAGGAGTTGGACGAAGCCCACTGCTGTTTTCAGGGGCTGTTTGACACAGGATAGGTGGGCCCTGGATGGCATTGCTCAGTCCATCAGTCTGAAGGCCTACACCACCACAGAAAACTTGCTGGCAGTTAGCAGATTGCCCAGATGTTGGGCAGGCTGGAGTAAAAGGGAGGCTGTTTCTATCTCCCTTTCTTTCTTCAGGTTCTTTAGAGCCTTACTTAGAGCAACTAGTTTGACTGAATTTAAACACTTCATTGTTTCCTACGAGTTCTAAATTTGCTGGAGGTGACGACGGTCTGTTTCCTTTTGTCCTCCTTCTCAATGGTGATAGGTGTGTTCTCAGGGATTAATGAAACACCTTCAGTGCCCTCAAGTGGTACCAGGATAATTTCATATTAAAATAATAGAACCTGGGATTTTGTATTTCTGGTTCTGCATAGAATTGAATTGCTGAGGTAAAAGACCAACTTAAAAGTGAGCACCGGGGTAATGAAAGTTACTGGCCTCATAGGGCTCATGTATTGTATAAATTGATTATTATATGAGAATAGTAGCTTAGGATAGTAGTAATTTAGGATAGTAGCTGATTTGTACTAAGCCCTGCAGAAGTGTTAGCAAAGATCATTGTGATATAATGTTATCGATTTGACCTGAATTCTATTTACTTTTTCTTCTCACTTGGTAGGTCAAACTGTGCCGAAAATATCCGCAAACACATTTTACATACGGGCAAGCATGAGGGAGTCAAGATGTACAACTGCCCCAAGTGTGACTACGGGACAAATGTCCCTGTGGAGTTCCGGAACCACCTGAAAGAACAGCATCCTGATATTGAAAACCCAGACCTGGCGTACTTGCATGCTGGTAAGGGGCTGAAGCCATTATAACTCTTGTTGTTTTTAAAGGGGTTTCATTTGCATAATGACAGCAGTTGCAGTGTAGTTTGTACACTGCCAGCATTTATTTTACTGCAGTAGAGTATGTGATAGTTACCTGCTTCAGGACTTATTTAAAAAAGCTAGTATGTTCCAGTCTTATCCCACTTAAGTATGAAAACAGGTCTTTTCAGTTACATTTCATCAAATGCAAATGTCACAAAATAATCATCCTAGAGCCGCAAAGTTAATAATAGCAAATAATCAAAAAAACACAGTTGAACCAAAATGATAGCAATTGTCTGAGCTTCCTATTTGTTTGATTAGATTTGTAATAAATACCTGCAGAGGAAAAGAATGTGACAAGGAGAGTGAGTGGGACCACTGTGGATGGGCACTGTGGTGCTGTCCCCCTCCCGACAGTCAGGAGGTACCCAGGGGCTGGGGAAGTGCCTGTGAGGGTGCTGGGTCACACGGGGGCTGGGAAAATGCCAGTGACGCGGTGGCTGCTGGAATTAGTCTGGCCTCACTCAATCAGAAGTCAGAGGCTGTGAAGGGAACAGAGCATCACAGAACTCAGGGTTCAGCCAGCCTAATTCTGGAGCCCACCTTTATGTTTCATTAGCAAGTATTCATAGAGTGTTGAGCTCCTCATGCAGAGAACAACAAAATGATGGGTTATATGTTTGGGGACCTATTTGAGGAAGTACTTACCCTGAAGTAAATTTAGAGAAAGTTACCATGATTTAGCCCAGTTACTGCGGTATGTAAATTATACCAGTCGATACAGGGGTAGAAAATGCTTCTGTCTTTTCTAAAGATTTCTTTAGAAAACACCTTTTCTAAAGGCCTTCTGTTTTCCGGAGAAATTAAGAATTAAACGTTGATAGGGTCTTTTCCATAGTTGCCTTTATTTTTCTGCTGTCATACTTTTAAAAGATAATGTTGCCATTGATATGATTTTCATCAGTTCTTAGGTATTAAGATTTAACCATTTAACATTTACATCAGATTATTACCTGTACAGGGTAATAGCACATTAATCTATCATACGTTATTCACAAGTTGAGATTTTCATATTTTTCTTTAATCAATTTTTTAATTCTTCGTAAAATGTATTATGTAGCTACATTCCATAGCAGTTCCTTCTTGCCCAGTTAGAAAGAATAAGAATATGAAAGCATGACTCTTACCAAAACCCCAAATCCTTTTTTTCTTCTAATGACTCCTAGTGACCCTACAGAACAGAGTAGAACTGCCCCACAGGATTGCCAATGCTGTAATCTTTAAGGACGCAATAGCCACGTCTTTCTCTTACAGAGCAGCTGGTGGGTTTGAACCGCCGATGACCTTTGGTTTAGCAGCCAAGCGCTTAACCACTGAGCCACCCAGGCTCCTTAGTTATAAAGAATATGAATATGAATATGAAAGTGTGACTCTTACCCAAACCCTAAATCCTTTGTCTTTCTAATGATAACTAATTCAGCTCCATTTTAATGTATGCTTAACTGATTCCTTAATTCTCTGCAAATGGATCGCTTTAGACTTAGGCGGATTCAATTTTATATTCCACCTCTGAGCCCATTACTTAATCGATCGCAGGTAAGGTAAAACAGCTATAGCCTTTTATGTCTTAACTGTTCCCTCTCATTTAGTGGTATATTCAGATTTCCTAATTGGAAAGGTTTACTGAATCATTAGTTAAAAGCGTTAGTGTTCTGTTATGTCGAGCTTTGTAGGATTTACTCTTTTCCCAAAGTCCTGAAGCTATCCTGGCCCTCTATTTTTAACCCAGTTCCTTTTATCCACTTTTATTAGTTGGATGCCCTGACACATGTCATGACATTTTATACAATAATTCATTTTATGAAAAGGTCCAAAAATCTCAGAAAACCCTGACAGTGTCTCATTGGTTCTCCCTTACATAAACCAATTATTATTTCAACCTAAAAAGGAGTGAAATTTTTTCTGACATGATTGCCTTTGGTAAATCCGTGCTGACTCACACCTATTAAATTGTACTTCTCCAAATGTATCATTAAGCTCATCCATAAGTATCATCTCAAATTTATTTCCTAATATAGATGTTAGACTTTCAGGTCTATAATTTGCAGCCTCTCCCCGCTTTCTTTTTCACCTTCAGACTGGATCCCTCGTTTTCCAGTCTCCTGGCACTTCACCACTAACAAAAGACTTCCTAAAATAATTAACAGTCCAACGATTTGATTCTTTAACCTCATACATCATCCATGGGCTAATTCACTATTTTTCTTCACTCCTGCTGAATGTCTTTGTTCCTTTCAAACTCCTGTCTAAATACTCTGGAGCTGCGTCCTCGGGTCCATTATAGCACGATAAATTCGATATTTTGGTAACTGGCCTTTCTCTTCTCATCTTCACTCCTGCTTGAGTTCCTAAGTTTAGAACTATCTTACAGACTTTGTATTCACTAGGTGAATAATGTCAAAACAGTACTTCTCATGAACCTACTTTTTTCAATAATAATTGGTATCCAGGATAATCACATTAGTGGATGTTTATCAGGAAATGAGCTATTTACTAATTCCAAGTTAAGCAGACCCTTTTGAAGTCATCACCATTTCTGTTTTAGTGAATATTATACTAAAGTAGGTTTGTTCAGTACCTGCTGATGATATATTCTTAAATAGTTTAAAATTCAGTCTGTTTAAGAATAAAAACATTCTCTCTAAAATTTCTTCACGATTTGTAAAAAACGCCTTTTATCTGCTTAGTACTCTAGAGCACTGTTAAAGAAATAAACCCAGACAGACAAATCTGTCTATCTGTCTGGCCCATCCTTCTTATACTTCCCCCTGCAGAAGGGCAGTCATTGTTGTTCTAGAGTAATCCAGATTGTGTTCATGTATGGTTTCCTGTTTTATGTGGTTGGTAAGTAGTACTGAAGAACGCCATTATTTTACAGTATCACATGCTGCCTTTTCCATTACAAGGAAGGGTATTAACAGTCCCTGTGCCAAACTTTTCATTAGATCACTAAATACTCAAATCTTTTTGGTAGATATGGTTACTAATTTAATGATTTTTGAAAACAGGTCTTCAGGAGATTATGCTGCACAAAGATACATTACTCCAGTGTGTCAGATTCAAACCCATGCCTCCTTGTCTGCAGAAGTTTTCGTATTACATGATCCTGCATAGACAGGAGCCTTTAAAAGTCAGCATTTATACAAAAATGAAATTCTTATCATGGAAACCTTAAAAATTTGAGGTTTTAAGATTTCAAATAATCTGAAAACATGTACTGGGAAGGGTTTTGGTTGTTAGGTGCCATTGAGTCAATTTTGACTCATAACAACCCCATGTAATGGAGTAGAACTGCCCTGTAGGGTTTCCTAGGCTGTAACCTTTAGGGGAGCAGATCGCCAGGTCTTCCCATAGAACCACTGGGTGGGTTTGAACAACCAACCTTTTGGTTAGCAGTCTAGCACTTCACCATCGCACCACCAGGGCCCCTCTCTTAGGAAGTAGCATGGTGTGACAATAAAAATACCACTGTGTAAAATATTTTCACAGCTGTACCTCCACTGCCTAGTACAGAGCTTGGTGGACAGATGGTTAGAGCAACAGACAGATGGATGAGTAGGTGGGTGCATGGGTGGATGGAGTCAAATGAACAAGGTTGTAGTGTTCTGACTTTATCATTGACATGTGTGACTTTGAGCAAGTCATTCAACTACTCTCTGTCTGTTTCCTCAATTGCAGAATGAGTAACAGTATCTAGTCTTTCTTTAAAACATGAGGTTCTAATTAGATACTGCATACGAAAGTCCATTGTAAGTTGTAGAAAGATGTCGAAATGGTCTCTGAAAAAAAGGTACTGAGTTTTCTAACTGCCGTTTTAATAGTAGGAAAGTATGCAAGAATGAAAAGACTAATGATTCTTTGCACTGATATCAAATTGTTATTAATAGTAATGAGTCTCATAACTATATATGTTTATATGTGTGTATATATTAGTGTTCATACATATACTAGCATGAGCCTGAGCACGTATCCAAATTTAGGCCTAGAAAAGGCCAACATAATCCTTTATTTTTTTTCCAGAATAGAAATTTATCACTTACATAATCTATTTGAATGATTGCTATTCTTTGTATGTTGACTGAGGAGCCCTGGTGGTGCGATGGTTAAGCACTTAGCTGTGAGCTGAAAGGTCAGTGGGTCGACCCCACCAGCCACTCCACTGGACAAAGAGGTGGCATTCTGCTTCCATAAAGATTTACAGCCTTAAACTCTATAGGGGCAGTTCTCCTCTGTCCTCCAGGGTCGCTATGAGTCAGAATGAACTCAATGGCAGTGTTTGATTTTGCCTTGGTATATTATCTACCATACTCTGTGTTTTTGAAACTAATTTTTAAAAAGACTATCATTCTGAAGTACCATCCTTTCTAGTATATATGTTAATGCTCAACGAAGCCCTTAATGGCATTCACAATGTTTAAAATACAGAGTACACAATTAAAATACAGATTTTGTTAGTTACACAAACAGGATGAGCTGAAGATATCTGAACTAATAGGAATCCATTCAGTCAATGGTTGGAGATGGATCCCAGGCCCATAGGTCACTCAGACCCATTCCCTAGCTATATGAACTTAAATAAAAGTTTTAGTTATATTTAATGTTTTTCTAGAAGAAATACATCTTTCTTGGGAAGACTGGCAAAGTATAATTAGGTGTATAATTCAGAGCCACGTTAGAACTTTAAGCTTCTTTCCTTGCCACCACAAGGTTATAGGCACACGACAGTATGATTACCTCATCAACAGCAAAATTGTGATCTTATCTGGACTAACGTTTGCAGCATTCATGAAGAGAGTTCTGAAAGTTAAAATAGTCAAAAAGAAACAAAACTGTGATCTTATCCCCCTGACAACTTCATTTATCAAAATTTTAAGAAATTATAGTGGAGGCAGTATGATTTTATCAGGTAATTGATGTGGCTTTTACTCTTATATAGACCTTTTATCAACTGTTTAATTCAATGTAATTTATATATTTTACCAATTTACACACCGTCACACACATATTTTGACCCCAGCTAAAACACAGCTTTATATGAGGGAAACAGAGTAGGTGCCGCTGAGTCCTACTACTGACACCACCTAACAGATTACTGTTTTGAAGCTGTTTAGTGAAGAAAAGCATTACCAGTTTTTCAAATTATAAGGGAAATTCATGGTTTAATATAGCTTTGAAATTTAGTTCAGATGATGTAATAATGCACATTTTTACTCTTTTGGAATCTTGTTTATTTCCATTTTCTGTGAGTAAAATTTTCACAGCAAGTTTTCCTTGTCTCTTTTAAGTTTTTATTTTGAAATAATTTTGTGGTACAACTGCTTTGGAAAACAATCTGGCAGTTTCTCAAAAACTTAAATATGGAGTTACCATATAATCCAGTAATTCCACTTCTGGGTATTACCTAAGAAAACTGAATGTCCGTGCAGAAGTTTATGATGACTGTTCATAGCAGCATTGTTCATGATGGCCCCAAAGTAGAAATAACCCAGATGCCCATCGACTCATGAATGGGTAAACAAAATATGGTATATCCATACAATAAAATATCATTTGTACGTAAAAAGTAATGAAGTACTAATACATGTACAACATGGCTGAATCTTGAAGACGTTACGCCAAGTGGAAGAAGACCACTTAGGAAATGTCCAGAATAGGAAAATCTGTAGAGATAGAAAGTAGATTAGTGGTTTCCAGGGTCTGGTGGGAAGACGGAAACAGGAATTGTTAATGGGTTTAGGGTTTCTGTTCGCAGTGATAAAATGTTCTCAAATTAGATAGTGGTAATGGTTGCACAACTTTTTGCATTATACTAAAACTCTGGGATTGTAAATCTAAACAGTTGATGGTATATGAATTATATCTCAATAAAAGTGTTCTTTAAAAAAAAAAAAGAGAGCTACAGCTATGAGTTTATCTGGATACCTGTGATTCCAATTCAACACCACCGGGCTCATTCTGTGGAAACTCTGGTGGCATAGTGGTTTAGAGCTACAGCTGCTAACCAAAGGATTGGCAGTTCGAATCCACCAGGTGCTCCTCGGAAACTCTATGGGGCAGTTCTACTCTGTCCTATAGGGTTGCTATGAGTAGGAATCGACTCGACGGCACTGGGTGGGGCTCATTCTAACTTACCCCCTTTTCTTATCAACACTGCTAGGCTCATTCCAACTTTCCCATTTGTTTCTTCCAACCATAGCAGTTTTAGTTCTCACTGTCTGCACTGTAGTTATTTTTTCAACCCGAATATACACACAGAGTAATATCAAAGTTGCTAACTATTGACTCTATGAGAAACAAATTTACTTAGTATTTATGAACAATTATTTTTGTCTTTAATTTAAAGTATTCTTTTCCAAAGTTATGCAGGTGAATTCTGTTCTTCTCCACCCTTTTCGGGGTGGTTATATTAACCGGGGCAGTTCTACTCTGTCCTATAGGGTCTCTGTGAGTTGAAATCAACTAGACGGCAACAGGCTTGGTTGGTTTTGGAATACAGTTAGCTTCATATGTTACAGTTTACGTTGCAATTTGGGTTCTGCACACACCGTAGGTAATTTTTTTTAATTTTATATGCTGTTAATTTATTTTGTATCATCCTATGGATTTGGCAAAGGCATCAAGTCATGTATCTACTACGACTGTCATGATACAGAATGGTTCTATCTCTTAACAGTTCCCTGAAGCCCTCTTTCCAACCCCATCCCCTGACAACCACTGATCTATTTCCTGGTCCTATAGTTTTGCCTTTAAAATAAGCGGAATCATAGTATATGTAGCCATTGGGTCTGGCTTCATTCATTTGGGAAGAATGCAGTTAAAATTCCTTGTGGTTTCTGTGTGAAGCAATAATTTGTACGTTTTGATTGCTGAGTAGTTTTCCATTGCACGGGTGTACCACGGTTTGTTTCTCCATTCACCGGTTTAATGACATTGTGGTTGTTTACTGTTTTTGGCAATTATGAATAGAGCTGCTATAAAGCCTCATATATAGGTTTCTGTATGAATGTAGGATTTTATTTCTCTTGGGTATGTACCTAGAAATAAGATATCTGGATCATATGGTATTTTATGTTTAACTTTTTAAGAAACCATCAAACTGTTTTCCAAAGTGCTTGTACAATTTTACATTCCCATGAACAATGTGTGAGAGTTCCAGTTGCTCCACATCTTCACCAGCACTTGGTATTGTCAGTTTTTTTGTTGTTGCTGTTTGTTTTTGTTTTTCTATTAAGTTATTGTAATACGCAGACAGTAGTAATTTGTATTTGACTAATCACAATTTGTGTTCAGCATCAATTAATATACTTACTTGTCATCTATATATTTTCTTTGATAAAGTGTCAATTGAAAATTTTTACTCATGGGTGGTTGAGTTTTAGGTTTTCTCTTTCTTTCCCCAATACAAGACCTTTTTTAGAAATGTGTTTTACCAATACTTTCTCCCAGTCTGTGGCTTGTTTGTTTTTCCAGCCTCTTAATATTATCTTTTACAGAGCAAAGGTTTTTAATTTTCATAAAAGTCCAAAGTATTAATTTTTCTTTTACAGTTTGTACTTTTGATGTAATATTTAAAATTTTACCTAGCACAAGGTATAAAATTTACCTCCTAAATTTTCTTCAGGAAGCTTTATGCTGGAGAGGGAAGGGGGGAAAAGCTTTATGATGTTATATTTTACATTTAGGTCTGTGATCTATTTTTGTTTTGTTCTTTTAAATAATACTGTGTTTTTGGTGCAAGTTTACACAGCAAATTAGGTTCCCATTTGACAGTTTCTTCACAAATTGTTCAGTGACATTAGTTACATTTTTCACAATGTGTCAACATTCTCTTTAATTGCGTTCTGGTTGTTACACTGGTTTATGATTCATTTTGAGTTAAATTTTTCAGAAAGTGTTAGGTGGAGGTGAAGGTTTGTTTCTTTGTTTTGTTTTGTTTTTTTGCATATGACTGTCTTGTTTCAACAACATTTGATGAAAACATCTTTTCTCCATTAAATTGGCCTTGTACTTTTGTTGAAAATCAGCTGGCTGTATTTTTTTTGGTTCATTTCTATATACTCTATTATCATAGCAGTTTTTAAAAACAGAGTGTGCATAGGTTTAAAATTTCATCCTTAAAATGCTGTAAGTAGATAACAGTGTATTTTTCTTCGACTTCATGTATCCTTCCCCTTCACTGTTCTGTGACCTGATGTAAACTCATCAAGATTTTGTCTGGGTTGTCACTGACTCTTCCTTCTCCTAAATGTCGTTCTGACTGAGGGGTGTTTGCTGTACCTGATATTGGTTTCATCAGTTAGCTGCAGATCTTATGGACAAATAAAATGAGATGCATATTTACTCTCAATATATGGTACCCAGTGAAATTATTATTCCTTAATTCTTTGTAGTATTGAATAAGAAAGGGTTCTCCCTTTTTGCTTATAATATGATTCTTCTCAGGGGAGCTTTGTCACCGTTGTAAGCAATGCGCCCATTTATTTTCTGAATGTATTCATATTAGAAAATTTTAAATAGGTATTTTGTTGGTGTGGTGTTGTTAGAGGAGGAAGTTGATTGGGATAAAAACTAAAACCAGACCCACTGCTGTTGAATCTATTCTGACTCATAGCGACCCTATAGGGTAACTGAAAACGGGGAAGAGTTAATACAAAATATACATACATACTTATATATGTGTATTTATATACACATATAAGTGTATACATACATATATATATATGCCTTCATTACACAGTGGTTAAGTGCTTCGGTGCTAACTGAAAGGTTGGCAGTTTGAACCCACCAGCCACTCTGCAGGAGAAAGATGTGGCAGTCTGCTTCTGTAAAGATTGTAGTTGTTAGGTGCCTTTGAGTTGCTTCTGACTCATAGTGACTCCATGTACAACAGAATGAAACATTCTTCAGTCATATGCCATCCTCACAATTGTTATGCTTGAGCCCATTGTTGGCAGCCACTGCATCGGTCCATCTCATTGAGGATCTTCCTCTTTTTCGTTGACCTTCTACTTTACCGAGTGTGATGTCCTTCTCCAAGGACTGATCCCTCCTGATAACATGTCCAAAGTACATGAGAAGTAGTCTCTATATCCCTGCTTCTAAGGAGCATTCTTCCGTACTTCTTCCAGGAAAGATTTGTTTGTTCTTCTGGCAGTCCACGATACAGTCAGTATTCTTCGCCGATACCATAATTCAAAGGCATCAATTCTTCTTTGGCTTTTGCATGCATATGAAAAAAAAAATATATGAGGTGATTGAAAACATCATGGCTTGGGCCAGGTGCACTTTAGTCCTCAAAGTGGCATCTTTGCTTTTTAACACTTTAAAGAGGTCTTTTGCTATGGGGCAGTTCTACTGTGTCCTATAGGGTCACAATGAGTCAGAATTGATGGCCAACAACAATGTGTGCGTGTGTGTGTGTGTGTGTGTGTGCAGAGAGAGAGAGAAAGATATGTATGTACATAAAATAATCATTTATATGCAAGGTCAGTTTCAGTCATAACCACTATTGTGAGGATGGCACAGGACCAGGCAATGCTTCATTGTTATACTTTGGGTCACAGTGGGTCACGGCCAACTCAACAGCGCCGAACAACAACAATTATATATATATATTTACATATATCTATGTAATTTGTAAAGTTACTTTATTCAGGAAAAATACAAATAATCATAATAATGGACCTTACAAACATGCCTACGCTTTCTTATTATTTCCATTTTTTCCGGTAAGATTAAAAACACTTAGATGTGTTCTCTTAACAGATGAAAATCCGTCATAGTAGTCACTTAAATCACTAGTAGCTTTTACTTCAGCAGAATAAAGCTTAGGCCTCAGCTAGGTAAGATAATATTTTTGATGGCTGGTCTAGATCCTTTTTAAAAAGCTCAAACAGGTTCGTTCTTGTCATAGCTATTAGTGCCATTCTTTTAGTAGCTTGTCAGTTTGATTGGCAGAGAGTCATTCTTCCTTTTTGTGAGAAAGTCATAATTTTAGTAAATGCTTAAAATAAAAACCTAGCATAAGTGATTTCCTGTTTGTAAAGGAAAAGGCAAGATTCCTTTGCAAGTAGTATAGATTAATTTAATCACACAACTCTGTATATAAAATTTAATTTTTGTTTCAGTGGGAGAGAACTCTTTGGGGGGGAACCTTTCAGAATTCCCTTGCACATTTGTTGCCTGGCTTTACTAAGTTAGAATGAATTACAGTACTGGCTTCTTTCTGAATACTAGTCAGGGACAGATATGCGCTCTGTTGGCCTAAATAGAATCTGCATCTTAAACTAACGAAGTAGATCCCTTTGTATCTTGGAGTAAGGTTTACGTCAATTAATTTTTTAGTGATAAAAGCCTTAAATAAGTTAATATTTGTAAAGTGACTAAAATAGTGCCTGGCACATGTTGTGTTCTCTATAAGTATTTAACAAATCAAATATTTACCTGGAATCACTCTGTGTTCTGAGTTTATATTTACTTGGGTGGCCTGGACTGTCGGCACAACTTAAATGTTCACCTAGTTTACATGCCTGCTCTCTTGATAAGTCAGCAAGACTGTTTCTGAGAAATAAGCTGCTCTAACGATGTCAGTATGAAATGACGGAGATGAGAAAATGCCCCGATAGTTCCCTCGAAATTTAGAATGCTGTTTGGTAGTAATACAGTTGGTTTCACCTAAGGTTTTATTGTTTAAAAAGACACCAAACCCATAGCCGGATTTCCCTCTTATTAGGCAGTGTTGTCTCATGTTCTAACATTCTTTATGTTAGTAACTAAATATTGGATAGATTGACATTTTTATGCTGTTTTTTACAAATACTTCATTGATAGGATTAGCCTCGGTTATTCAGGCAGAGCAAGGACCAGATAGAATAGATGCCAGATTGCAGTCCCTCTTGTGTAAGTTTAATTGTAATTAAATTTTTTCAACTTATTAGCACTCTTGCTGTTTCAACGAGTATTGGAAATAATGTTTATTACAGAGATAGAAATATAGCTATATCTTGTGCAACTCAGGTATAAGTGAAGAGGATTAATCTGAAGTGCAAGAAGGTAAATTGAAGAGTACTTGATTTTGTGAGAGTTGAATGATAAGAGAGGTGAGGAGATGGACCTGAAGCCTGAGTGCATTGGAAGAGACTATAGGGTCAGTGAGGGGCCTGTGAGGGGGTTGAGCTAGAAAGCCAGATTGAATAGCACATTGAGAAAAATGGTAGCAAAGAGTAGAAGATAAAACAGAGTAGCTCTTTAAAAGTGGTTGGATAACATTATAGGTTTCTTTTTTACTTTGTTTTACTTTGATTTTATTCTAATGTATCATCTTTGCCTATATTTCTAGCCTTCCCCCCCATGTGTAATGAAAAAGAATTTTTGTGATATATGCTATTAGATCATAAATCTTTTACCATGAACCAGAACTCAAAGAAGTAATTTTGGTTTTAGAGATAATTCTGTTATAGCACTTAATATATTTTTTTTCATGCCAATTTCTACATCTGCATCTAAGAAAATGTGTTAGACATTTTAAAATGTTTTATGTTCAGTTTGAAGGTATCAAATTTTTAATGTCTTTTTTACATTGAAAAAGACATTTACGATCCAGGGCTATGTATTTTTATTATTTATGGCAGGATCAATGTGGGTGTGTTCGTCTTCTAGGTATTAAGATGTCAAGGTATTCACCTATTACATTAATATACATAGTCATTTTCACTCAAAGTATAAGAAACAATCTTGTATCATCATCACACAGGTAAAATTGGATGTCTTTGGCCTAAAAGTTTTGAGATAGACCTGAAATCTGACATATTAATGTATGCTGGGATTTTATATGAATACTTACATTTAGTTGACTCCACTTCTGCATGTTTGTGCTCATTGTCAGGGTCCCACTGAGTAAGTCTTATGCTTCCACCTAGAGAAGGAAGTGTTGAGCAAAAGACATCTTCTTATAAATCTTTGAATATCACAAAGATCATTATCCACACCCCACTATTCTACCTCCTGAGAAAAGTGATGCTCCTATAAGGTTTCCTCAGGTGTATGGCCATTTCTTTTATTGCTAAGCTATACAAGATAGGACGCTTGTCTTTGATATGAACCTTTGTTGAAGACTTCATAGAATTCTAGAAAATTGGGAGACAGCGATCCCAGTTACATGGGGTTCACCCTATGGAATCAGAATAGTAAAGTGCCCAACCCATTCCAGAAATAAAGTAATCTAACCTTCTTTACCATTCCCAAAATATTAACAAAAATATTTTCACTGTACCTAGTGACTATTTCTGAATCATATTGAAAAATTGAGCCAGTAATTTCTAAACTTTTTTAGTGGGAAAGATTTTATAAACTTCTTTGTGTTTGAGGCTTATATTCATATTCAGCTTCTTAGTATGCAGCTAAACACATTTTAAAGGACAGGAAGCAATCAGAAATTAATTTTGTTTGAGAATTTGTAAGTACACTTGTGTTGAGATATGCTGAATTGCCAACAAGCAAATATTGGACTTTTTGCTTCTGTAATATCTCGGGAGATTGATGTAACTGAATTTGTTCATTTAACATATATTACAGAGCACTTACTGCTCTTATGTGTCGCACCATTCTTGGCATTGAAGGTACAACAGGGAGCAAAACAAGCATGGTTCTTGCCACATAGAGCTTATTTCCTTAGTAGAAAAGAGGCGCTAAACAACCACATGAATAAATACCTTCCTGTTGTGTACAATCTGCAGAGAAAAAGTTCAAGATGCTCTGAGAAGGCAAGCCCAGGGAAGTGATCTGTGTAGGGTGCCCAGGAGGTTTTCTCAGCTTTCCAGCTGGGGAGCAACAAAGCGTCAGTGCTACATAGGAAAAACATTGGTTGAAGGGGGACATTCCAGAAAGAGGAAACAACAGAACCTTGGGAAAAGGGAAAATAGTGAACTTGAGGAACTCCAAGAGGTCAGTATGCTGTAATAATAATAGTTCTCTAGTTGAATTAACCATACTAGGCCTCTTTCAAAACAATCTTTTAGCTCCTTTCTAGGATATAGATAAGATCTAAAAAGTAGCATTGACTTATTTCCATCTTATTCTAAATAAATGGCCACATGTGTGATAATGATTTTTATGTAAGTACTGTTTTTTTTTTTTTTTTGGATATGAGATGATACTTTTAGAAGGTTATTGTGGAGGATACTTTTAGAAGTGTCATCTCGTTTAATTTCCACAACTTCTCATCTCATTTAATTCCCACAACGACCTTATGCTGTTATTATTTCCAATTTAATGGTGAAAAAAAAATAGGTAATATAACTGGTCCAAATTCGTAAGGCTAGTAGCAGAATATGAAGTCAGGCATTATTAGTTTCAATGTGACTGCTATGATGCTACTGTTTTGTGCTAGAAAATTTGTGGTGTTATGTGTAATCCTTAGATTAAATGTCACTATCCCTAAATTATTTATCAGTCAGGGTTCAGTCACAGAAACAAAACCACTTTGAGTGATCCAGAATAAGGAATTTATTATAAAAATTAGACCCTAAATAATTGTGGGAGTTAAAACTGGTCTTAATGGAAAGAATTCTATTTCATGTATGAAAATCTACTTTAAATCCATGATGACCACAGCTCGCATGCTGTATAATATTAAACACCAAAAAAAAAAAAACCATCCAGTCAATTCTGACTCATGGTGACCCTGTAGGACACAGTAGAACTGTCCCAGAGGGTCTCTAAGGCTGTAATCTTTATGGAAGCAGACTGCCATACCTTTCTCCCGTGGAGCAGCTGGTGGGTTCAAATTGTCCAGTTTTCAGTTAGCAGCTGAGCACTTTCACCACTGTGCCACCAGGGCTCCTTTGTATTATGTTACTACCGGCATAATCCCCTTATGCTGGACTTGTGCAATCGTATTTCATGAATAGGTTGTCATTTTAATGCATTCCCTCATTTTTACCCCATCCAGTAGTTTTGCCATTTTCTTATGACTGGGCCACATAAAACTCCAAATTCTTCCCTTTCTCTAGTGACCTCTTTAAGAACTTTTGACCTTTATTTACCTACCTTTCTCCTGTGGCTTCTTATAGGGCCTCTGACTTGAGAATACATTTATTTATTCTGTCCATGGAAGTCATCATAATTTTTCCAGTATGTCTTTCCACAGACGTGGTGATCTCATTTCCAGGCATCATGCTGTTAGCATTAATAGGTTTTCTCTATTACGAGTGTGTATTTTGCACCAATGTACTAATCTAACTTTTATCATAGACTGTTTAAAAAGATCTAAAATTTAGGCTTTCTCTGTTAGCTGCCTTTGAGTGCATTTCTAGGTAGTACTTAGTAGAATGATTTTTCCACCTATTTCTTAACACTGACTGTGATATTAACCTTTTGTAATTAAGATATTCTATCTCTTTGACATATAATATGCCCTTTTACTTCTTAATTTTATTTTTACCTCCAGTAGTTTTCATCGTTTTATCCATTCACTCAGGTACCACTTCTTTGGTGCCTTTCACATGCTAAATGCGGTCCCATTTATCCTTAGTAACCATGCTGGATTTTTCTGTCCTTTTTAATATTTAGGTTTTATTAGATGAATGTAGATTGCACCTTCTCTAACTATGTCTTAAATAATTGCCACTTAAGGGAATTAAGAACTACAAGGGAAGGAAAATGCTGACCCACAGACTAAGCAGAGGGAGAAAACGTTCCCACTGGGTCCAATTTCCTAAGAAGGACCATCAGGATAGTGGCTGGACCCTGAAATTATGGTCTGAATGACCTCTAGAAAATGATCCGTTCACAAAGGAACATGCCTGGGTTTGCACCAAGCAAAATAGGGGTAGGTGGTAGTCACTCCACACAAGAAAGACAGCTCACCTGTCCTTGGCTAACTTATAAAAGCACAAGATGAGGAAATAATCATTAGAGCAGAGAGAGAGGGTTGACATTGCAGGATAAGATATAGTCCACCCATGGTTTAAAATAAGCTAGTGTAAGGATGCATTTGATCTGAAGGGGAGGTTAATAGTGCATCTCAAATTCTAAAGGTGCATTCTTAGCCAAATATTACCTACTTGTCATTTGGGAGCATTACTCCTCTTGCTTATAGTATGTAGACATTTATCTGAACATGCGTGCCTAAAACCTGTAGACATCCGCACTTCCACACTACTCTTAGATTGGTTTCATTTTGAAGTCTGCCATCAGGAGAGTGAAGATAATGAAAAATTAGAATTGAAATAGAAAATTTATCTTCCTTATTTTAGTTAGATCTGTGTATACCAACAGATAATCAGTATGATGTTTTCTATTTAGAAACAAAATATAAGCAGATTTTAAAATATATAATGTCCAATAGCTTGATAATTATCGAAATCAGAAGACTAACGTAGAACTATTATAAACAATTAATTGTGTTCTCCAAGACTTTTATCAACCTCAGACACTTAATAATCGAAGTGTGAAGGAGAAAGGCAAAGCATTTGATGCTAAATAATTAATAAAATAGGTGTTATATCTTTTTTTTTCTAAAAATCTTCATATGAATTGTATTTTTATTTTAAATTCTTACATAGTCAAATGATGGTGGAGACAAACTTCATAATATTTCTATAACCTTAGGGTTTTTTTTTTAGGGTAGCATAAGACCTGAAACAGAACCAGAAAGGGGGGTTGGGGGAGTAAACTGAGTTTCACAATAAATTAGGGGAAAAGATTTGCAACACATAAGACAGGCACAGGATTAATATAATTAGTATTGCCATGGAAGGAATCCTAATATATAGAGACCTCCATCAAATTGATGTCTAATAAAGAGGAATATGAATAGGCACTTTAAAGTGCTTTTTATTGGTAGATACATGCAAAGATGTCTGGCCTTATTAATAGTAGAACAAAACAGTAAGATGCCATTTTTTATCAGATTGGCAGAAACCTAAAAGGCTGAGAATAACTAGTGGTAGAGCAGTTGTCGGAAAACAGGAACCTTCATACATCACTGGTGGAGAGTGAATTGCTAACATTTTATTGGAAAGTAAGGTAGACAGAACCTTTAAAGTTTTAAATTTACATACCATTCTGCTGAATAATATCACTTCTAAACATCAATCTTGGTGAAATGTATGTACTACTATGTAAGGATACTTTGTTGTGAGCCATTGTAAGAGTCAAGAGCTAGAAACCATGTAAGTATCCACTGGTAGCGGACCGCTTTCATAGATGGAAACATGTTCACTCAATGGACAAACATACAGCTGTTAAAAAATGATTAAATATAAGTCTATTGGCATGACCATGCAAAAAGCAAACAGCAAAGTAATTTGCCTGCATTATCATCTTTTTCTTAAAAGAAAAAAAAGAGAACCTTTATGTGTATTTGCGTGAACATAAAGAATCATGTGGATGATAGGCACCAAACATTAGTATTGTTCTCTAAGGGGCAAGGTTTAGATGGTGAATGGGTACTTCCCATGGTTATGTAACTCTGTATTGAAATAACTTGTTTCACGACAAATTTATTCAGTAATTGAAGAGCTTCTAAAGAGAGGCAGCAAGTGCCATTAAAGCTAGTCTAAAGATCTTGATAATTAAAATTAAGGAAGTAGACCCCTTTCCTGCACCGGGGTGTGGTAGAAAGAACAATGGTCTTGTAATGAGATGAACTTGGATTTCAGTGTCCACTCTGACACCTCTTTACTGTGTGATCTTGGGAAACTTGATCCAATGTCTGTGTTAGTTTTTGCTTGTAATAAAGTTAGATATTAAAAACATATCTGGTTGTGGGTATCATGAGTATTAGCTCATGAAATTACCTAAAGTTGTCGTTGTAGTGTCTCTCAAATAGTACTTGACAATTAAGTCATGTATTTTCCCCTAAGATTCTGAATATTAGAAGAAACACATAAGTTCACTATTAGGGGCAGGGATAGAAATGTGCCCTTATGGCTTCTTGTAGTGAAAGAGGCAGGCACTGAACCAGTAGTCACAGACGGAACTGATTTCATAGCTGCAGGGGCCCCTGCTTGAAGTGAAGGACCCATAATGGAGTGTGCTGGGGAGTCTGAACTAGACGTGGGAGTATAGGACTGAAGAGCCTACCTGGGCAGGTGGCATTAAGATGAGCTGTGGGGAAGTTAGCGGAGGTGAGGACTCACTGGGAATGGAGAAATGAACAGGTGATAAGCGTTCTGGAAGGAGGGAGCTAGACCAGTGTGGCTGGATCTGGGCCAGCTAGGGAGAAGAGAGAGTCTCACCATGTGGCTGAGGAGGTCAGCAGGACCCAGGTTTTGGAGATATGTTAAGGATTTTGAACTAAGCAAAGCAGGACACCAGTGAAGGGTACAAGTAGAGGATGATGTGGTAAGATTTGTGTCACCCACTAGGTTTGTGACCTAATTAAAATGTTTACCTTTCCTATGCCTCAGTTTCCATATTTGAAACAATGAAATAATAAATCCTACTCTGTGGGATGATTGTGAGAGGAATAGTGAGTTTCTATGAAAGACCCTGCTACGTTCAGTTCGCTCAGCCATGTCTGTTCCTTCACACGTCTGTACCCTGAGGTTTACCTCCAACCCCTTCCCCAACACTGGCCACACTGTGGAGCTGTAATGGTATGAAGGGGAGGGAAGGAGCTAGCATGTCTTGAGTACCCTACATTTTCTCTCTTAGTTTGCTTGTTTTTCAGTTGGGTTACTTGAACCATGCACTTAACAGTACTTTTCCCTTAGAAAGTATATGCAGACATACCTTTTTCAGCTCAGGGTGACAGTGAATAGAGGTGAAATGACTAATGGAGCCAGCCTGGTGGTGTCAGGGCCGGGGGGCCACCTTCCCAGGTGACTCCTCTAACAGGCCAACCTGGTGGTGTCAGGGCAGGGAGACCACCTTCCCAGGTACTTTGGGGGTACTTCGGGCACTGCAGGTCACCATGTAGTTTCTTCCCTTTGCTTTTTCTACCACTGTTAGTGATTTGTAACACACTTCATAAGGACAAAGGACATCTGCCAGTCTCCAATTCCCTGCTTATCTAAATCCTGAATTTTCTTGATCATTTGTTTGAGGGTGTCTTACTTGCATTTCTCTCATTTCTCTCTCCTTTCCCTGTTCTCTGTGGCTTCCTGTGGCCGCTCAGTCTAACCGCACCGCCCCCCCCACGCAAACACTCTGATAGCCCTTCCAGCCAGAGTGCGGTGGGCTTGCTGCTGAATGTGCTTGCTCTGTGGGCTGCTATGCTCATTAAGCAAGAGCTTTTCGTAGTTTTTCTTACTAACACTGCATCGATTGAGAGGTTAGGATGCTGCTCCAGGCAGCATGGAGGGAAGAACAAAAGCAAAGATACAGGTACACACACAATGTACTATTAATGGAGGAGTAAGCAAATATTTGAATATTTCAAAGACAAATAGGGTTATAATAAATCAGAGTTGCTCAGAGTGGCATTAAATAGGTTAAGCATGTAAATTATTCCTTCTTTTAGTAGTAAATAAGGTTACTGTTCCCCGCCCCCCTTCATTTAGTTCATATTTCAAGAAGCCTGTAGAGGGTCGCTGTGAGTCGGAATGGACTTGACAGCAGTGGGTTTTTATGCTTGATGATGTCAATGTAGAGCTCATAAAAGATGCTTTTAGAAGAGAAAATGTGTAGCCTTAAAGCTCAACTCTACAAAATAAAGTGAAAACTTCCTCAACAATGATGATGGTAATCATTGATGATTATTTTATTCTTTCATATAGAAAATTGACAAAACTATTCTAGGGCTCAAATTATTTCCCCCTTCAATACAGATCCCTCCAGACTCTCAGTGCCTTCTGTGAGATGGTAGGATAGTGGTAGAATAGAGTTTGTCACCTTAAAAAAAAGATCTCCGTGTCTGGGTGCTCCATGGGCTAATGAGCACCAAGGCTATGGAGCTGAAGGCCGAGTGCACACTTGTTAACCGCCACACCCTCATTAAATTAGGTAATGTGTGAAAGTGCTTTGCAAATCAGTAAGTGCTACACACTTATTAAAAAAAACCAAACCATAAGCTATTATTAATATAAACTACGAATAAGGAGACTGGTTTTTATGTATAGCTGAGTCCCTTTTGTACATATCTTCCCTACAAAATGACAAGCTTGCTTTTTTAAAGTTGTGAAAGCACATTGAAGCCTAGCAGATGCTTGTTTCCAGAGAAAAATTACAATCCTAACACTCATCTTTAGGAGCTGTTCTTAATCTTGGATGATCTGTCTAGCAAGATTTTATTTTTTTGTTTTAGTTTTTTATCTTAGCTAAAGTTTTGGTGACAAACATGGAGGAGAGGCTGGGACATGTACCAACCCCTGTCATAGAAGTGAGATAGATCTGAAACATGAGGCCCCATCAAGATGCCAGCAAACTTAACTATAAAACAGAAGGACAAGACTGTTCTTACTTTGAACTGTTTGTAAAATCTGTTTAAGTTTTTTAACCTTGGGTTAAAAAAAAAAAAAAAGCGTGGTCATTTCAGAAACATGCACTTTATAGGGCAGTGGTCACTGGAGCATGAAGCACACTTGGTAGGTGACTGCTGGTCTACAGATGTTGCCCGTTCTCTTGTCTGGTGTGTTTCCGGTCCTTCCTGTGGAAATCGTGCCTTTCCCGGCATGTCTCACGTGTGATACCACACACTTACTGACGTATTGGGGGTATTTCAGTGTTTTTGTTCTTCTCCCAACATCTTCTAAGAACTCATCTCTTTTCAAAGGATGGCCCTAATATCCTCTTACAAGATCTAATATTAGATTTAGACGTTATCCTTACTCCACCTTCCAGTATAGTCACTTTGTAAGTCGTTGGGCTTAACACTTCGTATTATTGAAAAATGAATTCATTAGGGTTTTGTTCCACACACACATACACATGCACAAAAAAAAAAAAAAAAAAAAAAACCATGTTTTAAATTTACAACGCAAAAAGATATGGCTAGTGTTTTGTTATTTTCTTGAGAATTCTGATGTTCCTTATGCTGATTTATCTAGAGATTAAAAACATAGATATCATTGAAAGAATGACCTATATAAAAGGATTCTCCTCTCGAGCCAACTTTGAGAAATTGTGCCAGCAGAGCATTTGCACATTGGACTTCTCTCACTGTTACTTTGCGTACAGAGTATTTGTCGTTGGACTTCTCTCACTGTTACTTTGCGTACAGAGTATTTGTTCTCCATCTGAAGGCTGAGCTCTGATTTGACTGATTGCTGCCCTGTTGGAATTCACAGGACTTTTGAAGGGAATTGGACCACGAACACACACAGGTTGTTCGTCCTCCACATAGGCATAGAAATGGACACACTGATGATAGACATTGCACAGTGAGTTGAACTTTGCTGTTTAACCGACCAAATTCAAAATATTAAGACATAGGTTAGTTGTGAATATACCTCCCAGGTTATGGATACGTTGCACAGTTCACTGAAATTTCACCAAGCTACAAAGCTAAAAATTAAAGCCTCAAAAGAACTAGAATATTCACCATAAGGTAACTAGAACAAAATCCTTAGTGTGTGTGGTGAAACTCTGAGTCTGTGTTCCGTTCACTTGTGTGATACAGTGTGTAATGCATGGACCAGCATCCTGCTCACTTTAGGATTAGAGCAAAAGCCTTCACTATTACACGGGTTCTAAGGGGGTTGCGGCATAGTGGCGAAGAGCTACGGCTGCTAACCAAAAGGTCAACAGTTGGAATCCACTAGGCGCTCTTTGGAAACTCTATGGAACAGTCCTACTCTGTCCTGTAGGGTTGCTGAGAGTCGGAATTGGCTCGACGGCAGTGGGTTTTTTGGCTTTTTTTTTTTTTTTTTTTAATTCATAGCAAATCGTGATGCACTCGTCCTGCTAAACAGTCTTCCCCCTTATTTCAGACCTTTACAAAATTATGCTAGATGTTATTTCTACTTCATCAGAAACAATGTGAGCTATAACAGAAATAAGATAGGATATTATAATGGAATAAAGTGTTTCCCTCATTTTAGCAATGTACCTAAAGTTTGAATGTAGATAATTTTCGATCCGGGCCTGTATAAAATGTATAGTTTTATTCTCCTGACTACAACACTGCCTGTCCCACCAAAGATACCCTTCTAATGTGTGCACTCAATAGGGCCGGTGGGCTTTACATACAAACAGAAATCTGTGGTTGATTTTTTTTTTTAATTTAAACAATCTGTTAATCGACATTGATTTCTAAGTTTGTAATGGGCCCTCAACTGAGAAATAGAGTTCATCACTGACTCTCTGTTACCTGACAGCCATTGATGAAACATCCATGCAAAAGTGTCAGAAAGGTTAATATTTATTAATATTTATTGACTTTTATGAGGCTACAACCTGTGTAGTTTTGCCATCAAAGATGCATGGCCACCAGCACTGAAATCTGTAAAATTTCAGGATGCATTCTAGAATTTTTATACCCTCTGCCTGTATCCAGGCACTGGTTTTTTTTGGGGGGGGGGGCGGGGGGGGGGCCTGTATCCTAGATTTTTTAAAGTGCCAGAAAGTACAAAAAGCTCTAAAAGTGTGGCTCTTCTGAACCTGGGAGGTGATTTTAATATTTTCACATATGAAGCACAAGAACAGCACATAAAAACTAAAAAATTCGTCCATGCTTTACAAACAACAATCACACTCATCAGCCTTTCCTTCCACTTAACTATATGCTATTGATCCGAGAAGATGCCCAAGCCAGTGATAGCTGAAATTATGAGCCATAAAGAGCTTGCTTCCTCAAACGAAAAAGTGTATAATTAGCAGAGAAGGGGGAAAGCCTATGTTTAGTTTTAAAGGAGTTTCAAAGAAGCAGTTTGAGTGCCACACCAGTGTTCAAATGTGTGCAAGAAAAAAAATCTCACTGCCTAGAACCAGCAATTCATTCTCTGGGTGCAGTGTGTAGATAAAAATTAGGCATGCAGCCCTGTTTTTCTACTTATCTGCATCTGAACTCCCTGACAGAAAGGCAGTCCTTGGTGCACCTCTAGCAGCCAGCAGCACTGAATTCCTTCTGTGGATTTGCCTTCTTGAATAGACTTAAAATTTGCATTACTTAGTTGACAATTTATGAATTATTATTATTTTTTAACCAAGACTGAGTGCACTGAAAGTTTTTCCCTTCCCTTCAAGCCTCAATACTTTAAGCGTGAATCGAAACTAAAAACATTTCTGTGAGATGTTTTTAAACTAGAATTTATTTTTGCAAAAAAGATTTAATGAAATTCTATTGCTTAAAAAAAAAAAACTACTTCAATCAGTCAGAATAGATTACAGAATGTCTTGTAAATATGTTTTAAAACAGTCTCCTTTTGTCTGAGTCACATTTTTCAATTGAGGTTTGTTCCACCCTTTTGTGTGTGCCACCCCCCCCCCCCCCACAGACCGCTTACCTGTCTCATTGTGCATATTTAGAGAAAAAAAAAATTTGCTTCTTGAAGCATACATTGCCTAGAAAACTACTCTCATAGCTCAAGTACCATTTTAATATACGGTAACTGGAATTCTAAAATTGAAAATATGAAAAAGAGGTTAGAGAAAATTCCTGAACTATGCTCTAAAAGCTGTTGACAGAATGAAACATTTCCTATGAAGATTTTGTTTCTGCTTTAATTTTTAGTCTTATTTATAATAGTTAAAATTATCTTCATAAATATCAATGTCAAATGATTTTATATAGTTCTGCGTTTTGATTTTTAATGATCGTCAATCTTATTTCTTTTTGTTGTTGCTCTTCTTTTACCTAGGCAAGGTCTCATAATAATAACATAGTAATTAAAATAATCTTCCTTAAAGAACATTTCAAATGTTCTCTGCGCTGCTGTTTTTCATTTTGGTGGAACCTGGTTTGTGCAGTCTCATAACCTCCAAGTGTCTGTGCTGCTAACCCGTGAACGTGCGAAGGCAACTAAGTGACAGGCGTCCCTAGCATTTTATTTCACTTCTAAAATTGAACACTGCTGCCATTAACCGTTCCTTGGTGTCTCTAACACCCTCACCTCCAAATTAGTCATTATCCAAGGTAATGACTGATATGCGAAGATGGCTTTGTGAGATTATTAATTAATTTATCATACAATAAAGCCACACTACCTTGGCGTACACAACAAAAAAATGAAAACCTATGCAAGGAGAATATTTTACATGACAAAATAAAACGGAAAGAGGAAAAAGATCCATCTCAAACCATTTATTCCAAATTAGAAAATCATTGTAAGTTTTGTGAATAACAGTATGACCAAATACGCAATTTTCAAACTTCACAAAGCAAGATTTACTGTAAAAATGAGGGAGATTGTATGAGTCTAATAACTGTGGAATTTCTTCTCTGCCCCACTGCTAGGAAAAAAATAAATATTTTGAGTCACTCTTTTTGCAAGCATATCTTATTTGATTTTTTGCAAATTCATCCTTCTAAAAAATATACTCATTTTGTGAATTATTAGAAAATATGAGTCACCAAAGAGAAAATATTTAACCCTAGTTTAAATTGCTTAATTTACTTGTTTATTTTGTGAAGATTTTAGTTCTAGGTAAAATGTAGATGTTCTAACAGCTGTAATTGAAAAACATTAGTGCATATTTCATAACAATTTATATGTTTCTCATTTTGTTTTCCTGTCTTAGATTGAAACTAAAAAAATGAACATGATTTTAGTGATTTGGTTTGTTATGCATTAAAAATTAAATTCAAGAAACCATTTAAGCGTAAATGTGGCAGATACAAAACAGAGATTGTAAAAATGAAGCAAAAATAACAACAAAATAGCCTGAGAAATAATGACTAAAATACTGTAGCAATTTTTGAGCCCCTTCTTTGAACAGCTAATCCATGTTGCTATCTTCTGTGAGAGCGAAACATTTCAAGTACGTTTTAATGAATTCTTTTTAGATGAGTTTTAATCATGTGAAGTGATAAAGCTTTTGGGGGTTAATACCATCATACTTCTCAGATAAGGTTTGTTGATTTTAAAAAATGTTTTTGTGTTTGTACTGCAAACAAGATTTAATAGCCTAAATGGTTTTCTTGTCCGTTTGAATAGCAGAAGAACCAGACAGAAAATGGTGCAGTTGGAGGGGCGTTAATAGATGCTTGTCTACAAACCAGACTAGCCAGAAACCATTCCAAGAATTAGCTATGCCTTACTCCTTTATTTGCATAATCTTGGAGAAGGGGAAAAGCTGTTTTGTGGATCTTTCAGACAAGGCTCTTCTATATAACCTGCCTTTTTTTTTTCCCAGTGAGTAAACCAAAGCCAAACCTCTTGCCGTCGAGCTGATTCCAACTCATAGTATTAGGTAATTTAGCTGAAATTATCACTAGTTCCTTGTGACCTGGGAGAATTAACAAATTCATGATGTTTTCTGTGCCAGTTTCAACTGTTTCCTAATTGCAGTGCATTTGGGAATTTCACTTTTGGTAGTGCTAGATTTTGCCGGAGCACTTAAAGAACCTCAAAGTGGTATGATATGAATGGCATCATTTAAATTAAACATAAATCTGAGAATTATTTAAGACATGAAAGCCAGGGATGCTGAGGACAGGCTGCAGCAACACGTGCGCGCCTGGGTGTCCACATTGTGTGCCGGCCAGCAGGAGTACACCACGCCATCCCCTCAGAGGCAGAATGCACAAGGCTAGGTGCCAGTGCTGTTATGTGGAAGGGGGCCAGGACCACTCAGCTCAGCTCACTCATAAAAGGAAGACCTGTGCGAACAGGTAGGCAGGAACTGTGTGTTGCCAACTATCCTCTTCAGTGAGACTGAAGTCTTGATCCATCCCTGCTCTGGGCCTCTTTCTCCCAAAGAGTTAAGTAGAGTCTCTTTCCACATGCCTTTTGTTTCTACTTATTCCTTCTCATTTCCTTCTTTTACTTCTTTTTACCTCTTAGCCCCTTTCCTTTTTATTGTCTGTTTTACACAAGAACACAGAAAAATGTGCTAAATTCACACCCACCGAACCAAGAGGGAAAGAGAATGACTTCAGGCGTAAAATAGTTAACTGCAGAGCTCACACTAGAATCCAGGACATTTCTGTCCTCCTCCTCGGTCCACCCTGAGCCCCATCACAAGTTCCAATTGCCAGTCACCTTTTTAAAGAAGGCATTCTTTTCTCTAGGAGCTCTGGTGGCCCAGTGGTTAAGTGTCTGGCCACTAACTGAAAGATCAGAGGTTCAGACCCAGCAGCTGCTTAACAGGAGAAAAATGTAGCAGCCTGCTTCTATAAAGATTTACAGCCTTGGAAACTCCATGGGGCAGCTCTGCTCTGTCCTGTAGGGTCACTGTGAGTCAGAATCAACTTGACGGCAATGAGTTTTTTTTGTTTGTTTATTCTTTTCTGTCTTAAAGAAGGTATACTTTTCTGCCTGCTTACATTGTTTTAACTATTCAGAAGAGCTCATTCTTTTCTGAACCCTTTGTCCACTAGTTTTCTGTCGTGCAAGCTCTTGCTCAGTCGCAGCTTTTTTCATCTGACACGCTTTGGGAATGTCACCTTATAGCTGTTTATTATAACCTGCTGCTCCTGAATCCAAGGTACTCACTACTTACGGGCATTCACCTACACTTGGTCTTCACTGCTCAGACTCCTCAGCTTATTTGTGAAACACCATGCTCCAAATTGCTAGCTTTTAGCTGACTTTTTTCCTATTCTTTCTTATACAAAGCTTTGTATCCACAGAGATCACTTTTGAAGTGTCAATGGTGTCTAAATTGTTAGTCTAGCTCTGAGATCCAACAGAGTAAACCTTGAATTTCCAACGATAATAATTTATCACTTTAACATGTCATTCTCAAATGTTTTTATTTACATTATTGAAAATTGTATTTCTTAAAAGAAAAAAAAAAATTTCCTCTCCTCACATCCATGAGCTATCAATCCCAAGGAAAGATCGAGTTCACCTTTTGGGAGACAGGGAAGACAAAATGTTAAAGAGAATATGTTGGAGGTTTTTTAAACAGACTTATCAATGCCTTTTGAACTTATGGAATAAGGCCATGCAAAAATGCAGATACCTTTAACTACAAAGCAGGGAAAAAAAATAGAAGTTAGAATATCTGGCCTTAAATAAGATTTCAAATCAGAGTTAATGCCTTCAAAAATCAAAGTCACAAATAAAGATGAAATACCAAAAATTTTTACAGTTTTTTAGTAAGGGATCATTTCAGTGTTCAAATTAAAGCATAGTAGCATCTAAACAGAAAGCCCAATCAAAAACTTGAAAAGCAAAGTGTAGAATAATCCAGTAAGCCTACAGTTAGCCACTGTATCCGTTAATACAGCACATGGAAGAGAAGTGGAAGAAACCTGGAAATGGAATTGTGTGTTTAATAAACAGCAAGAAAACTTGAAATGGTACATAAGAGGCCACTGAAGATATTGTCAGCAGATACGTGTTTCTCAGGCAAATCACGTATTTATATTGACGTATTGGAAATTTATAGAAAGCAAGGACAGATACAGTAAATGGAAAGACTATAGAACTAGGATTTAGTGAATCTGGAATCTCCTCCAGTTGTTCATGGTAACTGTTTCCATGAATCACTTGACCTCTGCGCTTCAATTTGCTTGAATGTAAAATGGAAGGACTGAAATTTAAAAGATGACCTCTCTGGATTCTTCCCAGGTATAATATTTTTTTTTTATAATATATTATGATACTGTGAATTTACAAGTAATCCTAGACTACAGCTCTAATTTGGTAATCTCATAATTTTCTAGACTGCTGCTGCTTAACTATTTTTAGTTTGTTCATCTCTGAGATTGCCAGGAAAGCAAAATTCCCATTCTCAGAACGTCGATACTTCTCTAAAAGTTTACATACAGTTTTCAGGGAATCCCAGACCCTTCAGAGCGTTTATGGTTCCCCAAGTTAACAAAACCTGACCTAGACAAGTAAAGTACAAAATAGGACCCCTCCAATGTTTGATTTTACAAGGAGATTGGAAAAACCTCTATGAAAAAAGTGTTTCCCCCTACTGCTTATAAGATAACAAGACTCTGCTGAAACTCCGTAGCATCGTAGACATCTATAAGTCACTCTGAAATGGGAGGTCAGCACAAGGTTAACATGTACACTTCACAAGCACAGCCCTGGTGTAGTGGGAGAGGGATACTAAGTCTGTTTGATATGACCATTCCCTCAGGAGTCAGTGCAGAGCACAAAAATCAAACTGTCATGTTAAAGTAAACAAAACAAAAACAAAAAACTAAAGCTGATAGATTTTTTTAACCCCCACTGGTTATGGCTATGTTGATGACTCCAAATGACTATTTCAGCTAAAATTAGCTTCCCAGTAGCATTAGAACAGTTTGAGGCCAAACATGAAGTGGGAAACAAAGATACTGTTTGGCCATCAGGAATCTTGTCTGAGATCACACTGCACGCATAGCCCACACACTGCGGGCAGCTGAGGAGAGGGGCCAGGTGGTCTCCTTCAGAACTCTGTTGTGCCCAAGAAGTCATAACAGATTGTGATCTTGTGACTATACAGCTCATGTCCTCCAAACCCACCTACTGCTAATCTAAGGACTCCTACACATGGCTTCCAGAAAAAACTTCACTGTGATTTCCTTGATTCCAAACTACCACCCTCAGTGCTTCCATACTTAAAAATATCAGGCAGTTAGCACAATGGGAAAGCTGAGCACAGTCTCAGGCGCTGAGTAAGCTGTCCATGATAACAACAACAACAAAAAAAAAAACTATTGCCACTGAGTTTCTGACTCATAGTAACCCTATAGTGACCCTATAGGACACAGTAGAACCAAGGCTCTTATCTTTGCAGACTGCCATATCTTTCTACCCCAGAGTGGCTGGTGGGTTCAAACCTCCGTCCTCAGCAGCAGAGAACTTAGTTCCATATCTCTGCAGCTCTCAAGAGATGACTGCCATCTTGAGGAATAGCATGGGCAACATCCCCAGAGGCTCAGTTTTCGTGATATGAAAATTGTACAAGAAAAAAAAAAATTCTGAAGAAATGTTGCTAATAAAATGCATGGAAGCCAATTACACATTTTTCAAAACCTCTCAAGAAGCACATTTTCTGGTGAGAATAGGTATATTGTGCAACATACCGTGAAAGAGAAAGCAGAAAACGGTGATCCCTTGAAAATAGTGACATTAAAAAATAGAAAAAAGAAACCACAGTTGTGTTTATTCAGCAACCACACTGGTTGCAAATTCTGCAAGTTAAAGTACTCTTGTTAGTTTCCTCTCACTTAGAAAGTATCTGCTTTCCCTGCTGTCATTGTATGGTAACTCTTGGCAAAGGGTGCCCCCGAAGAATGTTCTTGTTTTGTTTGATCTCAGATGAAAGTTCATTATTTCTGCTGCTCACAGGGACATGAGAAGTGTCTTGATCAACAGTATAGGCCTCATTCCTAGGGTCTCCCTTCTTCTCAAGACAAAAACGTGTGCAAGGGGAAGGGCAAAGGTAGAAAAAAAGTGTTTTAGCGCTTGGTTTTTTTGACTGAGGTCAGAGACAATTGTGAGTCCCCTTATAAAATTGTTCTAGCATTACTGATACCTAAAAGCCTTGTGTTTGCTTGAATCCTCATTAAAATCACCATAATAACATCCACTATTTTCCTTGAGAGCTTCTTTGGTAGATCTGCCACCCCTCTCTCTTTTCCTGTGTGGTAAGAAGTTTTGGAATTGAGTCTTCTCTAAACCCAGGGAGGTCTCCCATTTTCTTGCTAATGGGAATACTCAGAACACACACACTTCATGCTCTCTCACCTGACTCTCCAGGGTTTTCATACTTTTAACAGGATCTGGTTTTTAATGAGGGTTCCAGAAGCTTTAGAAACTTCTTTAATGATTTTGTTTTGACTTTCCGCTACCTCCTTTATGAGGACTGAATTGATGGCCTATACTGAACGTTTGCTACTACGATTCAGATTTTAATACTTTCACATATAACTTTTGGGTTTTCTTTTCTTCATTCTAGAATGGGTACGTATTAATTATAATAATCTTAATTCCGTTCCCGTCCTAGCAGTGAAGTGCTTGAGTCTAAATAACCTTTCAGTAAAGACCATGACAACTGTGACTCCTAAACTTTCAAACTTAGTGAACTTTATTTTTTTCTGTAAGATATAGACATTTTAAGTAGACGTAAGCAGGAACTCTTCACTGTGCCACTCTTACTTGTAAACAATGGAAATCCCCACAAGGCCAGGAGAAGTAAAGGGTAGGAGTAACAAGGGTGTTACCTTGGTTTGGGGCCAAGGTCCTTTGCTTGCCTGTGTTCTTGGTTTCTTTACTCATTAGGTTTTAGTCAACACTGTTACCCTGCTGAATTGCTTAAACAGTTTTGCTCAGGGATCCTGTAGAAAATTGGTGAACTCCAGAATACGTATCGCTGTGTCAGATGCAGAGAGGGTTCTCACTTCGTGAGCTGTCGTTGATTCTCCCTCTTGGGGCCTTGTCATTTCATTGATTGTGGGTCTTAGTTACCGGTGTTTTGATGTTTCTTCCTTGACTGTCATCACAGTTTGCCTATCATTCCTTAACTTCCAGAGAAACCTTGGAATATGGCATTTTTATTTGAATATGTAATTTTCTTTTTTCATTTACTCCATTATTGGGCATCCTGTTTGCAGATTTATATCCTCTTCAAGTATAATTATCTGTAGTTTATATGTAGATTTTAATCAAATCATTAACTTGGATTCATTTTTGTAGTAGGTTTTCTTTGCAGTTACTTATTTTCAGAAAATAAGCTCACTTTGTAAATGAAAAGTAAAATAAAAATAATTTTTAAGAGCGCCAGTTTTAAAATTTTTAGTAGAGATACCAAGGGTAATTGCAAAATAGAACAATTACGCAGAGTAGAACCTGGCAAACAAACAAAACCCAGCAATCTAAGCAAGTTCCCATCATGTTTACCAGAGCATATGAAAGCATGTTAAGCTAGAAATTAAAAAAAAAAGAAAACAACTTTTCATGGCCCTGATAAAGCTCTGTGAAGCATTGCTAGAACACGAAAGGCCTTGTGAAGAGTTTTCCCAGTTTCTGTTAATTCAGAAGTAACACATCTACCCCTTATTACCCAAAGAGAAGTCAGCACTTACGTGATCAAAAGCCTGGGAGGCAAGGAGAAGAAAATATTTGATTATTTCAGAGCAATAAGTAACTCGTTAAAAATAAAAGGACTGGATAACTTAGTAAATTTCTCCAAATTTATGATGCTCTGTGTGAACTTCCAATGGCCAGTCTGCATGGCACACTAAATGTATGTTGGCCCAGGGCTGTATGCCTGTGCTGTAATATCTCACCTAGTCTTTACCATGGCCCCAAGCACTATGGACTGCCATTGTTTACGGGAGAAAACAGGCACAGGGAGATTAGGTAACTGGCCCAAAGTTACACATTCACTAATTTAACAAATATTTATAGAGTGCTTTCTGGGCAGCAGCCACTGGTCTATCCCCCCGAGACACAGGCTCATCCCCCAAGAGGAAGATAGATAATAAGCGAATGGAGCAATAGGAGCAATACATGTGTACTGTGGATGCCACGTGGTGATAAGGCATAAGGAGAAACAAAACTGAGAACTGGATTACAGGGAGGGCCTGGGAGGGGCTGTCGCCATTTCACATGCAAAGTTAGGGGAAACCTCTCAAGGAAAATGACTTTTCTAACAGTTTCACTGTAGTTAACATAAAAATAAACTGCACATATTTCAAGTGTACAGTTTGATAGGCTTTGACTCATGTATGCATCCTTGAAACAAGCACCACAATCAAGGTAACATATCCATCTCCCCCAAAAGTTTTAAGGAAGTGGCTTTCGAGCAGATTTCTGAGGACTGAGGGCAGGAGGTGAGCAGACCCTTGAGGAAGAGCTTTGCAGATGGAAGGCCAGCAGGTGGGTGCCCTGAGGCAGGAATGAGCTTGTGGGCCTGACAATGCTGGGAAAGCCCTAAAGCTGAGGCGGGCAAGGAATAGAAAGCGAGAGGACACAGGGTCCTCAGTTGATTTAAGGCATGTGGACGTTTCTCTTTTGATGGTGACGGGAAGCTACTGAGGATTGTGAGCAAAAGAGAAGCATACATTGACTTTTTTAAAAAAATTCTAATCACCTTTGCTTCTGTGTGGAGAAATGGCTGAACAGGGACAAGATCACTTGGATGGTGATAGTGGTGGTGACCACAGGTGGTCAGTTGATGATTCATAAGGTGTTCTTGAAGAGCTGGGATCTGAGCCCAGGCAGTCTGACTCCTGAGCCTCTCTGTTCTTGTCTGCTTTTCTATGTGCCTTCAGTTGGTGAAGGAAGACCATAAATATGAGGAGACAGGCATCCAAGTGCTATACTTGCAGATTTTGGTATCAGTCTTCCTCTATTTTGGCAGGATTGTACATAGGCCAGCAATTCTTCAGACTTTGCATCACTACCATCTCTTCCACGTGACTACCATTTTCAATTCTTCTTGAAAAATTGCTTCTTTCCTAGACTTTCAACTTGTTAAGGGCAACAATTGAAGCCCCAACAACCAGTTTAATATACTATGGATGTCCGTTCATTGTTGAATAGTGTAGTGTCCTGTCCTGGGCAACCTCCCCTTTCTTCCTAGCATCCGTGTGTTGAATAGCTATACAGTGTCCTGCCCTCAGGCAGCACCAGCTTTCCCTGTTGAATAGCTTTTCAGTGTCCTGTCCTTGGACAGCCTTCCCTTTCCTCATAGCATCCACTTGGCAGATTCTGGTAGTACTCCTTACTCCATTTGGCATCCTGTCACTTGTCAATGCCGATCTCAAATGGGGACCAACCCCACACTCAACATGCCAGATGTACGTTGACAACAAAGGCTCTGTTCTTTAAACACAAAGGCTCTGTTATTTAAACACAGTCGGTTCCTAGATGCTACTAAGGTTTTTGGCAGCCATTCTGTTTCATTGGTTTATATGGAGTTTACTAAGTGAAAACCTCTCTCTTTTCCCAAGACTGTAGTCATTTTATTTTTTTAAGCCAAAAATATAAGACCAAAATTGTCTCTATTCAAGTTCATTAGCTACTTTACCATCTTCTCAATCTAATGTACAAACACAATGTATTCTACTTTTAATACCCTTACATAATATGTACAGCAGAAATTACACTATCAGCTCTATCTAATGGGGAGATAAAGGCTAGTAATAGTGGATGCAATTTTGCAGTTATGATCATGGGAAAAAGGCAGATTCCATCTGGGTTGGTTTTATAGAGGAAATGAGCTTTGAGCAGAGATCGCAAGGCAGCAAGGAGTGTGTTTTGGGAGAAGGAGGCATTAAAGCTGTCAATAGGGTTCTTGTCTAGGGGTCCAAGATAAGATAGGCCTTGAGGGGACACAGCCTCCTCTGGGTTCTCCAGATTGATCCTCCGGTTTGCAGATCTAGAAACACAAGTTTGTCCACAACCAGAGATAACTTGGCAAAGCCATGATAACTGAATTTTGCAAGATAATTATATAAATTAGGGTTTTTTTTTTTTAATTGGGAAGTATTACTGTCAAGCAGACTGGAGTACTCAGGTCCGCAATCAATACCTTTTCCTGTAGAAAATCGACTTGTGAAACCAAATCACGGTGATGAAGTTGGTTTACTGAGTTTAAAGCCAGAATAGAGTGATTGAGTTGAACTGAAGGAGAGTTCCTCATCCATGGTGGCCTGAAGCAGGAGCCCTGCCACCTTGGAGAAGCCTTGCCGGGTGGCACTGGACGTCATCTCCGAGATGCCTGCCACCTGAGCATACTGAATACAAGCCGACTCAGGCCCGGGTTTCCATTTCTAAATGCCAGGCTGGAGGGGGATTCTTCCTTTGATGTCTTCCTCCCAGAGCCTTGTCTGCACCCTTGTCAGTGCCATGGGCTTGTACAGCCACCACAGTCAGTCTGTGCCTGAGATGTCCCTGTCAGCCACGAGTCAGCCCACTATGAGTTTTGCTGGGATAGATGCTTCTACATGTGGCCGACTTAGCTGTGATACGTTGTATTACTTACGTTAACTTCTGATTTTGGAGTGACTCACCGTCTTCTATCAGCCTCTTCCTAAAGGAATATTCTAGATGAGGGATTGAGTTTTGAAGTTGTTCTGAGGAACAAGCAGGAGGGGGTTAGAGTCTGTTATTCTTAATAGAGATTAGGAACTCGAAAATGTCAGTTTGTGTAAACATAAGGATATTTATGTAGTAAGTATCTAATTAGTGAATTCCCTGGATGCCTGCCTTGACAGTTCCTATTTTATTCACAGAGTAATTTGAAGATGGGTTCTATTATGGGAAGAGGAAGGTACATAGTGCCCTAACCGGAAGAGCTTCTACCACTTTCAAGCAATGGGACTAGGCACGTGTTATACACTCTGCACCTTGGTTTTCTTTTCCACAGAATGTGTATGATAGTATTTATCTTCCAGGTTTAATGAGATTATATATGCAAAGCTCTTTTATCGCATCTAGCATGCACTAGATACTCAGCAAATGAGAGCTATTTTTATGATAAGAGTCCTTTGAGGAACAAATGGTTTTTCCACATAAGGAGTTAGAATGCTTTGTCCCTTGGTAAAACTCCATATGAGCTCAAGCCTTACTTGTGTTTAGAAGCTTTCCATGAACCTCCCAGATACTGTTTGTCAGGTTTGCCTTTGTTTGGGGAACCTTAATACACATCTTACCCAACACTGTGAAGTCCTCTGTACGTGGCTGTCTTCGGTTACTAGACTGCGAACTCCCTTGAGTGCTGTCACTCCTTCATCAAGTATTTATCAAGGCCTTACTATGTGTGAGACACTGTGTAGGGGCTGGGCATGCAACAGTGTGAAAGATAAGACAGGGGACATCATCATTGTCATTCACCGAATGTGTATGTGTGTGGGGTAGGAATGACAGACAAAAACAGATTCACAGACAAGCTAACTTCAGGTAATGGTGTTTTGAATGCAGGAAGACAGGTTTTTTGTGACAGTTAAAGAGAGTTTACTTTAAAGCGCCGAATCTCAGAGGCCCCTCTGAGAGGTCATATCAGAGCTGAGTTTGGTATGATGAGAAGCCAGCCATGGAAAGGTCTAGGGACAAAAGCTTTCTCGTAGGACTAGGAAGTGAAAGATTTTCAGACGTGAGCAAGTTTAGCCCACTGCATTTATCTCTGTATCCCCAGTTCCTTGCTAACGGTGCCATGTAAGCATTGGCATAGAGAGGGAATGGATGGAATAACAGCCGGCCATAAGGCTTCTGCCTGGTCTAGCACATGACCATAGAGCCTGAGTCAGAGATTCCAGCAGAGGGTCATGAAGTCTTGTCCGAAGAATAGTAACATGCTGTTGTAACCTCAGGGGGCAAGGTGACATCCATTTGAATAGAAAACCTCTTTCAACAATTGCAGGTCAATGGATGGCATGGCTGCATCACAATCAAAAGGAGATGTGGATTTTCAAATGGAAATTACTGGACACTTTGATGATGCCTTTAACAACTTTCCTTTTTTGAGAATGCTACTTGTACCTTGTTTTTCATCATTACCTTTAGCTTTCTGAAAATTTTCTAGGGCAAGTTTTGAGAACGCTTGTATATAACCTACTTTTTTGTAGTTCAATTTTCCTTCTTTTCTATAACCTCAGGTAATATTTAAATATAAATGTTACCTTATATTTATATTAGGTATAAATATAAGCGAATATTTATATTTAACACTTTGTTATGGATTGAATTGTGTCCCCCAAAATATGTGTCAACTTGGCTAGCCCATGATCCCCAGTGTTGTGTGGTTGTCCTCCATTTTGTGATCTAATATGATTATCCTATGTGTTGTACATCCTGGAAACCCTGGTGGTGTAGTGGTTAAGTGCTACGGCTGCTAACCAAACTGTCAGGAGTTCGAATCTGCCAGACACTCCTTGGAAATTCTACGGGGCAGCCCTACTCTGTCCTATAGGGTCCCTATGAGTAGGCATTGACTAAAGGGCACTGGGTTTGGGTTTTTTTTTTTGGTTATAAATCCTAACCTCTATGATGTTATTAATGAGGCAGGTTTAGAGGCTGTTATGTTAATGAGGCAGGACTCAACCTACAGGATTAGATTGTATTTTGAGTCAGTTGCTTTGAAGATATAAAAGAGAGAGGATTGAGCAGTGAGGAGAGGGACCTCCTACCACCAAGAAAGAAGCGCCAGAAGAAGAGCTCGTCCTTTGGACCTGGAGTCCCTGCCCTGAGAAGCTCCTAAACCAGGGGAAGGTTGATGACAAGGATCTTCCCCTAGAACCAAAAGAAAGAGATAAAGCCTTCCCTGGGAGATGGTGACCTGAATTCAGACTTCCAACCTCCTAGACTATGAGAGAATAAATTTCTCTTTGTTAAAATCATCCACTTGTAGTATTTCTCTTATAGCAGCACTAGATAACTAAGACAGTCTCCCAAATATATTTTCAATTTGAAAAGAATAGTTCAAGATTGCAGCGCTTTACACAGACATAGGTGCTAGATTCAGGGTGTCCGTTAACCTACTGCCAGTTAGAATCAAAAACAAAAAGTAAGTAAAATTATGTTTTATTCAAAGTCAGTTACTTTTTGCTTAAATCTTAGTTTTTTTTCCTTTTAGAGAATAAAAAATTGAACCAGATCTGTTTTAAATTTGAGTTATATCATCATCATCCTCCCTCTTTGAGAACCAGCACGATCAAAAACAGCTTCTTTCTCCTGTGAAGTTGTGGTTTAAATGTGTACCACTGTTTCCTGATTGTCGTTTTAGTCTTCTCAGGTCTAACATTTGTCTGCCTTCTTGCTTGGATGATTCTGCCTTTTTAAAGCGTGTGCTTCCATCATGATTTTGAAAAGAATTCTAACCTGATTCTTTTTAGCATGTTTTTGTCATCTTGAGATTGTGTTTTATGTATCTTTGAAACATTTTCTCTGTCCACTTTGTGAAAACGGGCCAGCTTTGGCCTCTCTCCATGGAACACCCTTGGGAATCCCCTTGTTATCCTTGCAGCCAAGACCGCCCCAGCAGAACTGTGCTTTACCCCAGCAGAACTGTGCTTTACCCCAGCAGAACTGTGCTTTAATTAGCATGATTTCAACATACTTTGTATTTGCTGGATTTAAATGCATATCTGCTGATAAAATAGCTATCATTTGATATGCAAGGGGAAACTTATAAACACAAATGAAATTTTTAGGATTTGAAGTTTCTCCATAATAGAGAAATGATCAAAATCACTGCCATGGGATATTTAAGATAGCGTGACTACTCCAAATAAACGTTTTGTCATTGTATCCATTAGGGTATTGAAATGAGTAGGCACTCCAGGGGGAGTTTACATTCAACAACCTGGCTTCTTCATGCCCAAGTTTGGTGTGCATCTGTATTATGTCTAACCAATTACTAATACACCACGAGGGCTTGAGCTTCATATGCCAATGGTTTATTATTCTATGGTTTTGTAGAATTGGGTATTGGTGGCTTACTCTGAAGTTTGAGATCCCAAAATAAGCACCATCTTCAATTAGGTAATAGTGCTTTCTAATTGTAGGATTATTGTGAAATTAAGTAACAATGTCAAGAGCTGGGCAGTGTCTGGCCCACAGAAGGTGCTATGTTAAGTGTTACTCACTTCCGTACTACGCCTTCTCTGTTTTATGAGCTCCTTCCATGGGCTGGGCATCTTCCAAGTACTTTCCATTGATTAACTTTTACTTTACATTTATTAAACTCCTCTAATCCTCGTAACTTTCTGCTACAAATACCGTTACTATCTCCATTTTACAGGTGAGGACTCTGAGGCAGTAAGATTTTAGATTAGTTGTCCAAGGTCACACAGTTAATACGTGGCAGAGCTGTGCAAGGAGCCAGGCAGTCCAGCTGTAGCGTCCAAATCAGTTTCAGAAGTGAAAGTCATCATAAAATAATGTAATGCAACATTTTATTTCATCACAAAATAAACAAGATACAAGTTCTAAGTAATTTGCTTACTATTTGTGTAGAATTGATGGTAGTAGTATTAGAACACAAATTTCCGCGATGAATCCAAATTTTTAAGCTGATATTCTTTTCACTAAACTGCAGACCCTTCTTCGAGTTCCAACCCAGGGAATCTCTTGCCATAGATTTTATTGTTTTCCCAAATGTTCTTCTGCTACACCTGTTTGTTTAATCAGGTTTTGTTTTGTTTTGCTTTGCTTATGTGTTTATCTGCTTGTGTCCAAAACTGACTTCTGTTAACAGTATAGGGGTGGGAAGAGGTGATGCGAGGAGCGAGTCATGGGCATCGCCCTAGAGGGGGAGGTTGCTGTTTTGAGTGTATCTCTGTGTAGTTTTTATAATAGTTGCTCTGGGTATTACACTGTACATGTGTGACTTGTAAAAGTCTATTCATATGAACATTTTACCATTTCAAGTGAAGTATAGAAACCTTACTTCCTTCTAGGTCTAGGTCCCTTCACCTTCCCAACTTTTAAATATTGTCTTGATATATAATCTTTGTTTCAGCCATTAACTATGATTTCTAAAATTCACAAAGTGGGCAGTCTAGTGTATGTACCCATGTTTACTATGCCCTTTCCTTCGTTCCTTCTACCTTCCTGATGATCTCAAATTCTCCCTGATTCAAGAATTTCCTTTAGCTAATATGTTTTTTTTTTTTTTTTTTTATGTTAGAGTAGGTCTGCCAGCAGTAAATTCTTTTGGTTTTCCTTTATGAGAATATTATTATTTCTCTTTCATCCCTTAAAGATAGTTTTGCCAGGTACAGAATTGATGGTTTACAAAATTGATGGTTTTCTTTGCTTTCAGCAGTTGAAAATACTGTGCCTCTTCCTTCTGGTCTTCATGGTTGTTGATACGAAATCTGCTTTCATTGAATTGGTGTTAGATAGTGTGTCCTTTTTTTCTGGCTGATGTCAAGAATTTTTCTTTGTCATTAATTTTCCAAAGTTTATGATTGCCTTGGCATGGATTACATTGGGTTTACCTTCTTTGGTGTTTGCACGCCTTCTTAGTCTAGATATCTGTCTTCCACCAAATTTAGGATGTTTTCAAATATTATTTCTTCAGATGATCTTTCAGCCCCCCTCTCTTTCTTCTCTTTCTGGTGCTCCGACGATATGAATGTTGGATCTTTTATTATGTCCCATTGGTCCCTCAGGCTCTATTCATTTGTTTTTCTTCCAGTCTATTTTCTCTCTGTCACTCAGATCAGGGAATTCTATTGTTCTTTCCTCAAGTGCACTGATTTCTCTGACATCTACAGTCCACTATTGGGACCATCCAGCAAGTTTTAAAAATAGTTCTCTTATATTTTTCAGTTTAATAGTTTCCATTAGATTCTTTTTTGTAACATTAAATAGCATCCATTAAGTAACAAGCAGCATGTTTCCTAAAGCGTCTGTGTTTGGCGTTTGTCATGTTGGCTGGTGGTGCCGTGCCAGGACACAGTTCCACAAAAGCAGGTCTATGGGGCGATTGCCATAGACCTCTGTTCCCCTGGCCTGGAGTAATCAAGGCGTCAGGGACTGAAAACCCTTTGCACTTTGGCAGTTTCCTAGTATTTGCTGGGTATTGCTATTATCATAAAACTAATAAGAATTGAAGCAAATATGACAGTTGAATTGATTTATTATGGTATATTTAAGTACCAAGATATATATTCTGACAGCCTTTATTAATCCTAAATGCCAGTATAAACATAAGGTGGGTGTTATCTGTCATGCCCTCAGATCACGTGTGGAGTATAGTGTTTGCCTTGGTGTTGTGGTGTAAAGCAGTTTACTTTACAATTATTCTTCCCCCTTTAATTCTCCATCCCTTAAAGACTTGCCCCACATAGTCCTTTAATCAAATCCTGTAGTAAGTATCAGGGTTCCAACCATTCTAGTTTTGAAAAATCTTCATACTCATATAGATCTTAATAATAAGGAGTTAAATGGAAACTGGAGAGGTCTTCAAAATAATGACATTGTCATACTTTACATTTGCTCTTCACATGAGATGGTTCTAATGGCATCCTACGTGTTTTTCCCCCAAGTATCAAATTACCCCAGGCAACTTTACCTGATTATGTTAATCATGCTAAATATGAAACTGTCTCTCTTTGAGGTGTTAGAATTTACTGAAGCTATGTTTGCCTTGCAGTAACACTCACTATACTTTGCATAGTGAAGACAACCAGCAAGAAAGAAAACTGTCTCTTTTATTCTAAAACTTTAGATGCCTGACATGGACGTTGGGGAGCGGAGCATGAGGGAATGCATTTAGGACTGTCACAGATCTTCCTGGAGTAAAAGCTGTGCCTTTCTGTGTTACCTCTGTGTAACACAGCACCTGTGTAACACAGGCCTCTGTGGCCTCAGCACCTCCCAAAGTCAGTCTGTGTGTACAGTTCACATAATCCATGTAGGGAAGCTGGGGCTCCTCAGGGTCTGTCTTCCGCTCTGCTTCACTTGGCTTTGTCTTTGGGAGAGCCAGAATGAGAAACAGTTTGAAATGAAAATATTAGTAAAACCTTAGATGATATCAATTTACTGATCTTTATGCACAATGTGTAGAACTGCCCTCAATCTCTGGGACTGTGCCATTTAGGTTTTGCAGGATTTTGTCTTAATATGCTCAGTATTTATTTATGTTAAGCATAATTCTGAATCCATTTGAGTAATGTACATTTAGCATAAGCAGAGTTGCAGGCTGGTGTTATTAAAATGCATAGAGCCGACATCCTGGGCTTCTGCTAAAATATGCTTTTAATTGAAACAGAATTATGGCTATATATTATCAATGCGAATGTGGTTATAGCACCATACTGGCTTCACCGGCGCTCTCTGCCTGTGCGAACTGTATGGAAACCCATGTGTTGCGGGTCGGCATTTAAATACTCTATGATCTGTAGGTCTGAATTGCCTGATAGAGTGTTATCTAAGCATATGTTATCTTGTGGAGATGCATCTAGTAAGTAGCTTTGAAAAGAATTTGTCAGTTCTAATTGTATTTACCAATGATTGAAGGTCATTCATGAAAACACAGACTGTTTAATAGAATCTTTACTTTGAGCTTTTGGAATAAAAAATAGCAGGTATAAAGAAACATTCACTGATAGTACTTTTTGTTTACTTTTACAATTTTATGAAATTATAATTCATACTTTCTGTAAAAGATCTAAGGAAAATAAATAGCTTGTAGGTGCTCCCATTTCTCTGTAGACTAAATTTCTGTGTTCAGAATAGGAGGCTAAGATGATCAAAATCAGTGAAACCTTGCTTTTCTAATTTCAACCTGCAAGAGGAGGTCTTTGGGGCATGATAACGTAATAACATATGCTATCCGTTTTAAATAGTAATGTTCAGACATGAAATGGTGTCTGATATTAATGCATTTTGTAATCCTTGCTAAGTTTTTTTTTTCTTTTTTCCATTGAATGTTCTTATGTTCAATGTCCATGAACACAAATGAACTGGAACGCTGGTGATCGAAAGCTTTTCCTTCATGCCAATATATTGGCTCACATTCAGCTAAGGAGCTTTCTCTTTTTATTTGTGTGTTTTAATTAACAAATACATTTAAAATATTTCCCGCATAAATTTATAGCCTGATACTGGTAATTTCAGTTTATGCTGCTTTTACAAAGGTAGATGCTAGTGAATTTTATATGTTTAGAGCTGGGTTTTATGGAAGTAGAGCTTTGCACATTCCCCTTGCAGACTGGCTGGCCCCAATGCCGGGCAGGCATCTTGTAGCCAGTAATGACTACACTGTGATGATTAACTGTTTACCCAGCTGTAAGACATTGTTTCTTTCTTTACATTAAGATCTCTTCTTCAAAGGGATGATGCTTTTTTTCTAATGGTATTAGTTAGAGAGATGATTTTCCCCTACACTACTCTTCTCTGTTTCACGGGCGAGGATCTCTGTACACAGGCCCAGCCCTGTAGTCGATTCCACAAGTGCAGCCTGTCACTCAGTAGAGTGGGGCCCTATTTAGAGCCCAGATTCTTGTGCTGCTGGTTAGGGCGTTCAGCACGAACACCAAGGGCTTTGGGAGCTAAATAAACAGTGAGGAAAACATCCAGGGCTGCCAGGAACCCTTCACAGGTAATTTCACAGCCTCTGACTAAAGGCGTCAGGGTTTGTAGGTGGAAATCTGACACCCTGTCTTGCCCTGTTCTGCGGATGGCTCCCAGGGCACTTTCTCACTAAGGTTCATTGGCGCCCTTCAGTGCAATGCCTTCACTGGGTGCCTAAGTGGTTTTATGATGACAGGCAGCCCCACCTGCATCCTGTCACATGGGTGTCATGTAGAGTTCTGATACGGAGCATCCTATTATTTAAACCTGGGGGATTAGCCAGTTAGGGAGTTTCGCCCTGATCTGTGAAGAAAGCATCTCTGTGACAAGTTCAAGCCCCTTGGACTGTTCCAGAAAAGCTTAAATACTTATATAGGCCGCTCAGTCACTGAGGGGCAGCACAGGCTGAACAGGCAGAAGATGGATCCTACGGCCCCGTGTTCTGTATCCTGTGTCCTAGGGCACCGTGTTCTAACCATTGAGACAATTAGTGTTTTTGTTTAAAGCGTATTTTTATGAGTCCTTAATTTGACTTGTTTACTTTCTGATACATTTGATGGCTTTGTTGATGTTCTGGATAATGCTTGCAGTAGCTGTTTACATGACTATTTGTATGTTGCAAAGCTGACCAGAGGCATCTGTGAGGGCAAGTGAAGTGGCTCAAGCCTATCTGGATCAGCATCAGACTCTCTCTCTTAACTCAGCATTACCCTGGTAGTATAGAGGTTGGAAAGACACAAGCCAACCAACCAGGTGTACCAGGCCTACCCACTCCACACTGCTGCCACACAAGCCTCGGTCAGATGTTCGCAGCATCTTCGGAAGGAAATTATTACTCAGTCAGGCTACATTTCCACGTGTGTTTCTTTCACTTGTGTTCGACAGCAGTTCCTAGTAGAGCATCTCAAACATCTTCTAAGAGGAGACAGTTTTAAGCCCCTGGACTTGAACCTTATAGGCAGCAAGGAGCATGAAATGTTTTAAGTATCTTTGTATTTAAAGAAACTTGGATAAAGAATAGAGGAAGAAAGAGATGAATCTTGTAAGCATGTGAGTGAGTGGAAAGTATAAATCTTGAGAAGAAACTCCAAGCGTCTCCAGGGTCCAGGCAGGTACAGGACATGTTTGCAATGACAGGGAGAGGTGCCTGTCATTGGCCCACCTAGAGCTCCTCAGGACTTGAGACTACCCGCATCCTGTGTCCCCACTAGCAAAATACATACTGTTCTTTTAAATTTACGGGAGTAAAGTAATACCAAATTCTTATTTTAATTGGCGTTTTCTGACTACTCATGAATTTGAATGTCTTTAAAAAAATTTTTGAAGGCATTCGAATTTGCTTTTTTCTGAATTTTCTATTTATACTTTCCCCATTTGACTGTTGATTTTTTTTTTCATGTAAATTTGCAATTTTTGTATGTTATAAATGTTGACCTTTTAGCTATGGTTTACCTTTAAATGTTGACCTTTTAGCTATGGTTTACCTTTCAAATATATAACCAAGGTCTATCAACTCGTTTTTTATTGTGCTTATGGCGTCTTTTGTTATACATTGTTTTTTCATTTTTATCAATCAGGTTGTGCATTGTAGGGTTCTGAGAAGGGAGGTGGTGGGCTGTTAAAGCCTCCATGGATGTAGTGGTTTTAAATTGAATGGAAGTAGTTTAAAATGGTAAATGAAAAAGCATTTTCCCTAGAGTAACATGAACAAAGATTTGAATGTGAGAAAAACGCCATGGTTTGCATGGGGGCAGTGAGTGCTCATGTACCACCGGAACAGAGAGGAGGGTCGTGTTGGTTGTGGAAGACCTTGGGTGCCTTGTTAAATGATATGGACTTGGGTCTTAAAGGCAGTAAGAGGCATCATGTGTTCGAAAGCCAGGGATATAATGTAATTGTATATATGTTCTGGAAAGCTAATGCTGGCTGTGATTAAGAAAGATTCAGAAGGATCTGGGAAGACTTCCTGAGGAAGAGGGACTGCCCTGGAGGATGGGTTGGGTGAATGGAAGGTGATAGGAGCACAAGTTAGGCCCAGTGACCAATAGTCAGGTCTTGGTCTGTGAGAAGACTGTGATCAGAGTGGTTTCCTTGCAAATGTGGATTACTTTCCATTTACAGTTTTACTTTGCCTTAAGCTATAAAAACTATACGCTTACGCTACAAATGTATTCTAAGATATATGCCACATGAAATCAAAACTCTTATCCAAATGCTGATATGAGACTTTTTTTTTAGTGTTTGGTGGCTTTGTAACTGAACTCTGAAATAGCATATTTTCACATTTTCTGTTCATTCTATTGGCTTAAAATGGGAGTGCAGCGTGCAGCAAAATTATTTTGAGTCTTTATGATGGGCTTCTTCACAGGATTCATCCAAGAGAAAGATGAATGCGTATTTTCATAGGGTCACAGATTCAGCAGGATGCTTCCATTCTCCGCAGGGGTCTCTAGGAAGAGGCTTTTAAAAAAGTGGGCCTGCAAAATGGAAGGTTTATCAATGTTCTGTAAATGTTGCTTCTGTAGCTTTTCCATAACTTATACCTTTAAAGGTTTGAAAATGACCTGTCTTTATACTGTGTTAAACTTCTCTACAAAACGCCCTATTAAAGGCCACCTAACCTTAAAACCCCTTATTAAAATACCTCAGCCCATAAAAAAACCCCAAAATTTATGGTCCATTTCTCAGAGCGTTGGTGATGAACCTTTGCATTACATGAATGACTTTCCTCCTTGAAGATAACTAAGAAAATTCAATAATTATTATAGGCAATTTTGGCATAATTACCAAGCTAATCTGTAATTAGTACTTTCAGATCACAGTGTTAATTCTGACAAACTCTTGCGTTCATTTCACCACCATCATGAGAGACTTGGGAGGCTCAGATTTTGTCAGCGGAGCCCCCTTGCCGTTCATCCGTGCTGCAGTTCAGATCAATACTCCAGTGGCCAGTCATCAGCATGCTGCCTGTTAAAGGAAGAAATTTTTATCACTGTCTTTATGAGCACCACCTCTGTTTCCTCTTTTCATCACACAGCAGGTAGATAGATAAAAATATTGTAGCATCTAACAATCAGACATTGAATTTTCTTTCTAAAATGGCAAATTAAATCTGTCTCTGGTGGTTCCAAATTATGTAAAATAAAAAAAAGAAACTTTTATCAGTGATAAGTCTTGTCATTCTATTCAGATGCATTTTGAAAAATTGATGAATTAGAACTTTTTTTTTTTTTGCAAAGAAAGTCATCAAACCTGCTCATTGTTATTCCTGAAAGGCTTACTTCCCAGGTGTAAAGTTGTCTGCAAAAATTTCATACTCTGTATCATCATTTATTTTTCCTAATAACACTGCTACTCTAATAGCTTCTCTTTGAACCAAGAGCATGAAGTTTTCCAAAAACCAAGCCAAGCAGTTATGCTGTGTGGATCACAGGGGGAGGACATTGGCGAGAACCGCTTTCTATTGTTTCAGTAACTAGTCTGTGATGCATGGCCTACCTCCCTTGAACAGGCCACACTTCCGCTATGCTTTTTGTCAATCAGTTTTGCAATTTGAGTAGTCCCCAACTTTTTCTGTTACACAATTTATGGTTTTTATGGTCCTGTCATTCAGTGCCCACTACCAGGTCACCCATTTTACCATCACTATCCCTTTCTGAAACTCTATGGGGCAGTTCTACTCTGTCCTATAGGGTCGCTATGAGTCGAAATTGACTCGACAACAGTGGGTTTTGGTTTTTTTTATCCCTTTACCCAGGGATGTTTGTACAGTTAGGGCAGGTGTAGTCAGATATTATTGTATGCCATTAAGTAACCCTCCAGTATGCAATGTTTGTTGCTAAAGAATTGGTAGTACACTCTCTAATATCCCTGATGAAGTAGGAAGGGCTGGAATAACGTGACAAAATTGCATATAACAAAAGTGGTATCTTGTGAGCCTCTTCTGCTTGTTTGCTGACTTCCTAACCAAGGACCTAGCACTTAAGTGGCACTCAGTATCGTCTTTATTGATGTTATTTTGAATGACTTAAAATCAGTCAATTAATCTTTAGGTGGTCATGAAGAATACAACTTTTATATAGAAGAAAATTTTGCCATGGCCAAAATTAAGCAAAATGAAAGTACTTAGTTTTGCAAACATAGCAATCAATAGAGGAAGGAATGGGTGTTGTGGGTTTGAATTTGGAGAAGAGTCATAGGGAATAGCATGTTCCCTGGAGGCTCTGCAGTAGTCCCCCAGTCCTTCCTTGGCAGGCCCATCATACAGAGCCAGAGACACCCCAGCCATGGAGCCCAGAGGTAAATAGGACTCACACAGCGGGAGCAATTCTTAGTGGGACTGCTAATTGAACAGCTCAGGTTGTACCTACTTGTTATTGTTCTGTGCCATAGAGTCGATTCCAACTCATAGTGGTCCTATAGGACAGAGTAGAACTGCCCCATACAGTTTCCTAGGCTGTAATCTTTACAAAGCAATCGACAGATCTTTTCTTTCACAGAGTGGCTGGTGAGTTCCAATCACTGACCTTTCAGTTAGCAGCCCAGCGTTTAACCATTGGCCACCAAAGTTCTTTTTGTATTTACTTAGGGGAAACCCTGGTGCCGTAGTGGTTAAGAGCTATGGCTGCTAACCAAAAAGATTGGCAGTTTGAATCCACCAAGCGCTCCTTGGAAACCATATGGGGCAGTTCTCTGTCCTGTCGGGTCACTGTGAGTTGGAATCAACTCGATGGCAACAGGTTTGGTTTGGTTTGGTTTAGGGGTTAGCAAAAATGAAAAGGATAGAACTGCTAGGGCCTGGCTTGTTTTTTTCTTTCACAGATTTTTTTTTAGTGTGAGCCTATTTTGACGTTTGATGCTTTGCAGTTTACAAACAACTTTTATCTTATTTGAGGTAGGCAAGTCATATATTGTTCTCAAAAATAAAATTGACTTTATAAAACTAGGAAATTTGTTTACATTTCCATAACCAGTTGGTAACAGGACTGGATCTGAAGCTTGTGTTCTTTTCCTTGGGTACCACATTATCATCGGCATTAATGACCCCCAGCCAACCTGGGATGAGTGTTAGCTGCTCTGAGCAAACCCCGGTTGGTGCTGTGACTTTGAATGCCTCTGCTGGCAGCAGGTACAATTGCTAAGAGACAAAAAAGGTATCACATTCCTATTTAGAGGCACCTGGACCATCCAAATCATCCCCAGCAAAAACTGTTTTAAATTTTAACAAGACCAGTAAATTATATGTTTAATTCCTGATCACAATACATGAAATATTGTTTTATGTCTAATATTTAATCCATTGTCAAAATTTTATGCACACTTTATGTTCAGAGTACATTTATGTTCTGTATGTAAGTATATCTATGTCTTTTTTATAGGATTAAAAACATAATTTCAGTTTATTGCTGTTTAATCTTTGTGTTAGTCATTCAACAGCCAACAAGTGAATACTGAAAACCAACTATGTGCTGTAGGGCTCAGAACTTAAAAAATTAAATGATGATCAAGCCAATCACATACCGTTTCTTAATGCCAAATTCTTGATCAGAAATACTACCATAATTAACAACATTTTGTTTAAGCTGCTGGACAGCTTTCAGGGATAAAAAATGGTCAGGTGTGGGTCTGCATTTGGAGTAAACAGAATATTATATAACTGAAAAAAAAACGTAGTTTTCAATCTACTAAAAAACATGAGGTTTGATGCTAAATTTGAGTAGAGCTACTTTTTGGAGGTAGATTCATTAATTTAAACTTTTAGTATAACTTAGAAAATATTATTACCATAGTTTCAGAATATTCTATTGTACTAGCTCTCAGCCATATAAATTGCTTTTTCTAATACTTTCAGAGACAAATTAGTGACCAAAAAGACTGACTATATCTTCAATATAAGAATACTCTTTCCTTGGTATATTTTATTGGTATAATATTAACCTCCTTATTTGACTCAACCTATTAGGTCATGAATTTACCATTTCATTTTGGTCATGACTGTGATAATTTCCTCTTCCTTCAAATACCCTTTAAACATCAACGTGCTCTTGTTCAGGAAGCTCACAAATAAATAGGGAAAGTATTGCTGATTTTTCAATACAGAGAGTGAACTTCCTTAGAAAATTCAGTAGAAAGAAAGTCACACTAATATAAAACAACTTCCCAAAGACAAACAATGTTTCTTAGCCTATACATGCAAGTTCCTTTAAAGTTCCAAATGTTTCCTGCAAGATATTAATTCAACACCTTTTTAAATTTGGAGTCTACAGTTTGTTGATTGATAGCAACCATGACAACAAGCCTTAGATTGTTGGGTTCCTGACTAATTATCACAATCACTTAAATTAGTGTTATCCTTGGGAAAAAACAAACAAAAATTAGGAGGAAAGACTTTAGTGTTGAACTAATAAATTGTCTTAAAACCCCAGGAGTTAACAAACAAAAAAAGTACGAGTCTTCCATTTCCAGAGCCGTATTAGGGTGAATCAAGAGGAAGGATACTCCTGGGCTGCCTTCCACTGTTCGTATCACACAGAAACAGCTGGGCGAGAACTGGAGCCCGTGTGTGACCCCTCACATGCTGCTACGTGGCCATCAAGAAACCAGAGCAGTCCAGGAAACTACCTGTGCTTGACAGTGAAACAAGAAGGGAGGAAAATGGTCCCGTGGCTTCTCTAACCTTACCTCAGGCTTATTATAGGCAGTGTGCTGGTTTTTGTGTTAGCCACCTCAGAGTTCTAGTCCCAGCCCTGCCACAGGACCGAGGACTGATAGGTTACCCCCTGAACTTCAGTTTTCTTCTTTGTAAAATGAAAATAATCGCCCTTGTCTGGGTGATAAGGGTTGTTGTTAGAATCAGATGTGAAAGCAGTGTGTGAACTGCTTTCACAGTTGTCAAACTGTAGCCTCATAATGCATGGAATTTTCACCTAAAAGACAGACGTTTGACTTGCAGACGGCAAGTGTAGCACAGTGTTGATTTTCATGCTGAAATTTTACAATTTAAATAAATAGAAAATGGAAACAAACATGAGACCTCATTGGAGATATTCGACATACTTCAGTATGTGCTGTGTCCTACCAGGCACTTCAATTGAAAACATGTTGTTACGTCATGCTACTCTGTAAGCAAAGAAGCACTTCAATGTGTTATATTGATAAGAGACCCCTATTAAATTAAGAATTATCATACAAATAAACTTGAAATACAGTACTCCGAAGAAGCTACTTAATACTGTTTCTTGGGCAGCATTGGTTTACAAACTATTAGTTTATAAACTATTACTACAATGTATGGTAATGCAAGAAAGTATCCCTTCCAGTCATTGAATAGCAGTCCCCCATCCATGAACCTAGTATTTTTTATCATTTGCTTTCCCTGACAATATTTCACTTTAACTAGGCTGCCCTTCAACTACTGCAATGCAGTTTCAGAAACATCTCCAACATTTCGCTCCTAAAATAAGAAAGATACAATCAGTTTTTGTAGTAGTAGATACAGAAAAATAGAAAGCTGACACTAAATTCAGTTCTTCCTTGGTTCTTAAAAATATAGACTTGATACACACACATATATATACAAGATGTGTATTTATTTTTAGTTTTATTGTGGTAAATACATAGATCTATCAACAATTTTGACATTTTAACTATATTTAATTTTTGAATGAATATCTGAATAAAGAATATACCTGTATAAGGCAAATAAAAATCCTGTTCACTTTTCTACTCTTTTCTCACAGCTAATATCCACAAGCCAGAAAAAGAAAAAGCACAGTTTTTCAAAAGTATTGTTTGTTTCTTTAAGATACCCTCTAACATGGTAATGTGTGTAAATATGATACTATAATATGTGATATCATTGTTTTTTAGAATATTAAGACTAATACTTGCATGTAAAGTCATTTCCAAGCCTTTAAAAAATACTTTATATTCTAGATCAGCAACCTGAACACTACGTTTGACCAAAACTGTATATATTTCAATGATAAATTAAATACTCTAGTTGATAACATGCCAGTGTTATATAAATATGGTATTATAATATGTGATGTGATACCATTTTTTTTTTTAATATTAAGACTAGTACCTTTCATGTAATGGCATTTTTGAGCTTTTTAAAAATGCTTTATATTTTAGATGGGCGACCTGAACACCAAGCGTTTTAACTAGAAATTATATATGTTTCATTGATAAATTAAAATACCCTAGTTGATAAAGCACCACAAAATCTATTTGAAATGAATACTCTTAAAATGTATTTAACATTGGGAAGTTAATACTGCTTAGAAAATGTGGTTATTATCAGTACGAAGGGCTTTTTTTTCAAGCTTTTAATCTATAAATACATAAAAGGTGTTAAGGTCACATTTACTTTATAGGCCATTTTACAGATGGTAACATCATCAATGTCTGTCAAATTTATTGTAGCAATATGAAGAGAATGGTGAAATTATATGATAGGTCATACTGTAATACCAAACCCAATGATAAAAATATATATACGTTAAAAATTGTGAGTTCTCTTGTGGTAATTATGTCCATCTTTCAAACAAGAATATGTGTTGGAAAGAAACCACATTAGCAGGAATCCTAACAGCCCTTCTCGACTGATCTTGCCGTATTTAAACAATCTGAGAATGTCTCCACTCACTGACAGAAGTAGAATACTTGAAGAGAAAAGTGTATGACGTGAACTCTGAAGGGGTAGTGAAGCTGTCTATCTTAATTCCCTGTAGCCTAAATAAAGGTGGAAAAATACAGTAAAAGAAATTAAATTTTGAAAGCAAAATCAGAAAGAAATTAAATTAGAAAAAAAATTGAAATACTTGGGAATAAATTTAACAAAATATGTTCAAGACCTGTATATTAAAAACTATGAAACACTGCTCAGAGAAGTTAAAGAAGACCTAGATAAATGGAGAGAGATTCCACATATGTTGATGGTAAGACAATATTGTTGAATATCAATTATCCCCAAATTGATCTATAAATCCAACACAATTCTAATCAAAAAATTCTAGGAAGCTTTTGGTTTTTTTGGTTTTTTTTTGGTATAAATTGATAAGTTGATCCTAAAATTGATGCGGAAATGCAGAGAGCCTGTAATAGCCAAAAGAATTTTGAAAAAGAAAAACAAACTTGTAATTAATGTCACTGAATCATACATGTGAAGAATGTTGAAATGACAGATGATTTGTTGCATGTATATTTCCCACAATTTAAAAACAAAAAACTTGGAAGACTTACCGTACCTGATTTTATGACTTACTAGCTACTGTAAATAATGTGCTTTTGTGTAAGGAGAAACATATAGAGGCGTGGAAAAAAATAGTCTAGAAATAGACCTGTACTTTGTTCATGGACAGTTGATTTTGACAAGATGCCAAGTAGGAAATAATTGTCTTTTCAATAAATGATGCTGGCATATTTGGATACCCATATGGGGAAAAAAAATGAACCCTAACCCTTACCTCACACCATTTCCAGAATTAATTCAAAATAGGCCAAAGACTTAAACATAAAAAATGTTAAAACTTCAAGAAGAAAACATAGGAGAAAATCTTTTTGACCTTGGCATAGACAAAGATTTTGTAGATAGAACATAAAAAGCACAAACTGTAAAAGAAAAATAATTGATAAATTGTTGTTGCTTTTAGATGCTGCCCAGTCAGTTCCAACTCATAGTGACCCTATAGAGCAAAATACTGCCTGGTCCTGCGCCATCCACACAATCATTGCTATGTTTGAGTTCGTTGTTGCAGCCACTGTGTCTATCCATCTCATTGAGAGTCTTCCTCATTTTCACTGACCCTCTACTTTGTCAAGCGTGATGTCCTTCTGCAGGTACTGGTCCCTCTTGATAACATGTCCAAAGTACGTGGGACAAAGTTTTGCTATCCATGTGCTATATACTTCTTTCAAGACAGATTTGTTCATTTTTCTGGCAGTCCATGGTATATTCAATATTCTTTGCCAACACCATAATTCAAAGGCATCAGTTCTTCTTCAGTCTTCCTTATTCATTGTCCAGCTTTTGTGTTACATATGAGGTAATTGAAAACACCATGTCTTGGTCAGGTGCACTTTAGTCCTCAAAGTAACATCTTTGCTTTTTAACCTTGAAAGAGGTCTTTTGCAGCAGATTTGCCCAATGCAATATGTCATTTGATTTCTTGACTGCAGCTTCCATGTATGTTGATTGTAGATCTGAGTAAAATGAAATCTTCGACAATTTTAATATTTTCTTCATTTATCATGATATTGCTTATCAATCCAGTTGTGAAGATTTTTGTTTTCTTTATGTTGCGGTATAATCCATACTGAAGACTGTAGTCCTTGATCTTCATCAAATTAAATAAAGTTCATCAAAATTGAAAGCTTTTGCTCTTTGAAAGATACTGTTACGTAAATAAATAGACAAGCTGTACTTACATCTGACCTAGTTCTTGTATCCAGAGTAGTCAAAGAACAAATTACAACTCAGTAATGAAATGAATTGGAAACCCTGGTGGTGTAGTAGTTAAATGCTATAGCTGCTAACCAAAAGGTCAGCAGTTCAAATCCACCAGGTGCTGCTCGGGAACCATATGGGGCAGTTCTACTCTGTCCTATAGGGTCACTATGAGTCAGAATCGACTCAATGGCGGCAGTGGGTTAATAAAACAAATAACCCTAGTGAAAATGGAAAAAGATAATACACCTGCCCTAACTTATCAACTCTCTCATTATCCAACATTTCACATTTAAGATAATAGTAAAAAATCTACTAGCCGACCATTTTGTGCATTAACAATGTACGTCTGGTAGTAACGAATGCTGGCTATGGTGGTGAAGGCTATATTTCATCTTTGTTGGGCCATGATTCTCAGTATCTTGGTAGTTATGTAATGATGTAACTTAGCAGTTGTTGAATGATATAGTCATCCTCCATTTTGTGATCTGATGTGGTTATCCTCCATTTTTTGTATAGTGGTTATTTTCACATAATAACCTGGTCTTTGAAACCTAACCGTGTCGATAAGTGAAACGTGGGTATATACAAATAGTTGATAAGCACATGAAATGATGCTCATCACTAGTCATCAGGGAATTTTAGATACTCCCCGCCAACACTCACACACATTAAAATGGCTAACACTTGAAAGATTGATGACACAAAATGTTAGTAAGAACATGGTACATTGGAATTGTCATGCGTTGCTGGTGGGATTGTAAAATCGTGTAGCTACTCTGGAAAAACTGTTTGACAAGTTCTTATAATAAAACTAAACATCCACATACCATGTACACAGCAATTCCATGCCCCCCCAAAATTGAAAACATAGGTCCACATGAAGACTTGTCCACAAATGCTCATAGCAATTTTATTTATCATAGTCAAAAAGTGGAAACAACTCATATGTCCACCAACAAGTGAGTGGATAAACAAATAATGGCCAGTGAAATACTACTTGTTAAGATAAAGGCATGAACTGTTATTTATGCAACAACATGGATGAATCTCAACATTACCTTGAGTGAAAGAAGCCAGACACAAATACATACTGTAGGATCCCATTTATATGAAATTCGAGAAAAGGCCAGCCTAAAGCATCTTTGCTGGCTAGCACTGGGTGAGGGGTATTGACTGGGATAGGGAACAAGGGAACTTTCTGAGGTGATAGAAATAGACTATTATCTTGATTTTGGTGTTGGTTACAGAGCTGTATAGATTTGTCAAGACTCAGCAAAATATACACCCAAAATGGGTGCGTTTTGTTGTATATAGTGTAGACCTCAGAAAAATACCCACAGATGATTTAAAAAGGAAGAAAGGAAAGACAAGGCATATGGTAGGAAAAACCTATTTGTTGTTTCTTTGGAAAATTCTATGGAACTTGGTATTTTAGGTATTAGGAATTGTATTTCTTATCATAAGAAAAAAAAATGAAAATGCTTGATACTATTCTGTGATAATTTATTTCTTTAATTTTTTCTTTTTATTTAATTTCTTACATGCTAAACCTATGATTTTAATTATTAATGTGATATTCTCCTATAAATGCTCTTGAAAATTAGGCATTTAATGTTTCGGCAGTTTATAGGTGTACTGAACAGCCTAAGTTGTTTTTTTTTTTTTTAAATCATGCCTTACCAAATTGAAAAGTATTGTTTTTAGGGAAAGAAAATTTTCTTGGTTTTTATGACTTCTGACTGATGTGACAGAGTTTGGTGGAACAGTGGTAAGTGTCAGTGAAGCTTGAGGTAACTGGAGTAATGGAATTTTAAGCATACAAAAATGGGACACTCCTCGTGTGGACTTGAATTAATTCCTTCTGTGAACCCTAAACCCATCACCCATTGTTGCTCTTAGTAAGTTACCCTATCTCCACCAAGTTTAACGTGACTGGTTTTGGTTAGATTGGGCAATTACCCAGGGATTTAGAAAAATTACAGCAAAATTGTGGTCATTAAAGTATATTTTGTTTTAATTTTACCTTTTTTCCTCCCCTCCTTTAAATTCCTACTTTGATTTGCTTTGGCACTCTTCTGATTACATTCTATTTCTGCATGCTTTTAAACATTTGAAATCATATGTATGACAACAGAAGTCTCTTTTAAAAGCAAAAGAATTGACAGGCTTTCCTGAAAATTTCATCCCAAGTTTTTCTAACTCCACAAACAATAATTCATTCACAATATAAAATGTTAAGGGCTGAGCTCCTTTTGCACTCACTTGGGCAGAGGTGATTTGTGGGAAACTTTCCTGTGCGTGCCCATAAATGCCACAGTAATTAACTGTTGCTACAGAAGTGAAACAAAAGCTCACACTCAGCGCTTGACTTGGCCATGCAGTCTTCACTGACCTCAGAGGGGTGTGAGGGCCCTTCTGCACCACACAGCTCTGTGAAATGTGAAATTGCCCTATGGATGAACTGCAGTCTGTTCTCGTATGTATTGTGCTAAAGAATGTCAACCAAGCAGGCGGGGTGGGGGGGCCGCTGTCTCCTCCCTCGTCTGCCGGACACAGATGGCCCAGATACATCCATGGCTCAGTATTGGTGAAAGGAGCTGCTGGGCAGCCATTCAGCAAAGATGGATGAAACCTGAGAAGTACAGTGATGGCACTGGCATAGCCCCAAATTATTAGCATATGAAACTACTGTCTAGTGCTCTAGCTCAGATAAAGTATTGAAGTTGTCAGGGATTTCATTTTCCTTGGATTCACAATCTATGCCCATGGAAGCAGCAGTCAAGAAACCAGATGACACATTGCATTGTGCACATCTGCTGCAAAAGACCTCTTTAAGTGTCAAAAAGCAAAGGTATCACTTTGAGGACTAAGTTGTGCCTGACCTAAGGCATGGTATTTTCAGTCGCCTCGTATGCCTGTGAAAGGTGGACAATGAATAAGGAAGACTAAAGAAAAAATGATGTCTTAAATTATGATGTTGGCAAAGGATATTGAATATACCATAGACTGCCGGAAGAACGAACAAATCTGTCTTGAAAACAATACAGCCAGAATGCTCCTTAGAAGTGAGGGTGGTGAGACTTCATCTCATGTACACTGGACATTTTATCAGGAAGGACAAGTCCATGGAGAAGGGCATCATGCCTGGTAAAGTAGAGGGTCAATGAAAAAGAGGAAGACCCTCAACGAGATGGACTGACACAGTGGCTGCAACAGTGGGCTCAAACAGAGCAACGGTTGTGAGGATGGCACAAGACTGGGCAGTGTTTCGTTCTGTTGTACTTAGGGTCCCTGTGTGTCAGAATGACTCGACACCTAAAAACAACAACATAGCTCTGCTAACTGCACAGGCAGTCTTCAGTTACAGTCTTTCTAGTTTATTTAATTACCTGTTTGTACCAACTTAAGTAAAATCATGAGAAAGTCACAATTGTGAAGATAGGACGTGGATACCACCTACACGTACACACCTGGAGACTGGAGTCTGAGGAATGGACACGCATGTAACCCTAAATATACTGTGTATGCATACGCTTCACTATGGGTATGTGTAGCGGAGTACGGTGCCTTCAAATACCCAATGGTTCTGTTTTTAACTAAGCTACCTTCTGTAAGGATTCCACTTATATTCCAGAAGGTATACTGAACTGCCTAAGACTTTTTTTTTTTTAATCATGCCTTACCAAACCGAAAAGTACTATTTTTCGGGAAAGAAAATTTTCTTGGTTTTTATCACTTACGACTGATGTGACAGAGTTTGGTGGAATAGCAGTAAGTGTCAGCGAAGCTTGAGGTAACTGGAGTAATGGAATTGTAAGCATACAAAAATGGGATACTCCTTGTGTCCCATTTTTCAGTTTTGTTGATGTTGTTGAGAATATACACAGCAAAACATACGCCAATTCAACAGTTTCTATGTGTATAATTTAGTGACATTGATTATATTCTTCCAGTTGTGCAGTCATTCTCACGCTCCTTTTCTGAGTTTTTCCTTCCTCATTAACACAAATTCAGTGGCCCCTAAGGTTCCTATTTAGTCTTTTGAGTTGGTGTTATCAATTTGATCCCATATATATCTTAAAAGAGCATAATGCTCAAAGCAGACCTTTTTTATTAGTTAAGCTAAACTATAGTTTGAAGACATCAGGGAACATTATTGGTTTAAGATTTAAAGATTATCTCAGGAAAGTAGCTTCAGGGGTTCATCCACCCTCCATGGCTCCAGAAAGTCTGGAGTCCATGAAAACTTGAAATTCTGTTCTGCATTTTCCCCCTTTTGAACAAGATTCTTCTGTGGAATCTTTGATCAACAGGTTCGGTAATGGTAGCCAGGCACCATCCAGTTGTTGTGCTGTCATGGCAAAGGAGGCAGTTGTTCATGGAAGCAGCTGGCCACACATTCCGTATCCTCCTCTCGCTCCTGACTTGCCTTCTGTTCCTATTGCTCCAGGTTTATAGAGATCAATTGTGCCTTGCCTGGCCGCTGGCAAGCTTTTAAGACCCCAGGCACTATGCAGCGAACCAGGAGATAGAACAGAAGCACTAAACACGTTATTAGGCCAGTCAACTAGGATGTCCCAGGAAACCATGACCCTAACCCTCCAAACCAAGGTATCAAATCCCATGTGGTGTTTGGTTGTACATAAGCAGCCTCAGGAGCAACTCTTTTTTTTTTCTTTTGTCTTGTCAGAACTATATTTTTTAAACATTTTGGCACCAATGAAATTTGTAGAAATGCAGATTTAATAGCAATCAGACAATTCTGTTTTTAAGATTACTAATTTCTTTCCTGGTGAAGATGAATTGTGTATTAATTTTTCTGTTCAAAATGGAGTACTACCATTAAGCAGATGCATAGATAATTTTTCTTTAAAATCAATAATTAATCAGTATCGGTCCCTGCGTTTAACATTTAATATCTGTAACATTTCCTAAAATTTATTCCTACCTTAATGGGCTTTCCATAGACATTATAGAATAAGTTGAGCTTTATGTTCAGTGGTTTCTCCAGTGTTTCCAAGCTCACTAAATCCTCACTTGGGTCATCACTACATCACTGGTTCTTCAACTCTCGTAAATGTTCTGATGTAGCCTGTCTTATCAAGTAAACTCTCTGATACATCCTAGAGCTGTCTTTTGAAGCTCAGTAAAGTCCCCTCGGAAGTATTTCCTGGCTTCTAGTTCGTTTTGTCACACAATTTTGGGAAAAATAAATAGGTCCGAAGCTCACTTTTCTGCATGAACCTCACCAGTTGGTAGTTCCCAGATTAGAACAGAGCCAGGGTAGAATCCAGGATATAATACATTCAGCCTACAACTCAGTCTTAAGAAGGCAAATAGCCAAATAAAAAAAGATGTAAAATATATTCATATGTCCAAAAAGTGCATGAAATGATGCCTGAACATCACCAGTCATCAGGGAAATGCAAATTAAAACCATAATGACATGCCATTGCACAGCCACTAGAATGGCTAAAATTAAAAAGACTGAGAATGCAGATGTTAGTGAGGATTTGAGCACCTGGGATGGTCAGACATTGCTGGTGGAATTGTAAAATGGTGCTGCTAGTTTGAAAAACAGTGTAACAATTTCTTATAAAATTCAACATACACTTACTGTATGATCTGACATCCTAGGAATGTACGAGTGGGATAATAGCATATGTTCATGCAAAAATTTATACACGAATGTTCATAGTTGCTATACGCCTAATAGCCAACAGCTAAAAATAACACAAATGCCCATCAACAGATGTTCAGACAGACAAATTATGGTATGTCCATATAGTAGAATATAAATATAGTACGTACTGTACAATTCCATTTATGTTAAGACCTGTAATAGACAATCTGTAGTGGTTTCCTGAGTCTAGGATGGGGGGCCTGAGGAAACATTTTGGGGTGATGGACATACTCTATCTCTTGTTCGTGGTTGTGGTCACAGGGTGCATATATTTATCAGAATCCTTGAACCATATACTAAATGTGTCTAATTTATTGGATATAAGTTATATATGTGCGTGTGTGAATAAAGTCAGTTTTAAAAAACCACATGGAAGCTGAAACAGACTAACACATGTTCAGGAAGTGTTTGTTAGTGAACTGTGCTCCCAGTCAATGAAGAGCTCTTTGGAAAAATGTGTATTGAGCCCACCTTAAGTAGTTGAAATGAGTGAATAAGGCTTTCTAGTTATAGAATATATAAAGATCACAAATTTGAGTGAAATAGACCTACATTTAGGAACACTCTACCAAATGACTGGTCTGTACTTTTAAAAAATGAAAAGGACTGATTGACAAAGACTGCTAAGCTGAGGGAGATAAAGGAGATTAAACAGACAAGTCCATGAATACAGTGCAAGATCCTGGATGGATCCTGGGCCAGATGCTTTTCTCATTGTTTACCATGAAGGACATTATGGGACCGTTTGGTGAAACTTGAATTGGGGCTGTCGGTTAGAGAATATTGTATCATTTTTAATTTCATGGTTTTTTGATTGTTGTTCCATTGTTATATAAGAAGTCCTTAGGGGAAGCACACAAGGAAGTATTTAGGAGTAAAAGGACATCATGTCTGCAACATAATCTCAAATAATTCATAAAGAAGAAATAATGTGTATAATTGAGAGAGCAGGATGAAGCAAATACTGCAGAATGTTAACAGTGGGGCATGGGACCAAAGTATAAGGGAGCTCATTATACTATCCTTGCAACTTTTCTGTTAATTTGAAATTATTGCTGTTTAAAAAGGTAAAAATATAAGAAACAAATACCAAGTTGAGTCAAGAGGCTATTTTTTGAAAAGTATGAAATTTACTGTGAAATATTAGCTGAAGAGAATCACAAAATGATTTAAATTAAAAGTATTAACAAAACTGTATCAGGAAATTTTGCATTCTTAGAACATTCAGGATAGAGGTAGGGTGGACATTGTGAAGGGAGGATGATTATACTAAGAATAGGAATGATCACTGTTGGGCGTAAATTCATGTACTTCAGATTACATGAATTAGGAGAGCTTTTGTTTTGTTTAACGAATGATTTTGTTTTGTTGTTGTTAGGTGCCATGAGTCAGTTCCAACTCATAGCAACTGTATATACAACAGAATGAAACACTGCCTAGTCCTGAGCCACCCTCACAATCATTGTTGCTGTGTTTGAGCCCATTGTTGCAGCCACTGTGTCAATCCATCTCACTAAGGGTCTTCCTCTTTTTTACCGATTCTCGACTTCATGAACCATAATGTCATTCTCCAGGGATTGATCACTCCTGATAACATGCCCAAAGTACATGAGACAACAGTAGAGGGTCCCAGACAGAGCTGGAGAAAAATGAAGAACAAAATTCTAACTCACAAAAAAAGATCAGACATACTCATCTGACAGAGACTGGAGAAACCGCGGGAGTATGGCCCCCGGACACCCTTTTAACTTAGTACTTAAGTCACTCCTGAGGTTCACCCTTCAGCCAAAGATTAGAAAGACTCATAAAACAAAATGAGACTAAAGGGGCACAACAGCCCAGAGGCAAGGACAAAAAGGCAGGAGGGGACAGGAAAGCTGGTAATGGGGAACCCAAGGTTAAGAAGGGGGAGAATGTTGACATGTCCTGGGGTTGGCAATGGCAACCAGTATCACAAAACAATGTGTGTATTAATTGTTTAATGAGAAGCCAATTTGTTCTGTAAACCTTCACCTAAAGTACAATTTAAAAAGAAAAGGTACCTGAGACAAAGTCTCACTGTCCTCACTTCTAAGGAGCATTCTGGCTGTACTTCTTTCAAAACATATTTGTTCATTCTTCTTGCAGTCCATGGCATATTCAATATTCTTTGCAAACACTTTTATTCAGAGGCATTGGTTCTTCTTTGGTCTTCCTTATTCATTGTCCAGGTTTCACATGCATATGAGGTGACTGAAAATACCAAGGCTTGGGTCAGGCTCACCTTAGTCCTCAAAGTGACGTCTTTGCTTTTTTAACGCTTGAAAGAGGTCTTTTGCAGCAGATTTGCTCAATGCAATCCATCTTTTGATTTCTTGACTGCTGTTTCTGTGGGTTTAGACTGTGAATCTAAATAAAATGAAATCCTTGACAACTTCAATATTTTCTCCGTTTATCATGCTGTTACTTATTGGTCCAATTGTGAGGATTTTTTTTTTTTTTTTTTTATATTGAGGTGTAAATCCATACCAAAGGCTGTGGCCTTTAAGTTTCATCAGTAAGTACTTCAAGTGCTCTTCACTTTCAGCAAGCAAGGTTGTATTATCTGCATTTTTGTGGGTTGTTAATGAGTTTTCCTCCAATCCTGATGCTGTGCTCTTCTTCATATGAATGATAAAAGAGGGGGAGACTATTACAGATTTTTCAACTACCAAGTCATGAAGGGTTAGGATGGTCAGTGAGATCCCCAGGAGGCTGAATGGTGTTCAAATGTTACAGAAATGCATAGACCTGGTTCTGTGTCTACACTGTTTTCCCAATGTGTGTGATTGTTTTCTTTGACTTCTTATGGCAATAGTTTGAGACCATGAAGCTTCTCACTTTCTGAATATTTAGTTAATTCAATACGTATATAATGAAAGCCTACTCAGATTTGCAGACTTGCAGAATTTAAAGAGAGACAGTGTGGCTAGGTCATAGGTGAATGAGGGGGAGAAAGATGAAGGGAGGCTGGATGTTGTGGGCCGTGGAAAAGAGTTAATACTCTAGGCATAGTTGTGAGCCATTGGAAGCTAAGGAGTCATCTAAGACCACAGGTATCTTAAAAATGGCACCCTGGCCACTATGTGAGAATAGTCCCACAAAACGGGGACTAAAGTATAGGAGGCCTTTGCAGTCATTGAGACAAGAGTGATTGTACCTTGGGCTGGGTGGAGGTATGTGTGCATCAAGTGACATGGGCAGGTTCAGGATATACAGTAAAACCTGCAAAAGCAGGAATCTGTATAAGGTGGATACCTGTCAGAGAAGCAAACTCAAGTATCTTCCAAAAATAGAGAGCAATAAAAAGGTGGTAAGACTGCACCCTGTCAAAGGCAGAAAACTTGTGAGACCTGTAAGAACAAGGCAGCCCCGCTGAGTTCTGGCTCTCACAGGTTTTACTGTAGCACATCAGTGTTATGCTATCAGTGGCACTTTAAAGCCCATCCTGGAAGAAAATAGCCCTTGATCTGAGTTTATGTATTACATTGTTGGCCGTGCTATGAGGCACAGGGTCTTCTACTGTGTACTTACTGTGCATTAGTTGTGTTTCTCTTTTCTCTCTGGATCTAAACTTTCAAAGAAATTGTCAGTAAATTTTGTGTTCTTTTTTAAGAAAACCTTCAGGAAGAGGGCTGGGTGGAAGATGCTCGAGGGGAGGTGATACCGTGTCATCTTTCACACCACCATTTTATGGTCCTTCACTCGAATAGACTCAAGGCTCCAAGCCACACCAGGACCAAGGGCTTTCTGCTTCTTGTTCCTTTTCTCTCTCCTTATCTATGACACTTGTGTTGGGTAAAAGAAATCCACATACATTTCGAGTGAGCAATGGCCTGTTTATTTTCATTTTGAGGTCAAAATAAAAACCAATTTTTAAAGAATTTTTTTTTAAAAGATTAGCATTTTAAGGCCATTTCTTCTTAATGTGTTTCATCTTATTTCTTTTTGTAACGGCTATGATATGAATAATTTTTATTCTTTGGAAACTTTCTAAAGTTATTTGTTTGAAAATCACAGTATATGGTAAGCCCAGTGCTATCATGTAATGTTCACACCAACACTAATGCTCTCCTCTGGTGTCAACCCTACTCTAATGCTAGAAGTCGTATTTAAGAAAATACTGAAGTAGATTTTTAATACTAACCAATGTTTATTATTTTATGTTTCTCAGCCTGTTTAATTCTCTGCTATACGATGATCCCCATTGGAAAAGGCAGCCTAACGAGCATATCTTAGTCTTTAACAGCTGTAGCTTTCCGACTGTGAAAATCCTGATTGTTGCCTCCTGTGTAAATGTTCCAGCATTTGAGGATTAAAGAATTTGGAGTTTCAATTAGTCTTCTCCCTTGATTTGAGAAACTCTCATCCTTGTTATTATAGTAGTAAAAATGATTGAGCATGTGTAGTCTTACGACATATTTTAGCTACATATTCTGGCATTCTGGATGTTTTTATTTTAAAATTTATTTAGGAAAAGGAAATGAAGTCAAGACGTTTAGAGAAGTAAGTATTAGATCATCTCAGATGCACGAACGGCAGGTGCTCTGGTTTTACTATTCAGCTTCAGCACTCAGGGAAAGGAGAGCTTAGAAAATGATTTTGTTAATAGGGGATTGAGAATTAGGTTACAACTTCTGCTGACGAGCAAGACGTAAGATTCCGAATGGACATTAGACATTTTAGATTAGAAAGAGGAAAGGAAAGTAATGAGTCCTATTTCTAAATGAATTTCAAAAGCAATCTGATTTTAGTTCTGGCAGTGCAGAGAAAATAAAATAAAAACCATCACACTTTATTTACCAACCAATGAATTGAATTGTCCGCCTTTTATTACAGATATAAAGTAAAGACTATGAAGAGACAATCAGTTTTGTAGCTATCAGACTTTCAGTAACGTATCTCTTGTGGTTTAAATAACAGATAGTTTAAGTGTTTTTCCATTACCTCCGTGTAAATGAAAAATGCATAAAATATTTTAACAAGGCAAAGTAATCCAAGGAGATTGTTATTTTGTGTTACAAATTAGGTTATTTCTGTCATAAAATTAAAGAAAAAAAATCAGCGTTAGGACATTTCAGCTTAATATCATTTACCAGAAGGAACATGTAACAGATTTAATGAGCTAGCAGGTCACCTGAATCCAGCTGTTTCCGACCAGCTTTATGAAACAGAGACTGCAGCGAGCAGTGGGAGGTACGCATCATTACAAGCTCTCAAGGAGTTACAAAATCGATTTCTGCTTGAATGAATTAATTTAGATTATCAATTTATAACCAGCTACACGAATCCCATCAACTCCTCAATTCAGTGAATGATCAGGTTCAAGGCTGGTAAGAGCTGAACAATTAGGGACCTGTATTAGCTCTGTTAGCTCTGTAGTTGGTGCCTGCCCTACAGTGTTGTAACAAAGTTACTCAGCTTAACAAAAGGAAAGTGTTTGCCTAGGTATCTTGCAGCGGTAAAATATAGCAGCTTAAAAAGTAAAAACAAAAAAAGTAAAAATGAGTATAGATTCTGGGTGTGGAATTTTTTTTCCTTGTAACTGTTTCAATCCCACCAAATGGTAATTTTGGCCATTCCAACTGAATTTTAAATTTAGCCCAATTTGTTTTCAGCACATTTGGGACTTACGTAGGCTTCATTAGAAAATAACCTGACAACTGTGACCATTTTCTTCTCCTTAAAAACTAGGAAGGTAGGAATTCTGAGCATTTGTTTCAATGTGAGAAAACTAGATTCATCTTATTCATCTTCTTCCCACTCGGAGAAACTTTCTTTACTTCTACCTTCTGCTCACAAAAAGAAAAAGAAAAAAGAATTCTCATTTTTGTTCATGAGACAAATCATTTAAGCTCAAAATTTTGCCATTCTACTTATTAATCTAGTTATTTAACCCCCAAAATTGTATGAGCAGTTTGTTTCCTTTGCATGTCTAAAATTTCCTCCTGTCCTTTGAGAGAGAATTCCCCTTATTTTCCCCGTTATTGCTATCATATAGGTGTGGCCCTATCACCTTTCATAATCCCAGGATATACACTGGCTAGACATCTCTTTTCTGCTAACCAATAAAATAAAGCTGTAGTTTATGTATAAATCCCAAAACCCCACTGCCGCCTAGTCGATTCCGACTCACAGCGACCCTGTAGGACAGAGTAGAACTGCCCCTTAGAGTTTCGAAGGAGCGCCTGGCAGATTCGAACTGCCGACCTTTTGGTTAGGAGCCATAGCACTTAACCGCTATGCTACCAGGGTTTCCTATGTATAAATATATGGCTCTATTTACATATAGTTATAAAATAAATATAAAAATGTTTGAAGTTTTCCATTTCTCATCTGAAATCATCTTGCTCCCTCTGCTGCTGTGGACACCACAGCACCTATGACCTGTCCCCGTGCTGTGCCTGGCCAAACAGTCATCCCTTCTCTATGAGTGTTCCTCAAACAATGACAACTTCAGACTCAGTGTGGTTAAGTCACCACCAGCTCCGAAATTCCATAATTCCCCTGTGGCTTCCCCCCTCAAATCCAAACCTTACCCATCCTACAGAGCTAAGCTCATTTCATACATCTGTCATAGACTTCACCTTCTCTTTATTCTTTAAATGTTTTTCCTACCAAAGTTTAACTTTGTCATGTTACTTTGCACCATTCTCTATTTCATTTGTAATGTCTTATACAGAGCACTTTTGTGTTCATTGTTATCTCATGTAACCTTTGCTATATTCTGAGATTTAAGAATCATGATCTTCATTTTCGAGTTGGATTACCCTCAGTCGTATAGCTAATCTGGGGCAGAACTTGGGTTTGAACACAGACCTTTTAACTGCAGATTTAACAATCCTTTCCTTCTATGGAATAGTATTTCTTGTCAGTAAGACTTTAATTCTCCCAAGGCAGGGAGCTCTGCTTTGTCTAGCATTAACTACCCAGCCTAGCTCAGTGAAAGACAAAATGGACATACCAACTAGGAACACTTTGGTTATGCTACATTTTCCTTCCCCAGCCCTGTCCTTGCCCTCTCTCTCCAGCCCTCTGCCCTGGGGCCTCCACACTACAGGAAGATCCCCATCCTTCTGCTGGAGGACCCTGTGTGGTCAAAACACCTGTCTTCTCCTCTAGCCCATTGTCCATGGAATTCTTGCCTCCTCCTCTGTATGTCCACCTTTGAATGTTGTGTCTGTGCTGATGTAAATATATTTTTTCAGTTAACAAAACTAAAATGTAGGATGTTTTGTTTCAAAGCTGTTGGTTAATTTATCCATGCTGCTATTTGAAAGTGCTTCCCCTTAGCTTGCCCTTTTGGGATCTTTTTGTTACTACCCGTGCCACAGTTCAGAGCATATCCCTAAAGAAAAAAAAAACCCCAAAGGCGCCCAGTCTATCCCATATATATATATTCTTCCCAGATGTGTTTATCCTCTGTAATAAAATTTCTCATCTGTAAGTCATTATATAAAAAATAGCAATGAACTCAAATCTCATAAAAGATTTTTTAGTAGTATGAAAGGGAAAGATCTGTATGCCATGATACTCGTGAAGAGAATACATTTATACAAAGTCACTTTAGGCAATATATTTTGATTATCCTAGCGTTCTTGAAAGAATGGACCAGGTCATTGTAGCTACAATGACTGCATTCCCACCTTGTCACTCCGATTACTTTGCTACTTTAATTTTCAGTGGGATTTTGATGCAGTCGGGTATAGGGAATAAAGTCCTCAAGTCTGGCACAGCCACAGATGACAGCTGGTGAGCTCACAGATAGTCCGATATAGGGAATAAAGTCCTCAAGTCTGGTGGAGCCACAGCTGGTGAGCCCACTGAGAACAACTCACAATGGAGTATTATGCAGCCATAATATGTATCCCTATGATTAATAACAAATACATTTAATTAAATAAAAAAAGCAAGGTGAAGAACTGTGGGCGGAGCATCCGACTCTTTGTATTAAAAAGGGAGAAAGAATGTGTACGTGTATTTGCTTTTATTTATATGAAGTGCTCCTCTGCATGTGACGCACATGCGTGTGACACACATGCAGACCTTCTGAAATAGGCCTCCTGACCAACACCATCTCCTGAAATAAAAGTTCAGCGTGTGACAAAGTTGACATTAGGCCACTTTTCCCTTGAGGATAAATTTGGCATATTGTCAGACAGCTAAAGCAGTAACTATACTGAAAAGTAATTACTAGGTTCAAGTTCATAAAAGATCCGCCCATCTTTACTGTTATTGTTCCCCGCTTTCTTATGAATTTTTTGTATTTTATTAATGCCAACCTCATTGTACTCACTAAGTCATAATGTATACCTGCTTGTTATGTGCTTAACCTTACGCCGAGAGCCTTGTGGGATGTAAATAAGCACGAACCAATTTTGATTCAGCAGCGAAGAACATATATGAGCATAAAATGCTTGGAGAATGATTACAATAGTCAAAATGATGATGTCAGCAGCAAATTAGGCCACACATAGAATTTTGTATGGCGAATTAGCATGTCTATCCAAAATCTGTCCCCTTCCCCCAGTGTGATTTATTATCCATCACTTCAGAATTGTCATTTCGAAGCCCTGTGCTATAATGGATTGCTTCTGTTCAGAACCATCAGTGCCCATCAAACGAGGTCCCACCAGACCGTGAGTTCCTTGAGGGACGGGCCAGGCCTTGGTTATGATTGGATCTCCAGAGCCAAAACGTGGAGCGAGGGAAGCTCAGAAATGCTGGGTATAACTAACCATAGGAGTTCAAAACGGGAAAGATGGGCGCAAATTGGATAAATTAGGAAGGCTTTATAAGGAAGCAAAACATGACTTCAGTAATATGTGTGATTTCATCTAGAATACAAAGAATCCCAAAAACAATGTGTGTAATATCCCATTTCCTTTTTAAAATGCAAGCCATAGATTTGTGTCTGCATGTTTGCGTATGTGCTAACGTAAATGCCAGGTTTCAAAAGGGACTACTGGCCTTTTACACTGTATGGATCTATACTGTTTGAATTATCTGAGCATTGTGTATTCATGTGTAACTTTTTTTTTTTAGTTGGAGAGGGGAAAATAGACTTACAAAGAGGAGGAAGATTGAGAAGTGAATGGAATAGGGACTAAATTAAGCAACAGCTTGGATGGGAAGTTTGTGAGTTTCTGGGAATAATGAGACTAATCATTAGAGTATAAGGAAGATTTGGGAGGTTAGAACTGAGGTATAACATTATAAATAGAATGTCATGATTTTATGAATTACTTCTGAGTTGGTATTGAACTGAGAACATGTAAAAATGAGAGGTTTTGTTTGTCTGGGCCCTCTACTGTAGGGCCACCAGCTGTAGGTGATAGAGTGAGAAGTAGACCCTGGAAGTTCTAAAGCCCAGGCTAGGTTCTTGCCATCTTATCTCCTCCTCCCAACATTTACAGCTGCCCTGGAGACTTCAGAGTGGCTCCTGAGGAGGGAGAGGTGGCAACAGGAGAGGGTGGAAATGGGAGAGGATGTGGCAGAAAGGAGAGAATAGAAAAATCTATTATTAACAGTGGCTTCACTTAGAAAAACTTCCTACCACCACATTCAGAAGTTTCAGGTTCTACTTCTCACCCTGTGCCCTACAGCTGTGTGACCTTGAACAACTCACCAACTCTCTGGGCCTCATGTTCTTTTTTTAGAAAGAAGCCAATAATTCTGCCCTGTCTATCTCACAGTTGTTGTGCTGTTAAATGGAATGACGAATGAAAGTGTGTGTGTGTGTGTGTGTGTGTGTGTGATGCATATTTAATGATATTACTGCATTCCCCTGCTCTCTTTCTTATAAAGTATTGGAAAGTCATCTTTAACAGCTTAATATATATGACTTCAGCTTCAACATAGCAGTTCATGCTTCGTTCTTGTACCCTTCAAGACTCTGTTTGTTTTTATATGAAAGTCATGGGCATGGTACATTCATTAAGCAATATCAAGTCAATATTTTTGGGAAAAAAATACGGCTTTCTTGACTAATGTGTCTGAATACTGGCTAAAACATATTCCAATTATTTCAAATAATTCTTTTGAAAGCCTAAAGATAGCTTATCGTCATATTCCTCATGTTGAAAGACTGACTTTCTGGCAAATGTGTGAAGAAGAATGTGTCCAGTTTTCTTTCTTGAGTTGAAGTTACCCCTGACTACTCTGAAAATGTACCACTATGACTCAGTTTGTTTGATAGCTTTGGACCATGCACAAAATTTGCTAAATAGCTCTATTGCCCTCTTTCCTTCAAGGAGTCTATTTTTACATTATTAATGGATGGGGATTAGTTTGCAACACTTGGACAAGTTCTTGTAGCCTTGGATAAGATTCTGCATAGTGTTTAGAATTTGTTTTCAAAAATACTGAGAAGATCAGCGACATGAATTATTTTAAAGCAGTCTCTTCCTCCTCTTATTTTCCCCTTTCCCATTAATCCTTGTCACATTTCTACGCGAAAAAAAAGAAGTTAGACTTCTTTCTTTTAACCCATGCTTCTTACTGTTGAGTTTAAGCGTCACAGGAAAGTAAACTAAAAGTTACTTTTATACACCAAGGCCCAGTGAATTTAAATCACGCTTACGAGATAACATAACAGAGTTCGAGCGTCAGCGTAGCAAGGTGTTAAGATTGCATGACTCACTTTGAGTTGTTTTATTTGTATATTTTTTTTATTGTTTGATTTTATTGCATTATTATTTTGTAGGACTATTTGGATCAAATTCTCAACACTGAAGGGGAAAGCCATAGTTAAAATGACCAAGTCATGGGTCTGCCCATGAAGGGAAGCCTGTGCTTTAAACATACCCGGGCTGCCCGTGGATCCCATTTAGCAGATTACGGCCAGACAGGAAATGGCCCTAGGGACCTGTATGAAATATGGCAGCTGCTTGTCTCTCCCCATTGCCGCCCCCCATAAAAAACGTCTAACTCAATAAGTAGAATAAGAAGGAATAGCGTTAAAGGCGTGCAACGGGTTTCACAATTGGGTCTTTGTCTGTGTTGAAAACTGAAGTCGATCCTTAGCAACACATTTTCCTTACTTTGTACCCACCCAACAGCACCAGAGTGTAGCCAAGGTGTGGTTGGTCTCGCTTGTGGTCTCATGGTAGATTTATGTGCCTGATGGCCTCGGCATGACTCTTGTCACAGAGCCAGGGGAAATGGTGGTGGTGAGTGTACTTCTTCATTGAAAAAGTGAGTCTCTAAGAAGGACTCATACTCTGGCTGGATCTAGCTAGTTCAGGGCTCATTTAGGATAGGAGGCTGTAGGCTTCCATTGCCCACAGAGCTGAGAAATGATACATTTTCCCATTGCTATAAATCATCTCAAGTGTTGCTCACCATCTTTTGTTAATTCTCAGTGAGTATAAAAAAAAAAAAAAATTTTTTTTTTCTTTGCTGGGGAGAGCAACAAGGCAAAGCAATGAAAGTTCTTCATCACTAAAAGGAAAGCAGTGTCATTGTGTTTATTATAAGCTATGCTTCCTTGTGAAATAAAATGATAGCACTATTAGAATTGACAGAGCCAAGTTCATGGAGCCCTCGTGAAGCAAACTTGTCACCTTCTTTATTTTGTCCCATCATATTTATTCCATCGAACGAGTTGTGGAGAACTGACAGTTCTGCATGAATGGTTATTTCCAGTTGCTTGTTTGTATCAGACTTAACTAATATTTTGTATGCAGAATGAAAGAGGAAATATCTTTTATTATTCTTACTTTGCTTCAGCCATAATCAGCCATCATTGTTCAAGCATATGTTTCCATTTTTCTTGATGTTGCAAAGTCTTTGGATGTAGCCCAGGTGCTTACCTTAACTATACCTCATATTGTAAATACACCTTTCCTCGGCTGCACTGTGGTGAGACAGCATCTGGCAGCAGGCAGAGATGGGCCAGTGACCTCAAAATCCTGAGGGCCTCTATCAGCGGTGTTCCACATTATTGATAGTAGCAGAGATATTGACAGTCTGTGCTTGGAAGGAAAATAGGAGTTTGATATGACATATTGTGTGTCTCAGCAAGACTCATAAATAATTTTGACAAGTTTTTGTATGCATGGGAAAGTCCTTGATTCAGCCTCCCATAAAAATAAACTTCTATTATGGAATGTATTTGTCAAGTGGCTGGGTGATGGATGGGGCTGCGTTTACCCCTTGGCAGTTCGATGAGTTTTAGATGCACAGCTTACCAGAGAGGATTTACGGCAGTACAGAAATAATTATTCAGTATGAAATGCGTAATTCCTGTACCTGAATTTTCATTTTTGTATTATATTTTGTTTCTGTTACATTTCTGGTCTCCAAGACAAAAGAACATGTCGTTTTCCCCCAGAGGTATTGTTTGAATGAGGTTTTATGTTGAAGCCAGTGGACCAACTGATCGAGCCCAGACCCTGGCCCAGACTTACCTCACCTATTTTAACTGAATGTGAAGATTCTGCGTTTTTTTTTCTAAACAGAGTTTTACCAAAAAAAAAAAAAAAAATTGTTAGCTATTTGGAAAATTTGTTTTTATAAATGTGATTGAAAACCTTGGGCATAGATTTTTTATCTGTTTCTGAGGTTATCTGAGCTATTTATTTATTTAAACATAAAAGCACACCCACGTTTCTTCTACAGAAAACAGAAATTTACCCTTAAGTTCTTTTCTCCTGAAATAAACAAAAACTTTAAAAAAGTTGTCTCCACCCCCTCCCCACTCCAACCCCCCTTTCTTTTCTAAAATATACTTAGAATTGCTTCTTCATCAATCATGTGCACTCTGGCTAAGTTAGTATCCTTGAGTAAGTTGGAAACTTTATCAAGTATGTGACGTTCCCACAGTCTTGTGATACTGTCCAGCTCATTGAACAAGACCGTTTGCCAAATATCCCATAGGCCCATAACATACCTCTAATTCGAGAATGTATTTTCAAGAAGACTAAAGTGAGTGATGGGTTTATAGGAGTTTCGATTCTTCATTAGAATATAGTACTGACTTTTTTTTAAGAATTTTTATTTCTTGAATCTCTGTTAGAGTCTGGAATCCAAGCAGGAAGCCTTGGCTAATGTCGTTCATTGTTGTTAGTGACCCCACGTGTGCAGAGTAGAACTGCTCCATAGGGTTTTCAAGGCTGTGACCTTTCAGAAGCAGGTGGTCAGGCCTTTCCTCCAAGGCACATCTGAATTTGTTCAGACCGCCAACTTTTCAGTTAGTAGTAGAGCATTTAACCATTTGTGCCACCCAGGGACTACGACGTCATTCATTAAGAGTAGCATGTTAAATAAAATAGACTTACATGGCATCTTTGGAAAGGCATGTTGAGGTCTGTGCCTCTGAACCAGTTTGTCACATCCTTTTTTGCATCCCCTGAGAGTGATTTGTTAATTTTATTAGTTTTTTCAACATAACAGCTTTTAGCTTTGTTGATCCTCTCAAGTATATCTGTTTTATGTTCACAGTCTGCTCTTATTTTTTGATATTTCCTTCTACTTTTTTGTTGTTTACATTTTTTTCTTTCTCTTACAAGTTGAAAACTTAATCAACTTTGTAATTTATTTTTTTATATAGACATTAACACTGTAGGTTCTGAATTTTCCTCTAAGTAATGTCTTAGCTACATCCTACAAGTTTTATTATACTATTGTAGAATTTTTGTAATCCTTCAGGGTCTTAATATTTTCTGATTTCCATTTCCATTTCTATTTCTTATTTAAAGTTATTTTAAGTTGTTCTTATACTTTTCTGTGTTCCTATTTTTTTTTTTCTGCTTGTCGGTGATTTATCATTTAATTACACTGTGGTCAGAGAATGTAATCTGTATGAATCAGTTCTTTGAAATTTGTGGAAGCATGCCTTTTTGTAGTGCTAGAAGAAAAATTTATATAACATGCTATATGGGTACACAAAGCAGCAGCCCATAACTCAGCTCATTGGAGTCAGGCTATGTTTTTGCCTTTTTTTTTTTTTTTTTTAATTCATTATTTTTATTGTGCTTTAGGTGAAAGTTTACAGTTCCAGTTAGTTTCTCATACAAAAATTTATGCACACATTGTTATGTGACCCTTGTTGCTATCCCTATAATGTGACAGCACACTTCCTTTCTACCCTGGGTTTCCCGTGTCCATTCATCCAGCTCCTGTCCCTTTTTGCCTTCTCATCTTGCCTCCAGACAGGAGCTGTCCATTTAGTCTCGTGTATCTACTTGAACTAAGAAGCGCACTCTTCACAAGTATCATTTTATGTTTTATAGTCCAGTCTAATCTTTGTCTGAAGAGTTGGCTTCGGGAATGGTTTTAGTTCTAGGTTAACAGAGAGTCCGGGGGCCATGCCTTCTGGGGTTCCTCCGGTCCCAGTCAGACCATTAACTCTAGTCTTTTTACTAGAATTTGAATTCTGCACCCCACTTTTCTCCTGCTCCATCAGGGATTCTATGTTATGTTCACTGTCAGGGGGTCATTGGTGGTAGCCAGACACCATCTAGTGCATCTCAGCCTGATGGACTCTCTGGTTTATGTGGCCCTTTTCGTCTCTTGGGCTAAGATTTTCCTTGTGTCTTTGGTGTTTTTCATTCTCCTTTGCTCCAGGTGGGTTGGGACCAATTGATGCATCTTGGATGGCTGCTCACAAACTTTAAGACCCCAGATACCACTCACCAAAGTGGGATGCAGAATATTTTCTTAGTAAAATTTGCTGTGCCAGTTGGCCAAGATGTCACCTGAAACCATGGTCCCCAGACCCCCGCCTCTGCTATTGTGTCCCTCGAAGTGGTTGTGTCCAGGAAGCATCTTAGTTTTTTATTTAGTCCAGTTGTGCTGACTTCCCCTGCATTGTGTTGTCCTTCTCTTCACCTAAAATAATTCTTGTCTACTATCTAGTGAATACCCCTCTCCCTCCCTCCCCACCCTCGTAACCATCAAAGAATGTTTTCTTCTGTGTTTGGAGCTTTTGTTAAGTTCTATTTTATCTTCTGGTGTTTTTGCATTGTTAGTTATGGTTTGTATTCTGTTTATGCCATGTATATTAGGGCTCCTAGTGTTGTCCCTATTTTTTCTTCCATGGTCTTTATCGTTTTAGATTTTATATTTATGTCTTTGATCCATTTTGAGTTTTTGTGCATGGTGTGAGGTAGGGTCTTGTTTCACTTTTTTTTGCGGATGGATATCCAGTTATGCCGGCACCATTTGTTAAAGAGACCATCTTTTCCGCATTTAACAGACTTTGGGCCTTTGTCAAATATCAGCTGCTTATAGGTAAATGATTTTACATCTGGATTCTCAATTCTGTTCCATTGGTCTGTATATCTGTTGTTGTACTAGTACCAAGCTGTTTTGACTACCGTGGCAGTATAATAGGTTCTAAAATCAGGTAGTGTGAGGTCTCCTACTTTGTTCTTCTTCAGCAATGCTATACTTATCCAGGGCCTTGTTTTGCTTTTTCAGTTGGATTTTGAAGGTGTTTTCTCTACAAAGAGGAGTGAATGGCATTCTAGGCAGGCGACTAGCTCATTGAAATGCACAGACTCAAAATAAATAAATAGTGTGGTTAATCAAAGACTATATGTTTGGGAGTGGCAGGAGATGAGACTGGAAAGTTGAGTTGGGAAACAAATTATGAAGGTGTAAAAATGGCGTGGTAGGGATGTCTGACCTCCTCTAACTTCACAAGGAGGAAGGAGAATCAAAATTAACAGCCCAAGGCTGATTCCTGTGAAGCGAAGGTCAGACATACCTCCTCTCTCTAACCTTTTTACCAATCTGACACCAGCGTCCCTCCCGCAGCATGCTCTACTTCTCTACTGGGTTTGATAGTTCATTGCAGTGGCCACATGGAAGTCACGGACAATACTTATGATTATGGAGTTTGTTGGAAGTAACAGGTTACAATTCAGGATCAGGACAACTCAGAATACAGTTCTTTGATCAGGACAGCCACTTCTCAGCCATGCCTGCGGGCAGGCCTCTCTCTGGCCCTTGACCTCTTGGCCCCTCGGCCCTTTGGCCTGGCCTCTGCCCTGCTCAGACAGCTGTTAAAAAGCTCTTTAGCTCTGCCAATAAGTGCCCAGAGGTACCCCACTCTACCAGTAAGCCTCAGCCCGAAGGCACTCAGCTGTCTCACTCTGTGAGTTGGCCCATCTAGTGTAGCCGCCTTGCTCCGTGGGCCAGGAAGCCCACTGTGCTGTTTAGCACCAGTCTCCTGGTTCTGCTACCGCTGTTTCTCTGCCACTGTTTCTTGCCATCTCTCACCACCTCTGGTGTTACAGCTCTCTGTCACCTGGGTCTCGGGGGGTTCTCAGTGCAGGAACCCAGGGTTCAAAGCATGCACTCCACTCCTGACGCTTCTTTCTTGGTGGTAGTGAGGTCCTACCTTTCTGTCTCTGGGATGGCTCATTTCAAGTCTTAGAAGGATGGCAAAATGACCGATTCCCTCATTAGGGTTCCATATACCTTATTTGCATGGTCCCACCTTTACAAGGGTGCCGTGCACCTTATTGGTATTAATAGAAAGTTGTCCAGTCCCCTTGGTGAGCCACAAGCAACTTATTTGCATAGTTCCACCCAGTCTTTTGGTGAGAGTTATAAGACCATGGCTAGGAAGACCATATGAAATCCACACATCAGACTGCAGTAGGTCACTGTATGCCCTGCTAAGGAATTTAGACTTGTAGACAACGGGAACCCAAAGAAATTTTATTGATCACCCCTTTTCAAGTCTCCAGAAGGATATAGCAAGTATCTATTGATTGCCTCTGATGTTCCATCCTGCAAATACCACCCTGAAAAAGGACAGACCTTCCAGCTAACGGAGGAGGTGGACACACGGCAAGTCATTATACCAATCACTCTGTAATCACAGTTATGAGAAGAGCTATGAAGGAAAAATAATGGTAATTACGAAAGGATGTAACTAGGGATGTAACCCTTTGTGAGTGACTAGGGAAGCTACCCTGACAAAAGGACTATTCAGCTGGGCTGCAGAGGCTAGTGAAGGCTGGCCAGGTGAAAGACCAAGGAATGTGTTGTGGGATGGGATAAACATCTTTGTGCACACTCCTACTTCCTTAAGATGAATTCTTAGTAGTAGAAGCAGAGGGTCAGAGAGCCATTTATTTATGACCTTTGATTAGCTTTGCCAAATTGTCCCCCCTCCCCTGAAATGCTCTCACTGGCAGTGTTTGAGAACACTAAATTTTTCACAGGTCCTCTTTATTTTTCTTATCTGCCAAAATGTCCAGCCAAAAGTCTTTATGATTGCTAGTGAGGGTGAGCATTTTTTTCTTATATGTATTGGTCATTTGAATTTATTTTGTGAATTTCTTCTTTGTCTTTTAATTTTACTTGTTTTGTTTTTAAGATAAATATGTATGTGTAATTTCTGGCTTTGGTGTCATACCTTTCTATTGCAAAGTTACAGGAATATTTCTACTTTAGTGTGATGCTTTTGTGGTTTTACTGTTATATCTGAGCCTTCAGTCCATTTGGAATTTATTTTGATGTAAGTTTTGACATAAAGATCTTATTCGATTTTCCCCCCACAGTTATTTTCCCAATATATTTATTAAATAATCTATGCTTTCCCTCTTTGATTGGAAATGCTACATTTATCTCATGTTCAATTCCCCATATATTTTATTCTCTGTCCATATTCTTTATTCTGTTCCATATTAAAAAAAAAATTTTTTTTTATGCTTAGTTCTTCTCCTATATCAGGAATGTACTTTTCTTACTACATTCTAATATTGTGCTTTTAGTAAGACAGTCCCCTTCATTTTCTTTTGTTTCACACGTCCTTCCAGAGTATAATTTAAGGAAATTTGCATCTTTATAATATGAAAACTTTTTTGACAGTAACACTATTCCTCACAAATTATTCATGTGTTACTTTAAGACTTTCAGCAAATTTGTAGTGTTCTTCGTTAAAGTTTTCGTTATAGCTGGTTAGAGTTTATCTTGTGTAGTTACTATTTTTGTGGTAATTGTGAGTGGAATTTTTTTTCTGTCTTTAATTCGTATTGGCATTTAGGAAGGCTATTGATTTTTGTCTGTTTTTCTTATATCCAGCCACTTTCTTAAATTCTCATATTAATTCAGAGTTGATCTATTTTACATTTTATAGGTACTCCCACATATTTTAATTTAGAGAAGTGGTAGGCAGGGAAATAACCAAACTATAAGGTCTAGCATACAGTTGAATGAATGAAATAAAAATCTCCCAGATCGAACGTCTTATCCCTATATATTCCACTACTAAAGATGCATAGTTATTAACAAATTTATTTTTAAATGTAAAAGCCTAAGGGAGAATTAAACCATTTTTATACTCTTGCTCAAATAATTAATTCCTAGCTAAGTGTTGATAACATACTGAAATAACTGGCTTTTCAAGGGTGAATTAGAGAGGAGAAAGGAAAGAATTTTGCCAAAAATATCAAGCAGAAATAATAGTTAGTTCTTATTAAATATTTACTATGTGGGGTACTGTTACAAGCTATTCACATATACAAAATCACTTAATCTTCCTAACTCCTAGCAGAGATGCAGAGTAGGTGAGGGGTGTATAAGGGTTTATTGTATTGTATTATTCTCTTCACATATGTTTGAAATTTATTATAATAAAACAAATGTTGAGTAAGAAATAGTAGAACTAGTCTGTAGGGCTGCATATCCAAGTTTCTCCCAGGTGAGGTTAGCTCCCAGGATCAAAGGTAGTCTTTTCCATTCTGTCCAGTGTTACGCTTTCTCTATGTACCTATTCCCTGCATTGAAAAAGGAAGACAGAAATGAAAGGAGACAGTCCTGAAGCAGATCTCAAAGCATATAATACAGTTAGATTGGCGAAGGGAGAGTGATTGAGTATTTCAGTAGAGAAAGGCAGAAGCAAAGACAGACATGATAAAGGCCCAGTTAAGTTAAACTACTGCCATTTTATTGACTGATTCGCTAGTGTATGCCAGGTTCAGGTTCAAGTTTTTACACTTTTTGCATACTTACAGATTTATGCTACCCTTAAAAATCTTGCCCTAACTGATCCATCTTCAGGGGGCTGATCTATACTTCCTTATCATGTGTTCCTCAAATAGTCCTCCCTTTACGGAATTTCTAAGTTCTTTCAAGTTCTTCAGCCTCACTTAGCCTCACCTTGCCTCCTGTTCTGTGGAGAATAATTCACAGGGGGCCATCTGGGTAGAATCACTAGCCCAGGTTATTTGCCTAGAGCCTAAACTTCAGCTGCTTCACCCCTGCCAGGAATGACCTTGCTTTTACAAGCACCCAGGGCTAAAATAAATGGGAAGAAAAAGTGGATTTGGAAGTGAAACTTGGTGAAACGAAAGTGAAAAGCCACACTTTTTTAAAACTGGACTCTAAACTTGACCCAAATTTCCTACTTGAAAATAGGTTATTTCTGGAGATAGCTAAGGAAGTAGTGGTCATATTAACTGCATGTGTGGGTATTTGGGTGATTATAAATGGACAGGGGAGGCAAGCAGTGGCCATGACTTGAGACAAACCTGCAGATCAAGCATCACCTTCTAAGAACAAACCTACAGATCAAGGATCACCTTCTAAGATCAAGGATCACCTTCCTGCTTTGTTTACTTGGGTCACAAAGCCAAAAAGCTTTGGGAGAAGCTGGGAGACTTTACTCTGTCATTGCGAGGAAGACCATGATTGCAACTGAGACAACAGGTCCTTAGTGGTCTTCTAGGAGTTGAGAGCCAGAGGGCTGTGTGGGGCAGGAATGCATTCTGAAGGACAGGTACTGAAACTGGGCCTTTGGGAAAGCAAGGAATGAGCTGGAACAAGACCAGAGGAGGGAATGATAAGATCATTGTGAAGTTGGTCACCCTTCTGGGACAACGTGCTTGTGTTGGGGGTGTTGTGAGGGATGGGGTTGAATATTTCCAATGGGGCAAGATTTTTAGCCACCTCAATTTTTTAATCAAGGAAAGAAAGTATATGTAGTTAAAGCAACTAATTGATTTTTTTTAAAATTGTCTTGGATTTCACTTCCCAATTATTTGAACTAATTAACCTTTATGACTAAAAGTTATAGTACCAGGCTTTTAGCTACCAAACACTTAGAGTCTTACTTGCATCTTTTTTTCTTTCCTAAATTAAACTTATCAGTGGGCCTTAAAAATCTATAGTTGATGGGTTAGTCTAGCAAACTGATGTAAAATTATGATAAAACTAAAAGCGTAATGAATAGAAAGCTTGAAGACGCATTGGCTTAGAAAAGACCAAGTTGTCATAAATCATCTTATTACAGTGTTTCTTGGATCCTGTATAAGTTCATATCCAAGTCCTGATTGTGCACTTGCTGGTAGAAATGGCGAACCATGGTCTGGCTTCCAAGGATCCCCAATGACTTAGAGTCTCCATGCCTTTAAGATTTGCTGAGAGAAAGGCCCAGGACGTGTATTTCCAAAGCACTATCTGTGGCTGACTATCAGTTACAGTGTGGAATATTTCAGGGCTCTGAACAGGTGATAGGGGATATGCAGAGATTTGTGTGAGCTGTTAGTGGAACAAATGAGATAGATAACACACTCCAGAGCCATATACACAGCTAAATTCTCAGAACCTACAGCGGAATCCTGTGTCACCAAAACAATAAATGGGTCACTGTGGGTGATTTTCTGCCACTTTATTGTGGCTGCTAAACATATGCCAGGGATGTTTCTATTTTGTATCCCAGCTGCTTCCACAATCAGATATGGTGAATCAGACATGCTGCAATTTCAGTCCCATCTGAATCAATACCAGTTGTATGGATGCAGCTGTATTTAAAAGCGTGGCTCGTTCCCCAGACGATTCTAATGTGCAGCCACGGTCAGACACTGAACTCCTCCTACTCGTGTCTTTTGTCACCTGAGCATTTGGTAGTACTCTGTGTGTATCAGACCACACAGGTTTCACATTCCTCCAATTTATGGACCTATCTAACCGGAAATTCCCCTTAAGGAAGAAATCACAGATGTGTGAATAGTAAACAAGTCTTAAATCTATGAAACACTACTTTTACGCACTAACAAAGAAAGTTCCTCATCAAGTGGAATCAAATCCCTGTAAAAACAACAAAGACATCAATTATCCCTGAATAGCCCAAAAGGAAATTGGACTTTATCCATGACAGACTATGAGGGGAAACTTGGTGGGAATTAGGCCCTCAGAAGACCTGTGTGGAACTCATGGGCTAAACAATCCGAGCCTTATTTATTAAATACTATTGTCAGTCTTGGTCTGTGTTTAGTTTTCATTTTCTTTACCAGGTATTTTTAAATTTTCTAATGTAATAATTAGGAAATCCCGGTGGCGTAGTGGTTAAGAGCTACGGCTGCTAACCAAAAGGTCGGCAGTTCGAATCCACCAGGCATTCCTTGGAAACCCGATGGGGCAGTTCTACTCTGCCCTGTAGGGTCGCTAAGAGTTGGAATCGACTAGACAGCAACAGATTTTTTTGGTTTAATGTAATAATTAACTTGTAACAAGCAAAACAATACAAACACGAATAAAGAAAAAGGTCGTAATCTCTTCCACATACCCACAAATCACTATCCACAGCTAGGTATGTCTCCTACCCTTCTCCATCAGTAAGAAGTGTGTGTACTCTTGTAAATATTTTGAGGGAGATGGGGATTACAGTAGACACAGTATCTTGTAATTTGCTTTTTTCTCCAGATCGATGGATACAGATCTAATTATTCATCTGAATAAGTATATAACACATAATTCTGCAGACACACCATCGTTCATTCAGCCAGTCCCGTATGACGGACTTTTGGTTTATTTCTGCTGTTTGGCACTACAAACAATGCTACATTAAATGTTACCGTGCATGAAAAGATGTTTTACTTACAAACAGCATGAATCCAAGTGATTGAGAAATGTAGAGAGTAAGAAAATACTCACCATTTTATTGTTTTTTCCAAAGTCAGGAAATACTTAAAGTATTTCATAAATTTTTATTGAATCAAAGAATGAATATTGAAATTTTTCACTCTGTATTCTTAAAACGTCAAATAGAATCTACTTATATGGCATCATTTTTATAAGCTGGATGTGTCTTAAATTCATCATAATTCCACTTTGAAAAGGCTTATAAGAGGAAATTATAAATTATGTCCAATGACAAACTGACTTTTTCTAGTGAGAGGGAAAATTTTATAATATCCAGTAAAATGTACATTAAGATTTATTTATAAATGTAGAAGTTAAATTCATCCTTTGTGTTTAAATATTTATTTGTGATATATTAAGGTGCTTTTTAAAGCTGCAAAATCAAATTTCCACCTGGTTACTTGCGTATTTAAACGTTAAGACACAGCTACGATACTGCTCCTCTACTGCAGTTGTTTGACGTGGCAGTTGAGCTCTCAGTGTGGGGTGTATTGTCAGTATTTTCTGTTGGTAGTATCTCTGGGCGCCTGTGCTTGAGTCCAGTTCCTTGTGCTTTCTGAGGTAAGTAAGAGCCATGTCACTGCACGTCGACATCACATGTCAGAACAAATCAGGTGAGTCATTGCACGTATGAAGCCTCATTAGGACAAAGGGATAAAATAGAAGGGTCAGGAGGAATCTACGGTTTATGATGCTTAAATAATTTTCAATCATTTTTACCCCCCAAATTTTGTTTTCCAGTTTGACTACATTTTGCAAAAGGTTCATAACAGTGGCTTCAAATGAAAGCATTTTTCCAAATTATGGAAAACCTGAATTAAGTTAGTATGAATACAAAGGTTAGAAGTGGTTCTTCCCCATGATCTCAGCTAATCATCCATCTTGGTAGGATTTGACTCTTCCAGAAATCTGTACAGTAAAACAAGAATGAAGAAAACAGTCTTAACTTTGTTGCAAATTTGCTGTTGGTTAGAGAAGTGCTAACCTAATTTCATAATAGAAAAGAGGGTACGTATCTTATTTCGTGAGTAGCTTGTTTTGTTCATTAAAATACACCCTGTTTTTATATTAGAAACATGCATTTTTCTAAGTTCAGCTACTAGCTCCTTAGAGACCTTTTTTTTTTTTTTTCTTCCCCTAAATTAACTCAGTATCTCTAATTGCAGGGGTTCATTTTTCAGCAGAGGTTAGACACACAACTGTGTGAGAACAGTAGTAGACATAGAGGCCTAATTCTGTGATGGTGAAAGGGAGACAGTGCCAAACGTCCACAGACTTTGAAACTTTTTTCTTAATGTTTGCTATATTTATTTAGCCTATAATTGAATACACAGTCATTTTGCTGTGCTGCAGATCGCCTACGTGGGAGTCAGGATGCATATTTAATGCCTGATTTAAAAAGAAAAATAGACGCAGTAGCATGTGGGCAATTTTAGGAAAGTGTGCTCCTTGCAAATTTAAAGGTTTTGGAGAACTCGTTTTTCTCTTTCTTATAGAAGATGTGATGTTTCATAGCAGGAGTTGTTGTAGATCCATATTTATTAAGTAGTTGTTTTTTTTCCCCATTTTTTAATGACAAATTCAAATGGCAGCAGAGAAAAGAATCCTCACTTACTTTTGAGCATACCCTTTTTCTTTCTTTCTTTATGCTTCTCTGATAAAAAACACCTAAAAGGTTTTTTTCTAAAAGAATAAAAGAAACATGCGGCTTAGTTTCTAGAGGAAAGAAAGGCAGCAGAAATGTTCTCTGGATTTTTGCCCAGGAAACAGGTGAAAACAGAAGCATTCACATTTATTGAAATGGTGTGAATTTGAGAGAATTGATATCCTGATTTATGGGAGAGGAATGTATTGTGTCATAGTCAAAAGGGCAGAAAATTAAGTGAACCACTGACCACCGTGGGCCTGAGTTCTTTTCAAGGCCACCATGGCCACCCCTAAAAACCCCTAAAGAGCCCTGATAAAACTCTTTCTAAAGTGCATATATATTTTCTAAAAATAAATGAAGTAAGTGTTACTGTTGTTGTTTTTAGTTGCCATCAACTCAGCTCCAGCTCATAGTGACCTTATAAATAATAGAAGGAAACGTTGCCTAGTGCTGCTCCATCTTCATGATTGTTGGTATGTTTGAGTCTATTGTTGTGGCAATTGTGTAGTGCCTTCCAACCTGGAGGACTTATCTTCCAGCATTATACTGGACAGTATTCTGTTGTGATCCATACGGTTTTCATTAACTAATTTTTAGAAGTTGCCGGGCCTTTCTTCCTAGTCTTTCTTAGCCAAAAAAAAATTTTTTTTAATTTTTTTTTTTTTAAAGCACTGCTGAAATCTATCCACCGTGGGTGACCCTGCTGGCATTTGAAATACTGTTTGCCTTATATCTTTCTCTGCCCTGTTTTCTTGACTTTTGCCTTTTATAGTTTCAGATAAGATGACATCCAGAATATTAACATTAAACTGACTCTTTTTAGGTCCAGTATGTGAATGCATTGAGTACGATTTCCGTTTAGCTTGAGTTCTTGAGAAAGTTTTTTCAGTACTGGAAAGTACCAGAAAGTGCCAGAACGACTTTAGACTGCCGATCACATCCCATAGAAGCTTTTATATTTCCTAAGAAAAAACCTTGAACTTTATGTAACTGCTACCAGATGAGTAGAGGTGCCTGTGGAGTAGCTTATTTAGGATGTAAGCGAGGAGAAAAAACCAATTTTAGACTAATCAAAATGCTTTCACCCAGCGTTCGTCTTTATTTAGTATTTTAAAGTGAACTTTTCTGAAGAAAGTAGGTAAGCTTTTTACTTTGAGATCCAAGGATATTAAGAAATGAAAACTTCGATGCGCCCGTTGAGTACCTGGTTACCAGTTTAACTTTTATGGGGTTTGGTATTCCAAGTACATAACCTTTGAATGTTCCTTGCATTCAAAGACTGTCCATTGTGCTTTTCTCAGCTTCTGGCTGACACTAAATACCCCCATTTTAATTTCTTCAAACCCAAGTCATCTCTACTCTCTTCTTGAAGGTCAAGACATTTTCTTCCTTCTTTTTTTTGTTCTTTTATCTTCCTCCAAGTAATTCTGAATTTGCTTTTAATAAAGATGCACACAACTGCGCACTCTTACCCAAATCAGGGCATATCATTCCAGATAAATGATTCCTCAGATTTTGCCACTTATCCTCTTAAGTGGTTAGATTCTTACTTCCTTTGAACATTTTTTAAGCCATCAACCAAAACAAGATATGTGATAAATGCAGTTTAATGTGTAAGGTAAGAGACATGAGTTATTTGGTCTCCATTAATCTTTTTCATTGGCATTTCAAGTACTTTACTTGTTTTGTATCCAAATTGAAAGTAAAACTTGAAAATAATTTATCTGTATTGCTACAGCATTTTCCCCCTTTAAAACATCTAAGAATTGAATAGAACTGTGCAGATGAATAGAAAGTCAGCTTTGCGATGTGATACTTCCACAATCATAGCTATTCCACACCAGTCAGTTGAAAATTTCATAGTAATTTAAGAAACATACATCCTGTTACCTAGTTTCAAGAACCGAGACAAACATTCTACAATGGAAGTTGATGGTGCCTGAATGAATTGTTTTAATTTGAACAATAGATTATATATTTCTTTCCCCTATGTATTGTATAAGCAGACTGATTCAGGAGAGAATAGTAATGTTTGCTGATTGTTTTTACTGTTATTAGAATAATACGGAAAGGTTATAACTTCTGGGGTATTTTTGTGTGATCTGAGGAACAGCAAGACAATAGACTTCTAAAATAGAAATATAAGGCAGTAGATATTTTAGCTGAAAAAATCAATAACCAAATGGGCATAGTAGTTATTAGTAATTTAATTAAGCCTGTATCATGTGTAAATTTACCTTCCACAGCCAAGGCATATAGATGCTTCTACTTATTGAAATGTAATGCTCATATACCATCTGAAAACAAGGTGACACATCACTAGCAATAAAAAAGTGAAATATTCCAAGATCTCCAGTCTGCTTCTGAATAAATGAGATGTGCTGCGGTACAGGGAAAGCAAACAGCTCAGAGTTGTCTTAAGAATTATATGAAGATAATGGAGAGTTTATGTTTTGTTTCTTTATTGATCATTCACAGAACTTTAGGCTTCCTGACTAGATTGACACCTTAGTTATTTGCCGTCCCTGGTGACTGACAAGAGATAATGGAAAGGCTTTTACCATGATATAACAGCCGAGAATATTTCCTAATTTACTACTATAGCTCTCATCAAAAGCACCAGGCAAAAAACACGAGATTTATCACTTCAATTACTGGAATTTCACATTTAGTTTAAGGAGACATGTTTCTCTAATGTGACAGGCTTTACAAATTTTGAACTTCTTGAGATGTTTCAGCTATCAGGGTAATCGGAGGGAGATAGAAATGAAAGCAATTGTTAGAGTTTTATAACTTTTAATGGTATCTTGGCTACATGTATTTTAAAAAGCCTTTTTTGTCAACTCAAAAAAAATTTTTTTAGCAATATAAAAATGGTCAGATACTAATTTAAATCCTTATATTATAATTATAAATGGATTTTTATATCCTGATTGTGAGCAGTGAGGAGTGTCAGAAATCCCATATAAGGACACATATTAAAAGCCACATATTTATTTATGAACGTTAATAAGTGATCACTTACTTCAACATACAGAGTGGCAGCTCTGCCCAGTGAGTCAAACACTGTGATCTGTTCCTGGTTCAGCCACTTTGGAATCTTGGTTTTCTCATTCCCTTATTTGGGAAGAACTTCTAACTTCTTAAAATTACTTCAGTGTAGTGTACCAATTGCATATTATTTTGAACTCTTATTTAAAACACTGTGTAGTTTCAACTGATTTCCCTGTTTAGAATCATCACAATTTTTACTCCTGCTTCAGGGATTAACATTATTACTGCTATTATAATGAGCTTATTATAGGGTACATTTCAGATGTAAGTTCAGCTGGTGCCATATTGAACTCCCCAGATACATATACTCTGACTCATATTTGAGGTGATTTTTCTTACATTGCAGGTGATGTTTAATAACATACTAAAATTGATCATGTTATACTCACTAGTTTCCAACTGGTCCCATCAAAGACACAGAATTTAGGATAAGGATGTTGTTAATAAAGATTGAACTGTCTATTATAATTGTGAGTAATTTTAATTCTATGAGCTTCCCTTGGCCCAGTTATAATAAAATTACATTTTTGTCTTCTATTTATGATTTTCCTTCCTAAAACTTCCTTTATAATGATTAACCAAAACCAAACCTGTTGCCATCAAGTCACTTTCCACTCCTAGTGATGACCCTATAGGACAGAGCAGAACTGCCCCATAGGGTTTCCAGGGAGTGGCTGCTGGATTCAAACTGCTGACCTGTTTTCTGTTAGCAGCCATAGCTCTTAGCCACTGCACCACCAGGGCTCTTTTTATAACGATACGGACTTTCATCCTAGCATCTTTTAGCTAGTACTACTGCTGTTAACACACCTGCATCTTGTCAAAGCACGTCAGAATAGTCGAAGACAGAGGAGGAGTAGTCACGTTTGTAGCCCCTGTTACGACGGTTGCCCTGAAGCCAAATAAGAGAAATTTTGCTTTAGCTTCCATTCGTTCCCCGGGTCTCAGGCAAAGCCACTGTCCCTAAGGTTTCTGCCACCTAGAGATGGGGCAAAGCCTATAGAGCCTGTTCCTAATGTTAGGATCCAAAACTGGTAGCAGGAATCGGTTCATTCGTTTTTGTCTTTCAGCAACTATTCACCAAGCATCTGCTATGTACCAAGTGTATATGCCATGGGAAAGTGTAAAGTTTTGTCTGAGATCTCAGTAAAATAATATATAAGTAATTTGTAATTGCTGGTACTAATTAAGGCAGATAGTAACAAGCATTTGTGAAGGACTTTGCAGGTTACAGAGTACTTTTCAGATATAGTATTCACTTAATTAAGTAGCTATGATCACTTCACCCATATTTGCTATACTTGCTAGAAAGATACTTTGTAAACTTGCTAGTTTTTAGGGTTCATGTGCTATGAGTAGGCTTAAGGAAAGTTTGAAAAAAAATTTTTTTTCCAGTTCCTACATGATCCTTGCCTTTTAGGGGGATTAGAGAGTCACGTATTTTAGGGGGATTAGAGAGTCACGTATTTTAGGGGAAAATGATGATAGGACTGAATTTTTCTACATTTTGCATGGAGTAGCCAAGATGTCAGTACCATTCATCAACCACCCAATGTATGCTATTCCTCAAGGTGATTAAATGGTGAGTGATGAAATCAGATTGGTGCGGAATACTTCATTTTTAAAGAACTGAACAGGTCCGTATCCAGGCTGTCAGCAAAAACTTTTGGCTAGTCTTCAAAATCTATCTGAAATCTGATCACTCTTCCCTTCTTCTGCTCCTACGCTCTGGTCCAGCTACCACCACCTCTGTCAGCAGCCTCTCGTCAGCCTCCCTGCTTCCGCCCTTGCTCTGTTACCACCTGTTTTCTGTTCAGCAGCCAGAGAGATCCTCCCATAGCAGCACTGTCCACTGGGAGCTTCTGTGATGCAGAGGCTGTTCTATCTCTGTTCTGTCCAATGCTAGTCAATAGCCACAGGTGACTATTGAACACCTGAAATGTGGCTAATATAAACAAGGAACTGAATTTCTAATTTAATTTCATTTTTTAAATAACTAAACTTAATTAAACTTTAATTAATTTAAGCTAAACTAACCACATGTTGCTAGCAGCTACTATATTGCACAGTGCAGTTCTAGAACATAAGTCAGTTGATGTTTCTTTTCTGCTCAAAAGCCTTCTTCAGTGGCTTATCATTTCACTTGGAAAAAAGCCAAATGTTTTACAGTACCTAATGTGGCCACCCTGGCCCTGGGTGGTTAAGAGCTCGACTGCTAACCAAAAGGTTGGCAGTTCGAATCCATCAGCTGCTCTTTGTAAACTCTAGGGGGTAGTTCTACTCTGTCCTCTAGGGTTACTATAAGTCAGAATCGACTCTACGGCAACGGGTATGGTTTGGTGTTTTTGTTAATGTGGCCTCCTAGGCCTCATCTCCTGCTGTTCCCCCCAAACACTCTGTTCTAACCACAGTGGCCTCCTTTCTAGATCTGCTCCCACCCCAGGGCCTTTGCACTTACTGCTGTAGATGTCCATGTGGTTTGTTCCCTCACCAGTATCAAGTCTTTGCTGAATGTCGCATTTTTATTGTCCTTTTCTGACCACCCTATTAAAATTCCAGCCCTCTCTGACTGCTACTTCCCCCACGTTTCAGACCATGCCATTCCTCAAGGTGATTAAACGATGATTAATGAAGTCACATTGGTACGGAATACTTCATTTGTAAAGAATGGAATGGATCCATATCTAGGCTGTAGCAAATGCTCTTGTCTAGTCTTCAAAATATATCTGAAATATCAGAGAAACACTTTATACCTTACTCACCTAATTTGTATAATTTTCCTCTCCTCTAAAGTAGGAGCTTCGTAAGGACAGGGATTGTCCGCTGCTGCACCAGAGCGAGAAAAGTGTCTGGCATGAGATAGGGCTGTATTAACGTTATGATGACTAATGAATATATGAAGATGTAACGTTATAGAACGTATTGAATAGCCTACAAAAGGTCCCCTAGGCAACATGTAGTTAAAATTCAAAAGAAAGATGCTGTAAACACAGTTGAGGTGGGAAAGTTTAATCCATAGCAATCAGTCTCTGATAAATCACAGAGAAGAAAAACAAGTGTAGTATTTGGACAGTATAACTAATATGTAGGAATTATTAGAGATACATTTAACTTGGTATTGTCTAAACACAGCATTAACTTTATGATCAAGTATCTGTGGAAATGTATGGACCTTATACTTTGCCTTAAAGGAATAACTCACTGCATTTAAAAAGCCAAGAATTACTAAGTCACATTCTCTGTTTGCAATACGATAAGCAGTACAGATTTATACAGGAAAAAACTCAAACACTATTAATTTATTAAACTGTGTTCTCATAAAAGGGAAAAAAGCAAATCAAGAATGCAGTTACAGACTATTTTAAAAGTAATGGCAAGCAAAATATGACATTAGAACCTATAGGACTTGACTGAAGTTGAAATCAGAAATAAGTTCACCGTCTTAAGTGTTTTTGTAAATGAAAATGAAAGAGGTTAAAAGTATGATTTAGGCTAACAATTCAAAAAAGGCATAACCAAAAAAGCAGGAGCAATAAAATAATGAACTAAGTGCAGAAATAAATGACACAGAAAGCAGAAAAACAAAAATTAACTTATCCAGGAGAACTGGGGTAGAAATTAGGCAAACCTGATCAAGAAAAAACTTAAAATGAAAAATCTACTATAGCAATTGCTAAAAAGATAATGCTTAAAGAGAATAACCTATGTAGTGTAAGGTTGGCAAATTTTAAAATTATCAATGAAATGGTGAATAATGTTCTGCGAAGTTTTATATGACGTGGCATTTGCCGTTTTTGAAAGCTGAAAAACGTCAGGGCTAAAGTTTGATCCAAGAGTCTTTGTGTGCCCTCCTGTGTAATAATTCTTGAAATATACTCCGTTCCTCTCTCAGGTACCTGTGTCTTTGAACTCACTTAGGAATAAAGACCTGAAGGTTCTCAATAGAGCAAAATATACGAGGCTACAGAGTATTAGAAAATCCCTCACATGTATCAGTAGGTAAAATAAGAAAATCAAATCATTACCTCCAAAGATGCCCCCCAGAAAGGCATTTGTTAAATTAAAACCATTTTCTAATGGCTCTAAAAATTAAACAAAATGCATATCTTTGTATATTTTTTATCCCACAAAAAAGCAAAGTAACTTACAAAAAGAACATCTAAAATTAAATAATATATATATAAATAATATAAAATAAAGGTGAGATGTTAGTAAAGACAAGGAACCCTGTCAGAAAGAGAAAATGACTCCCTTTGTTTGGTGTAGATCAACTGCCAACATTACTCAAAATGGTAATATGAAACATTCCTATTACAATCAAGAACAAAGCCAGATTGCATGCTACCATCATTATTGCTTAAATAGTCTCTAAGTTCTGGTTAATAAATAAAATTAAAACCAAAGTAAGTGGGTATAGCTACTGCAGAGAGAAAACTTATCATTGTTGTAGTTAGGAGCCGTTGAGTCAGTTCCAACTCATAGTGACCCTGTATATAACGGAAGGAAACACTGTCCTGCGCCATCCTCACAATCATTGCTGTGTTTGAGCCCATTGTTGCAGCCACTGTGTCAGTCCATCTCATTGAGAGTCTTCTTTTATGCTAACCTACCACTTTACCAAGCATGATATCCTTTTCCAGGGACTGATCACTCTTGACAACATGTCCAAAGTACATGAGACAAAGTCTTGCCATCCACACTTCTAAGGAGCATTCTAGCTGTACTTCTTTCAGGACAGATTTGTTCATTCTTCTGGCAGTCCGTGGTATATTCAGTATTCTTGACCAACTCCATAATTCAAAGGTGTCAATTCTTCTATGTCCTTCCTTGTCCATTGTCCAGGTTTTGCATATATATGACGTGACTGAATACCCTGGTTTGGGTCAGGCGCACCTTAGTCCTCAAGATGACACCTTTGCTTTTTAACACTTTAAAGAGGTCTTTTGCAGCAGATTCACCCAATGCAATACATGATTTGATTTCTTGACTGCTGCTTCCATGGGCTTTGATTGTGGATCCAAGTAACTGAGTAAAATAATATCCTGGACAACTTCAGTCATTTCTCTTTTTTTCATGATGTTCCTTATTGGCACAGTTGTGAGGATTTTTGTTTTCTTAATGTTAAGATGTAATCCATACTGAAGGCTGTAGTCTTTGATCTTCATCAGTAAGTGCTTCCTCTTCACTTTCAGCAAGCAAGATTGTGTCATCTGCATATCACATATTATTAATGAGTCTTCCTCAAATCCTGATGCCACACTCTTCTTCATATAGTCCAGTTTCTTAGATTATTTGCTCAACATACGGGTTGAATAAGTATGGTGAAAGGTTACAGCCCTGATGCATACTTTTCCTCATTCTGAACTATGCAGTGTCCCTTTGTTGTGTTCAAATACTCCCACTTGGTCTATGTACAGGTTCCACATGAGCGCGATTAAGTGTTCTAGAACATTCCAAGTAAAATCAAGGACAAAACAAGATTGCATGTATCTTAGTTATCTAGTGCTTCTGTAACAGAAATACTACAAATGGATGGCTTTAACAAACAGAAATTTATTATCTCATGGTTTAGTAGGGAGAAGTCCAAATTCAGCATACCAGATCTAGGAGAAGGCTTTGTCTCTGTCGGCCTTGGGGGAAGGTCCTTGCCTCAATCTTCCCCTGGGTCTAGTATGTTCTCAGCACAGGGACTCTGGGTTCAAGGGACCCACACTGCTCCTGGATGTTCTTCCTTGGTGATAATGAGGTCCCTCCCTTTCTGCTCACTTTTCTCTCCTTTTATCTCTTGTAAAATAAAAGGTGATGCAGGCTATACACCAGGAAAACCCTTCTCACATCAGATCAGGGTTGTGACCTAAGTAAGGGTATTCCACCCTACCCTAATCCCCTTACAACTGATTGACTGATCACATCAGATCACATCATGGGGGATGATCAAATCATTACATAACTGCCAGACTACTGAGAATGATGGCCTAGCCAAGGTGACATATGTTTTGGGAGGACACAATTCAATCCATGACAGCATGCTGCCATCATTATTGTTTAAGTAGTCTGTAAGTTCTGATAAATAAAAAATAAAATCAAAACCAAAGTAAGTGGGTATAGCTATTGCAAAGAGAAAAGTTATTTATTTGCCCTTAAATTATTCTATGCATAGAGAATTCTGAGTTTACAAACTCAGTAAAATGGCTGAATGCAAGGTAAATATACAAAAAATAATAGCATACCTATATTGTAAAAAAAATTTTTTTTTTTGTAGCTATAACCAATTAGAAAAATAGTGTAGGAAAAATCCCATTCACAGTTCTAACAAAAAATTATATAAAATAGAGAACATTGCCCATACCCATTTTTTAAAAAATTTTTCCTGTGTTTGAAAAACTAAATGTTTTTGCTCCTAAGTGTACAAGAAGAATTGAAAAATTGGTGTTTCAGAACAGTAAGACAGTGTTTCTTCCTGATCTAATTCATATATGAAATTAATTCTAATAAAATAGGAGCAAAGGAATCAGGGAAGATGGGAACAAAAGTTACAAGATATTAAAATAAAGCTACAATACTCCAGCCAGTGCGGTATGGGTGGAGAACGGGGATCTGTGGGGCACCATTTATTTTTTATTGTAGTTTAGATGAAGGTTTACAGAACAAACTAGTTTTTCATCAAACAGTACACACATTGTTCTGTGACGTTGGTTAACAATCCTACAACATGTCAACACTCTCCCTTCTCAACCCTGGGCTCCCTGTTACCAGCTTTCCTTTTCCCTCCTGCTTTCCAGTCCCTGCCCCAGGGCTGGTACACCTCGTTAGTCTTGTTTTGTTCCACTGGCCTGTTGAATCTTTGGCTGAGGGGTGAACCTCAGTTGTGACCTCATTACTGAACTGAAAGGGTGTCTGAAGGCCATACTCTCAGGGTTTCTCTAGTCTCTGTCAGGCCAGCAAGTCTGGTCTTTTCTTTTTGAGTTAGAATTTTGTTCTACAGTTTTCTCCAGCTCTGTCCAAGACCCTCTATTGTGATCCCTGTCAGCGCAGTCAGTGGTGGTAGCCGTGGTAGATGTGGTCCATTAGTCCTTTGGACTAATCTTTCCCTTGTATCTTTAGTTTTCTTCATTCTTCCTTGCTCCCAAAGGGGTGCAAGGAAGAGGGGGCACCATTTATTGAGCATTCACTTCATATAGACACTGAGCCAAAGGCTTTGAGTATTCTATGTCAAAAGTTACCCAACTAAAAAGGCAACAAGAAGATTGAGAAAACTCTTTATCGTATAACACATAAAAAATTTTATATCTTTTTATATAAAGAGCTCATGCAAATCAATAGGAAAAACAATCAATAAATATATAAAAGATAAGAGATGAATAGAGCAATCATAAAATAGAAAATAAAACTTATAAACATATCTACAAAAGTGTTTAACATTTCTAGTAATTAAACAAATGCAAATTTCTTTTAAAAATAATTATATACTTTTTTCTATAAAAGTAGCACAGATTAAAAATATACATAATATATAAACAGCTTGGTGTAATATGCGTCTACTCTGGGTAATAGTATTAATTGGTTTGGAGTTTTTTGGAGGACAACTTGAGTATATGAATTAAGGACCTTAACATTTTTTTATCCTTTGACAAGTGAGTAAAAGAAGTTTCCGTGGTGTCATTCATTATAACTGGCCTAAATGTCACAAGTTAGGGTAAGGTGATGACCTGGGTGCGTTCACCTTGACTGCCATGCATCCTTGGGGGCCATATTGCAGAGCGGTTCAGAGCACTGCCTCAGGAAGTGAGCAGACCAAGATTTACATTCTGAATGAGGGCAATGGCTTAACCTCTCTAAACGTGAATGTACTCATCTATAAAGTGAGGATAACACTAGCATGTACCACCTAAGATTATAGGAGTAAAATAATGCGTGTAAAAGTAACCACTTTGGAACAGCATATAATAAGCCTTGAATTATTAATTTACTACCATTAAGTATTATTGCATTATAATTAGTGGTAGCAAATTTTAATAACACCCTGTCTGAGTAAAATTAGCTAATCAACTGAGTGTTTGGAGCCCTTTGATTCTGACTTCCTGAGCACTTCCCCAGACTGACCGCCTTCCCTCAGAGCAACCTTTTTGGTCAACATTCCTTCTATGATAAGAGCCCTCTGGAATATAAGTGATTCAGAGGTGCTCACGGCTAAAGAATTGTAAGTGTAAAAAAGTTGTCAACTATTGTAGCTATCCGAGCACCTATTTGAAAGCCTGTGTTGCTAGTATAAACTACTTTAGTCCCCAGCCTACACTGATTAAATAGAACCTACTTTCAAATGGCAAACTTTATTTGGTTACATTTAGCTTTTTTTTATATATACTATACAGTTGTTTTTTTTTTTTTTTTTATACAGTACACTGTTTTATGCAGTTGGAATACTTCGAAATTAGTTATCATAGTTAAGATACTAGGACTTTTTTTTTTCACGTAATAATAATTTTTTTTTTTTTTTTAAATAACTTCAAACTTAGGGAAACATTGCAAAACAGTAGCACAAAGAACAGCCATATCCTCCTCACCCCGATGCCCCATCAGATGACGTCTCACTGTGTTTGCTTCATCACCCTCCCCTATATGATCAATCTTTGTCTGAACCACTGGAGAGAAAGTCGAAGGCTTGTGCTGTTGTCCCTATGTACTCCTGTGTAGATTTCCCCCCAAAGAAGGCTACTTCCCTGTGTAACCACAATATAACCATCCAGGTCAGAAACCACCAGTGACACAATACACCGTTTGCAAATTTTGCCAACTGTCCCAACAATGAAGATACTAGTTTTTGTTTGTTTGTTTGTTTGTTTTCAGTCAGTTTTGCAAAGTATCTTGAGCACCTTGTGTTTGGAAAGCACTATGTTAAATTGGAGCCCTGGTGGTGTAGCGGTTAAGAGCTCAGCTGCCAACCAAAATGTTGGCGGTTCAAATCCACCAGCCACTCATTGGAAACCCTATGGAGCAATTCTGCTCTGTCCTGTAGGGTCACTATGAATCGGAACTGACTCAATGGCACCTAACAACAATGACATGTTAAATGATTGAGCCAATCTTTTTGTTTGTTTGTTTAAGAGGTCTGGGTTGGGGGAAAAGGAAAGAAAGCGGAAGGTTAGGAATCTCAAACCTTCCACCCAAAATTAACATTCTAACTGGGAAGTTGAAGACTATTATATCCCACTGCCACCCACTGCCTTCGAGTCAATTCCGACTCTTACCGACCCTATAAGACAGAGTAGAACTGTCCCACAGAGTTTCCAAGGGGCACCTGGTGGATTTGAACTGCCGACCTTTGGTTAGCAGCCATAGCACTTAACCACTACGCCACCAGGGTTTCCGACTATTACATAAATCCAGTCTATTCTAGAACTATAGTTCAACAGAAGGTACAAATTGACAATTAAGTTTGAAAATATGGTTTTGTTTGTAGCCGTTAATAAGAACGTTACCTTAAGGCAGAAAGCCATTTGGAGAGTTTTTGTGTTCAAGTTCTGTTTTCAAGAACTCCCAGTTGGGTCCTTCATGTGCTGCTTTCAAGTATGTATTTAAAACTATGATCATTTGTTAATAGGATATAGGACTTGAGCGGTAATGATTAGGAAGAATTCTATTAGGGCTGATAACTTGCAGCTGAGATTCCCTTATTGTGTCTTTTCATTAATTCATAAAATAATCCTATCCTTTAATCAGGCCACATAGACAATTTACCTAAAGGATACAGAAATAAATGTACTTAATATTACCCTCTATGTTAAGTCAAGAAAGTGAAATAATGTGGTGTGAAATCTTGAGATAGTCTCTCCAAATGAGTCAACACTTTTTGTGACCTATTAACCATGTTCACTTTCAAATGTGGCATGTTACTCATATTTTACTTTTTATTAAACATTCAAACTAGTAATTCTGAAAATTTAGTTAAAAGGGTGATAAATTTAAAAGTCTGCATAATAGTGTGTATTTTTAAAAGAGCTATCTCAAATAATTTCATCTCAGGCATGTACTATGGCAGATGTTTGCAAATCTTGGTTTAAAGTTGATTGAAATATTTTAAGAAAACTGAAATAATGTCAGTGGTAAAATTTATTTTACCAAGTACAGATGTAAGACATCAAGTTCTCAGACTGATGGCAGAATTAACAAAAAACACCATCTGGTTCAATAATTATCTGAAAATACCCATATTCTTGCATTTGTTTTAATACCACTTAGTTCCCAGCTTTATTTTATCTGAGTTTGCACACCAACCAGACTAGGTTGTACAAAATGGAGACTATTTCCATCTGATCATTTTTAAAAATGTGTGTTTGCATGAATAATGCATCTTTGAATTGTTACTAAACAAGCAAATTATTTGCGCATGTGTCACATCGGTTATCAAGTTTGCACATGTGACAGCTTCAACAGCCGTCACGTAAAATGCATAGAGCTTGTAACCATATGTTTTTGCTTGACAAAAAGCTAAAACTTAAGATCAATTTTCAATATGGAATGCACAAATTAACACTTGAAAATGCACCACAATATGTACAGCTTGGCAAAACTTGCAGAAATAGCATGTTTCTAGATATTAACTGATATCTTTGGATTCGACCTTAAGGTATTCAATCATAGTGATTAAAAGACTGATTTCTCAGAAAACCACAGGCTGTTGGAGGCGCAAAGCCAATGACATTTGAGCATTCATATATTTTCATAAACTGAACAATGTCAGGGAGACACCTCTTCAATCTTGGCCTCACAACAGCAGGGTATTCAATCTTTCTTTAGCTTAAGACAGAAAATTTGAATATCAGCATAGGGTTATTAATGTGACAGTTCACAGAGTGTGCACCATGTTGGTTTTTAAGGAGCAGATCTGTGCGACGTATAGAACATTTCACTTTGCACTCAAAACCACTATTTTCCCTTTCCCTTCCCACCTTTTCCCCACGACCCTTCCCCTAGAGGTAGCATGTGAATGGGTCTAATTTTTGTTTTGGAAAAGCAGTTCCTTGGAAGGTTTTCCTTGGTATAAGCGGAAACACGAACACAGCTTTGGTTATTACTCAGAGTACTGTAACCACGCAGATGCCCTGGTATTTCTTCAGCAACTTTTTCATTCTTTGAACATAATAATTAGTCATTATGCCACCAAGTGGATCTCATCTTCCCCTTTGGCCTCCTAAATGAGGTCTTGGCAAAAATTTGATGCTCTTCAAATAGTCCTTTATTTCGTTGTGTTGTTCACTGCAGAATGACTATCCTGTAGGGCAAGGGAGATGGGTAAAGTTTTCATTTTGTTGTAAGTAACACAGTGTTGAGTGTATCAGCATCTACTACAAACAACACGTCTCTCTCTTTCAAGTGTTGTCTCACAGACAGCTTGGGCAGAAACCAGATGGGCCCTGAGGGGAGGATGAGCAGTTCTGTCTTCCGCAAACTGGAAATGCGACAATGTCCTGTAAGTAGGGACAACGAAGGTACATTTTAATCTATTGTGATACAGCACAGGTGTCTAAAAGTTTTTATCTAAGATTCCCTTTAGTCTTGCTAAGCTTCACAGCCAGTCTGTCCCTTAATATTAGAATGAGAAGCATTATTAATTCTCTTAGAAAAAGGATATTAGAATATTGAACGGTTAGTAGTTTCAATTGGCGTAATCCCACGGAATTGCAGCTTTATCACAAAATCTCCTGAGTCCGTGATCGTAGTCCACATTTTTGTATTTCTGATTATTATCTGCTCTCACCCCACCCCCTAAAGAAAATGAAAGGAAAGTTTTGCACTGTTAGGGGTAGAAGCCAGTAGTAATACCATAGCAGGAGAGAGATGGTTATCATCGTAACGATAATTTCAATAAAATTGGCTACTTGAAATCGTGAACAAAAGGGTAAACTGTTTAACTGAATCAATTTGTAACTCTTCCCACCTGGTACAGCTTGACTCAATAACCCTTTGATCTAAGACAGCCTGAGCCAGTAATCCATGCATATTATTTTGAAACGTGATGGTGAGTCAGCTGCTGTGTTTTCCAGATAGCCACAGCATTGACTCGCCTCATGTGACTGGCCATGCATACACCTCCAGAAAGTGTTATGAGCCTAGATCGTAGCAGGGTTCTCTTGCTTAACCAGGTGACGATCCCACAGGGCTCCTCACTGACAGCCCTGACGTAGTAGGGCTGATGGTCCAGCCGTTAATTCACAGACACCTGTCGAGCCCCTGCTGGGGTCAGGCACTGCACTAAGTGCAAGTCTACATCAGGGAACACTACAGTCCCTGCCCTCCAGAAGCCTGCATTCTAGGTGTAAATAAATACAAAATAACTGCCCATTATGATGACTGCTATGAACGGAGATAGCAGTGGTCTGCACTGGGAATGAGGAGCATGTGGACAGGAGTAGGGGGAGTGTCCTTTCACAGGTGTAAACTCCCCGAGGAAGAGCAGGAAGAAGCTTTTCAATGAAAGGTGGGCTGGGAAGCCTTCCAGGTGCAGAGACCTTCAAAGATGGATGGACAGAGCAGGCTCTTGTGGCTAGTACAGACAAGAAGGGGGACTATGGGTCAGAAAGGGGGCCAACCACAAAGGCCAGGGCCTTATAGGCCTTGGCAGGAGCTTTGGATTTTCATCAGAGGAATTCCGTGATCAGATTTTAATTTTAAAATATGTATTTTTCTCCTTTATAGAGAATGGGTTGGAGGGACCAGAGGTAGAATGGAGGAGAGGATAGTTGAGAGATGGTAGCAGTAATCAAAATGACACAGATAAAGGTGGTCTCAACTAAGGTTATAGCAGTGGAGACAGAAGAGGGCGGATTCAAGAGACATTTTGGAGATGGGATTGGCAGAACTTCCTAGGGGAGTGGGTGTGGATTTAAGGATGTTACTAGCAGCTTGGGTACATGGGTGAGTGGTGATGCCATTTGATCTTCCTCTGATATGGGGCAGACAGTAGATTTAGGAGGGCACCTAGGGAAAGACTGTAAAGACAGATCCCTGAGAAGCCATGAAGTTTAAGGTCAGATAGTGGCCACTGAGTCAGCATAGGAGGCCAGAGGGGTGGCCCATGGAATGGGGGAAAAGAAAGAGGGAGCAGTGTAACAGAAGTCAGACAACAGTGGATTTCAAGGAAAAAGAGTCAACTGTGCTTACTGCTTATGAGAGACAGAGTGAGGGTGTCACTTCCATGGCTTTCCCTTATGCATGTCCCATACCTCCCTGCCTTGGGGCCTCAGCTGAGCAGTGTCACGGGAGGAGAGCCTCATTCTAACCGAGGTGCAGTTCACCACCAGCATTGAGAAGGTGACCAAGAGTCACATCTGTTCCAGCCTCTCCTGGGCTGGCTTCAGCTCTGGGCCCATCAGATGCTGAGTGTTTAGTCATTCAACAAATGTTTTTGTGGTTATAAAACCTACTAACATTTGTCAACCTGCATATTTCTAGGCTGGGCCCCAGAAACTCTAGGGCAGGACCCCAAACCCCAAGTGATTTTGATGCGGTTGGCACTCAAACCACACTGGAAGAAACACTGACCTGCAGCGTATAGGAAACTGCTGAGTCCTGAGATGTGAAGACGGAATGTGGGCTTGCCCTTGAGGTGTGGAATGCTCACTGGAGAAAGTGTTTCTACCTGAAGATGAGACCCCAAGAGAATGTATTCTCCTTGCCTTGTGTGCCATGAGTTCCATTGTCAGATCCAGCTCTACATTGTGTATACCCCTAAAAGTAGATAAGTAGAAAGTGCCATATCTATGAGTATGAATGATGTGTGAATTATATTTTCTTACTTATAGATCAGAATTTGTTTTGTTAGAATAACTCTAAGTCTGGATTCTCTGCCCACAAAACCCAATCAGATGGTTTGTTCCTGCTGCCTCATTTTCAGGTGTATTTGTTGTAGTTACCACAGAATTAGCACATCTAGGATCTCAAAAATCAGAAGAAAGACTGGTCCCTTTTATCTAAATGCATATAATTCAGTTTCCTTTTATTGTGACTCATAAAATCCATTGCTGAAATTTTACTCTTGCCATGTTTTCCTGGTCCGCCCCTATAGACCCATATATACACACATGTACATACATGAATAAGGTAAAGTGCAGAAGGTACTTACGTTAGACTGTTGCCTTTCAAAGATAAAAGGTCTGGAGCAGTGTGTTATTATCCCTCAGACACTCAGTTTCTTATGAATGTTTCATACAGCTAGGCTATCCTCTTTTTAAGTTAACCTGAGAACACTGGCATGTCCAGTTTAGTAGCCGAGGGCAAAAGTTGTCAATACCCATATTATTATACTCATGGATTTTTTTCTACTCACTCCACAAAGGAAGTGCTATTAGTGGATAACCATTTTTCAGGGCCAAGCGTGTGCCCCTCCTCGCTGCAGAGATTTGATGAGTCACCGTGAATGGCATGTGTGGGCATCCACGCCCTCTTGATCCAGTTCAGAGCATGTGTGTTTGCGTGTGTGTGCATCTTGCGCACACACACACACACACACACAGCGCCCTCGTTTCATCGGTATCCTCACATTCTGTGCCCGTGTTGGCCTGTTTCAGCATGTGGTTTATTGCCTGTTGCCATGGTTTGCTGCATTTTGTGTGAACTGTTGTCAACATGCACATAGTGAACAAATACTTTAAAATGCCATATAGCCGCAGTAGTCGTTGCAAGAAATAGCTTCAAAATCAAAGTATGCAATAAAATATAACAGTTAAGAGTAAATTCTTGTAACAAAGCCTGCTTCTTTGAAGAAACAAGAAAAAGGGCACGTGTGATATTTAAGTTGCGAGGATAATGTAGAAAATGCATGTAAGCATCATAGTTTGTCAACAATGGCAGCAACGACATAGTTTAAAAGTACTTCTAAAAATAGATATGTCTGATTAAGTGTTACGTAAAAAAAAGAAGTATTCCAGGGAGAAAAGTTAATTTTGAAATTCACATGATTCCTTTTTGTGGGGGATGGGGTGACGTCATAGACTATTAAAAGAAAGATTTCACAAAGTCTGCCTAAAATATAATTGAGAATTTTCTGTGTAATCTGGGTTGCTTTCAAATGTGAATTATAGGAAATATGAATTGTTACCCTGGTGTTTATGATTTCTCCGAATTCTGTAGCCTGGTCAGATATTGAAAAGGAAACCCTTTAGGTGTATATTCAGCTCAGCCAGGCTTCCTCTTAGCTGTGTGCCGTGGTCAGGTATGCGTTTGGGGCTGCGGTGGTGCACCAAGGGTACCTCACCGGGGGAACTGACCACAGGTATGCCAAGGGTACCTCACCAGGGGCATGATCCCAAGAGGACCAGGAAGGCAGTGTGGTAGGGTGGCCTGGCATCCCTTGTCTCTGTGTCATTCTGCCTCGTGTCTGAAAGCTTACTAAGCCCACATGAGGAGCAGCCTTGACTCCAACCCCACTCTGCCCCAATGCTTGTTCTTCCCTCTAGCAGTTACCGTCATTAATAAACCCTCATGAATTCAAGGCCAGTTTAACCTTGTAGAACTATAGGTGTGCTGACCTGAAGGATGCCGTTCCTTCATATAAGGCCCATGCACGTGTAGCAACACAAATTGTAAATAACATATATCACCTGGAAAGGCCAGGTTGAGTTTGCTAATGAAGAAGGTTCAACTTCCTGTGCTATTACATAGTATAATGGTCATTTTTTTTTTAATAATATGGAAACAGCTTTAAGTAATATGGAAAAAAAAAAACCCATCATATCAAAGTGGTAATGCAATGAGGTAATAGAGTCATTATATTCCAATATTTATTTTCTGTTCTTTTGTTTAATTTTTGCATGAACTGATTTTACAATGGCTCTGCACATTTTTCTATTCCTTACCTATTTCTCTTAAAAGAGGAAATGGGTCAATTTTTTTTTTTTTAAGAACACTCATAGTCTTTAGAGTGTAAAGAAAATTGATCAAAATATGAATTAGACTTTGTTGTGCTAGTTTGCATTAGACAGATGGAGGGCTGATCTTTAACAGCACCGTGACTCATGAAGCTGCTTGTGTACTAAATGCCATTATTAACACAACAGTAGTTTTCAGCAGTTGGTAATTATTGGCATAATTAAACATTTATCAAGAAACGAGTATTTATCATTCATTAAACTTTCATTAAAAATCCATCTTAGTACAGGCTAGATTAGCCAGTGATTTTCAAGTGATAACTTCTTAACTTCTGGCAGAAATGTAGAACATTTCCATAATAACCAAAGTTGTCCACAAGGTAATGTTCCAGGAATCGTGGTCAATTAGAGGATTTCAGGCTCATTTTCTATTAAGGACTTTTTAAGACTTGGACCCAGAGTGAGAGAGCACTTGGCAATGTTCTTGAGGGTTTATAGCATTTGGCACTTATTAGCAACCTAGCTTGGAAAACATGTTACCCTTGGCAAAGAGAAGTCACTGCTAAGTAAGCTCTGCAGCTACACTTACATACCCTAAATTCCCCTAAACATGAAGTGCTTACATATTTTAGGGCAGGGAAATTTTCTCCAGTAGATGGGGGTGGAATAGAAGGAGATGCCAAGGGATCGTGCTCTGCATGCCTGTGCGTGGACGTTCCTACCATGCGGACAGGTCTTCCTGGTATACCTCCTACTCCAAGGGCTTCTTAAAGGCTGCGTTATCATCCAGGGCTTCCCACGCCATACAGTGTGCAGCATTTATGTACAATAGACTACGATGCAGAGTTTATGTTCAGTTTTATTGACTTATTTAAATAACATGCTCATTTCCCAGAATTGGCAATGAAGAATTAAATAATACAGAATTTGATACATAGAGAATTAAATTTGGTGGGTGCTCTCAACTCTGTTTTTCTAATTTAACCTTTTTTTCCTTATTAACTGCAAGCTATTTTCTTCTCTCCCAGAGTCTCCCCAGAACTACTTAATGTTACCTTGCTTTCCTTTTGTTCAAAAGTTGAAACCTTTTCACAGAGTAACTTTATAGCCTCCCAGCCTTCTTTCCTCTCCTCTTGGTACTAAGATAGGTGTGCACTGTGCCCAGCCTGTACACAGTCGTAGTTCTCCCTCTAGATACTAATTGGAAAGCTTAGCATACGTTTGAATGCTGTGTGTCATCACCACCACTAGCTACATGGGAAACAAATAGCGTTAGAGAACAAGACTGCTCAGAAAGCATCTCCACTTATACGCTAGTGCTTCGAATCTTGTTCTATATATTCAGCAACTTTGTTTTTGTTTTCTCTTGGGCAAAAAATTTACTGTATCAGTGCTTTTATGTCACAAGAATGAATTGAATTTGTACCCTTTAGTGCAAACAACAATAGACAGAGTGGTAACCTAGTGGAAAACAAATAGACACCCCGTCCCTTTTGGGGATTCAGAGAGGTTCAGAAAGATGGAGCTGACGGTGGAGAGGTGGCAGATAAAAAAGAGGCCGAAGCAGGGAAGACTCCTGCGGTCATTTATTACCGTGCCATCTCCATAGTGCTTGCTGAACCAAGGTGCAGAGTAATGATTCAGACAAATGACGTTAATCATAATAGCTGGCCCTTTGGCAAAAATGGAATACCTAGCATTGCAGCAGGAGACCTAATCAGATTCTCCAAAACTTGCTTCCGAGGAATAGAATTTTCCGTCTTTAGTTTTTTTGTCAATGGCTTCCCGTGGGATATATCATCTTTAAAAGAAACAGAGTGATAAGAAATTGCGCCCTCTTCCCTTCCCCTTTCCCTGACCCCCATAGAGATAATCACATTAAACTTTATGATTAATATTTACAGTGAAACTGTATGGTTTCTATATTTTCTTCATACTTATCTAATGTGATAAGATGGCAAGAGCTATAATGACTAGTCAAATCATATTTTCCATGATCCTGATAATCAGAGTTTATCTTCACTTACTTGGAAACTATGTTGAGTGGCCTTGTACATCATGAAGCCGGGGAATGTCACATGCCCGTATCACATGTGAAGTGTATATGGATCTCTTCCGAAGTTGATCAGTCATTAAGCATATCTTCAGCTTATTTAGTAAGCATCAATTCAAAGAGTATATTTTAATGTTCCCTTTGTCCTTTAATATGTGTTAAAAGCTAGTGAAATCATTTCTTTTGTCTATCCTCTTTGTTGGGATTTTATAGATTTTTTTAAAATTAGACTGATCTGTGGAATGTATGAGACAGTTATTTTTTATAGACTCAGTTTCATTCACAACCAAACCAAAATTCATTTAGTTCTAAATATTTCCAGATTTATTAATTAGGTGCATTTTGTCCTCGCTTTATCACACATACTTTGGCACTTAGATGCTTGGAGCATAATGCTGTTGTGTAGCAGGGAACACAGTTTGGAGACAGGGTTATATATCATCTGCAAGGGAAAATTATGTTGACGTGCGGGAGGCTAACGTGCACACTTTAGATTCTTTGCTTGATTTGCTGTTTTCTTCTTCATAACTCTAGGTAAACAGTTTGTGCTGCCGTTTAATGCACAGGTTAAGTGTAGTTGCAGGCTATTATACATCATTAAAGTAGGTAATATTCAGTCATGGAAGAAAGATGGAAGCTTTTCACTTGTAGCCGCTTGGACATTTCATTTGTCATCTCTAGTACAGCACCACAAAAATTAGTTGTGGCAGCCTTCATGTAATTTATAACTTTATGCCATGAAATTAAGTGACAAGTCACACCATTTTGGCTGATTAGTGTTAATGTATTTTGTATCCGCCCCCCCCCCCCCGCCCAATTCCAATAACAAGTTTGGCTAAAAAAAAGCAAAAAGCGTTGCTATTTATTTAAACCATTGCCTCTGGTACCCTGTTGTTACCCAGTTCAACCAACTGGATTCATCTTTGAACACACAGCATCCTTCAACAACTATCCAGAAGGTAGCTATGAGTTATGTTAAGGAAGAGCCATCTTGCATTCTCCCACCATTTCATCGTCTCAGTAGTCCCCTCTTATCTACAGTTCCGCTTTCCTCGGTTTCAGCTACCTGCGATCTGAAAATGTTAAATGAGTAACATGATGAAATCTGGTGCCGCCCCGCCCAGGGACCACATTCACACAGCTTTTATTATAGTATATCCTTGTAACTGTTCTATTTGGTTATTAGGTATTGTTGTCAATCTTTTACTGCACTTAATTTATAAATTAAACTTTATCATAGGTATGTATGTATAGTACAAAACATAGTATATATAGGGTTTGGTACTATCCACCATTTCAGGCATCCACAGGGGGTCTTGAAAGGTATTTCCTGTGGATAAAGGAGAATTATTGTACTTTTACCCCTCACATAAGAAAGCAAAGCAAATCATGGTGTAATGTGGATTGAAGTGCAATATGGCAGATGGAATAAATAGACACCTCAGATTGCACCTCAGACCATGGCACTCCCTATCTGGTCAATAACAAATTGATTACTAAGCAAATCCAATAAATAGAACATGGTAGGCATTTACTGCTATCTGGCAGCCAGCAGGCATGGAGTAATTTTTTTTTTTTTTTTAAGTAAGAAACCGCCATGCACGAGCATGTACAGCAACTGCTATGCCCTGCGCCTAAAGCTAGTGTCCGTTACAGCCAGACAGCGAGCCCCAGTGAGCCTGTGTGGATCTGATTACCAATGGGCGTCGCATCCACTTGCCTGTGGAATACATTACAAATGCCAGTTCTTGACTTCTGAGGATTCTGTTAGCGGAGATATTTTGTGATAGGGGAGGCGTCGCAGTAGAATGGGATCTATAGGTATTAGTGTCAAGAAGAAGAATGTCTTGCTTGCCCGTTCTCCTGGGTTATTGCGTGGGTTATATGAGGATTGGGATGAGCTAGTAGGAAAGAAAGAAATGAATGGTGGCAGGAATGGGTGAGGAGTGAGGAAGCAAGAACATTGCAAACAACATCCCAGAAACGCATGCCTTTTGATGTTGCAAAAAATGATGTGTAGCTTCCTGGCCCCAAAGTGGTAGCATGCGTAAAAGTGCCTGGCATTACGATGGGAGGCGTCTTCCACCGTGTGATCTGAGGCCAGACAATTAACGCAAAGGGACACAGAGAGTTCCAAAAGTCTGCTCTAAGTCTTAGCAGGAGCCTATCAATCTTTGCAGGTGGATTACAGCCGGGAGGAGAAGAATGCTCTGATTCTTTGATTTCACCCCCATCATGATTTTCACAAAAGCGAACAATGCTGATAGGAAAAGAAATCGGTGATATGGGAGGGGGTTCAGGTCACCCAGCCGTGTCTGACTTACGTGGAGCCTTTAGTGTTCCCAGGGTAGAACTGGTGCCATTTGCTGTTAAATGACACACCTGAATGAATGCGACCCACCTCGTTCACACCCACGATGCGGAACATGATTTATTATCTGTCCCTTGAATTTCTGAGCGTTCTGTCTAAACTTTAAAAGAGGATTACATTTGTGATTAAATCTTAGCAAATGTTGTTTTAACTAGACTGCAATATATGTTATTGACAACAAGCGACTTTTCTTCTCAAAATAACATTGGTGCTTAGGCATGCAATTTACAAAAATGACAAGAAAGGGTGGTACTTTTCCCAAGGTGGATGTGAGTTGACTGATTAGCTGGTATTTTAACTTAGATTCTTGCAAATTACAGACATAAGAAACCCTGCAATTTATATGTACTTTAGAAGTGAAAGCTTTAATCCCGTGATTCATGAAAGTAAAGTGGTAATAATTTAAGTACCATATTTTATTTATCCCTTTGAGTTGTCAGCTGATACCAGAAGTATTTCCACTATTTGGGGGCTGCTGCCTTTGGCCACCTAATTGCTTCTTAGGAAGTAAGATGGAAATTGCTTATACAACCGCATGGATCGTCTTTGGCACCGTGGAGCCAAAGCATCAATCAGTCCATCTGGGTAAAATCACAAGCTGACTCCGATATTGCTAAATATTTATACTGTCAAATACACACAGACATCCAGATGAAAAGAGGCATTCATTAGGAATTCTCCAGCTTGTCAGTTTAAAGATGTAGATTAGAGCAAAACCTCCCACTATGGTACTGAGTGCTCAAGAAAAGTCTATATTTAGCCATTCTGAGCAATAAATATCATCATATTGCCTCATTTAGGTAAATAGAGAATAAATATTGTCAAGATGATCTAGAGATAATGTAAACAGATCCCTGTTCAGAGTCTGTGTTATAGGGTAAATTCCAGGACATTGATGTACTAGTGATGCTTTTTGGTTTAACCCTTTTTCTTAATCACGTACCCCTCCCCTTTTGGGGAACAAAGATTGTGTTGCTGACAGATTAGGGGGAAAGATGAAGAAAAAAAAAATTTTTTTTAGCCACAAAGGTGATTTCAAGTTCTGTGAATTAGAACGCTAATTAGTGCTTGTGCTGTAATATCGTCTGGATAGTTCTCAAAGCCGCTGCCGCTGCTGAAAAGAAAGATATCTGAGGCAACACTGAAGTTCATCTCAGAGCCTAAGAGAACTAATGAAGCCCATCAGTCTCAAGGGGACACCGCCCCGCCAAGGTTAGGACGCCGCTGGGCAGTGCAGCAAGCTGGTGCTCAGACTGGATTTTCTCAGAGAACAGTTTTCTGAGATAAGATTCTTCTTCACATTGTGAGAATTTTCTACAAAGCCTAAGCTCTGTACCTCCCCAGTGGTCCAGTGTCTGTGCCTTAGATCTAGCAGGTACCTTCCCTGACAGTGAGCAAAGAGGTGCTCCCTGTAAACTGAGGGTGTGCCCTGGCAGGGGCTCGCATGGTGCTCCTCCCTGGTAATTGATAATCCTAGGAGTGATCCTCAATGGGAATTTTAACTGATGTCAAAGTTTTAGTTAATTACACTAGATGATTTTTTGAGATTAATAATTAACATCTCTCTTTATAACTAAATATCCATAATTAATCAGCAAATCATAACGTGAAGACTAATTAACTTCAAACTCAAATCTTAACACAAAATCCATATTACTATCCAACATCTTTAATTACTGGAGTAATCAAAGTTATCCCTCATGGGGCAAAACATAAAGCTTTATGGGTTTATCAGCTAAGCTATTAGCACAGAAAAATGTCCAAAGTAACTTCAAATGGTGCCGCAGATTACTAAATTATTAGATTATTCAAACAAATTTCCATTTGCCACATGTCACACTATCAGTAAGCTGCTCCTGGCAGCTGGAAGGAGAACAAGCAGGGCAGCAGCCTCCCATAAAAAAAAACCCGGTTAATGCCACGATTTCCATCCAGAGGAGAATTCTCTTCACTGTCTTTACAACTGCTCTGTGCTCCTTCGCTTCCTTTCCTCCGGTTCGTGGGATACTGGTTAGCTAGTTTAAAACTGATGAGTAACAAGCCAGAATGTACAGAGGCATTGTTCATAAAAATTGCAATAATTTCAATTTCAATAACAAAATTTGGAGGACTGTTATCAGTGAAGGATTAAGTGTTAAAGGGAACGAAGGGGGAGGGGTGTGGAGGTACTAGGTAAAAGGAAAAAGTACTCTGACTATGCAAGAGAAAAGAAATTTACATGGACGTCACAAGATATGAAATGGGCCCTTTCCAGTTCCTAAGAAACATGACGGCACCCTTGTCAAAAACTGAAGAATGCCTTTTCAGATTTCCATTTAGAAAGTTGGGTGTTAAAAGTGTTAAAAGTGTATTTAAAACCCGTGTTTCAATTATTGTATCACCTACTCTTCCGAGTGCGTACACCGAACACCGCTCTTTTGTGTGGCAGCTGTAAAAATCCTAAGCAATTTTCACTGTCAAAAAAACTCTGAATAAATAGAGGCTGTTAACTTAGGCACATATCGGAGGTTATTGGTGGCAATCAGGAACTCACAGCTCTTCAACTAATGGGTTATGATCAGAAACTGTTCCTAATAGCCAGCTAGACGGATCTGAATATGAAGATTTCTATAATTTTGTTGTCAGCTTGTGATGTACTCTAGTGCTAATTATTTGGAACAATTATGTTTTCCTAATAACAAAAGAAGAAGCAGTGGATTAAGCAGACTACCTTCAGATCTTTAGATAACAGTTTAAATGCACGTGCCATTAAGAAATAGCATTTCTTTTCCCTTTACGGAGCCCTAATTATTTAAGATGCTTGTCTTCTAAAGTCTCCTTCTTCCACTTCTTTTAAACCTGTTCAGTGTGTCAGTTTGCACTGATGACTTCAGTAACTAGTATTTTCTCAGTCTTAGGTCTCTGCCTGTACCTCCCATAGTCTACTTACTTCATTTAGTTATTCAAAAACCATAATTAGTACAGTAATTAACATGTGGCTTTTTCAAAGGAAGACTGTTAGAATCCTGGGATGTCTCTCATCATTCTTGCTGATGTGGGGATGATAAAGAGACCCAGGTTGATGTGACAACGGGATGCGCATTATGGCACATTAGCTGTGCTGCAGGGAAATTCAGACAGGACCTTGGTCCACAGAGCCCTTCCGTTTGAAAAAAGTAATTATCCACACTGTTTCTATAATTCAACTAGGTGTGAGCCTGCCTTTGCAGCTGTCAAATCATTTGTTTAAATTTCTTTTTTTTAAGATCTTATGAATACTTGAAAGTTTTGAGTTTTGCACATTCTCTCTTAACCAGTTTCCAAACAGAGATGCCAAGATTTCTTGCCTGCTTTTTTGTTTTGTTTTGTTTTTTCTTTTCTCCAGTCCATCAGAGAGAGAGAGTGTTTCTCGACAATTGATCTCAGGCATTTGATGATAATTTCATTTGATACAGGTTACAGTTTCAAAATGATAGTCGTTAAGGAAAGCCTCAGTTTCATACATTTCCCCAGAGAAATTTTTTGGTTAGATTTCTGTTTTCTCATAAGCTGAATCGGCTGTTTTCAGGCCATGGTAAGTGAGTTGTATACAATTAAATTTGGTTGGGTGTGCCATGAAGAGGAACTAATAATGGTTCTATTGTGTTCAGCAGAATCGTCTAGCCTCTACTCTGTGGTTATTTCAGTTGGAACATTTGGCATTTAACTTCCCATAAATGGCTGCCCCTTCTTCACACTGCATTGTTCATTGGCATCTGCTTCCCAAATTCTATGCTGTTTTCTCCTTCAGGTAGCTCATGTGAACTGGGGTGAGGTGGCTTCAATGGCATGGGCCATGCCCTTGTTAGCTCAAGCAGTCTTTGACAAGTCCCGAGGATGCTGCCATTTGGGGCTTCCTCCAGAGTCTGAGTCGCCATAGGGTCACTATAGGGTCGCTATGAATCGGAATCGACTCAACGGCAACGCGTTTGGTTTTGCTTTTCCAGAGTCTGAAGTTTAGACTGAGTGGGTGAGGGAGAGGGTGTTGGGTATTGGAAGAGAACAGTCACAGAAACAGAACCTTATTTAAATTGCATGGCTATGGGTTGATTTCCTGTGTGTCCTGAAGGGTCACTGTGAGTCAGAATTGACTTGATGGCAGTGCGTTTGTTTTTAGTATGCTCAAAGGAGAGTCTGGGTCTTGTCTGTATTCAAATGAGGTTAAAGTTTATATCTTTATATCCTATATATATGTATCCTTATGTCCTTTGTATCTTTCTGTTGTCCTGAGTTTACAGTACATCTTTACATATTATCTTAGTTGCTGGTGTCAATAGTTGACTGCACTTGATTTCAACCACAGGATAATCAAACCATTAAGTATTAGGAACTCATTAATAACTGTAGCTGAGTATGGGCATCTAATCATCAAATAGACCTTCTTTGTCGGTCAGACCACAAAGTTGTCCTGCTGTATAACTCTTCCCCAAAACACACTATTTAAATGAACCGATATTGATGCTGCTGCAATTGATTTACTGTAAATTTTTTAGCACTCTTTCTAATACACAGCCTTCCAGACACAATTCTAATACATAACAAACAGCTTTGAAAAAATACCATGGCATAGCACATGAGAAAATCTATAACTGCAGCTGTGACACCACTAGGCTCTTCTATTAATATCAGATCATACCTATGATGTAGAATTTTCTAATACTTAAGAAGAATTTTCTAGTACTTTTTGGCAGAGTCAAGGAACAGAGGGTTTACTGTATACCAAGGTCTACTACAGGCCCAGTATGTATTGCTAGGCACTTTGTATACTTGATTCCTAATATTAAACTATACCTACAAGTCATTTTCCCCTTTCTACACACATAGAAGCTGAAGCTTAGAGAGGTTAAATAGGTTGTACAAGCACACATAGCTTGTTAGTGGCTAAGCTTAGATTTTAGTCTAGATCTGCCCGAGTCATGACATCTACATGAAATCACTTGATTAAGGAAAGGATTGATGAGTCTGAACTGTGGTGTTGACAAAGAATATTGAATATACTATGGGCTCTCAGAAGAACAAACAAATCAGTCGTAGAAGAAAACAACCAGAGTGTTCCTTAGAAGCAAGGATGGCAAGACTTCAACTCGCTTACATTGGACACATAGTCAGGAAAGACCAGTCACTAGAAAAGGATATCACGTTTCATAAAGTTAAGAGCCAGCAAAAACAGAAGAAACCCTCTGTGAGATAGAGTGACACAATGGCTGCAACAGTGGGCTCAAACATACCAATGACCATGAAGATGGCGTAGGACTCGGCATTTCATTCTGTTATACGTAAGGTCACTGTAAGTTGGGGCTGACTCAGTGACAACAACAAGAAAGAAAGAAAAAGAATCGCATCAACAGTTAAAAGCCTGTTCCTCAGTGATAGTCAGAATTATTATGAACAAGAAAACACTAATGGCCATGGGAAAAGCTATAGGGGTTTTCCCCCTTAATTCAACCATAGAAGAGCTGTCTCAGACACACACACACATTCAAGTAATACCATGAAATTGCCCTCACAAGGCCGTTAGAGCTATGAGCTCACTCAGGCTTAGTGAGGAACTACTGTGGGTCTCTCACATTTAGCTTATATAGGAGCGCACACACACACACACACACACAAATAAAAAAATCTAAGCAGAAAGCAAACATTCAGCTCTCATGCTACTAAAGGCTAAATAGAAAATAAAGAGCAAGGTTAACTGACCACAACTACAGCCATCTAGTGGACAGTCAGCATTGCATTTCCTTTTTTTAGATGTCCAATTTCTACATATTTGGCTTCTCTGAATATTTCATGCCCTTCGAATGATCCTTGCTTATTTCGATATCATCAATAAAAAATAAAACATAGAAGTAAGTAATAATTAAGCCTGATATTTTATAACTGTAGCCTTCAGAAGATTGTATGAACCATAGGATTTGCACTGTCTCTAGAATATAAATGACACTGGACAGATCAGATTTGTTCAGGTACTAAAAATAAGGTATTGAGTTGACCTAAATATCTAGAGATGAAGAAGAAAAAGTCGTAGTATCATATAATTGTAGAATCCCCAGAGTCCCTAGAGATGAAATGGTCCATCTGGCTGCGGACTGCAGGAGCTGTCCCATCCCATAGCATTCAAGACAGGAAATCACCTAGACTTTGCTCAAGAGCTGCTTGTAACAGCGAACTCAGTATTTACATGAATGCATTCTTTTTTTTTAAGTCATGTTTATTGAGGTTTAATTTACATGCAATCGACTTCATCCTTTTTGGGTATACAGCAATGCATCCATCACCACAACCAAGTTATACATTTCCATCATCCCAGAAGTTCCCTCGTGCCTCTTTATAACTAATCCCCTTCCCCGCCTCTAACCGTTGGCTGTCCCTAGTTTTGTCTTTTCCAGAATGTCACATAAATGGAATTGTACAGTATGTTGCTTTTTGTTTCTGGTTTATTTCACTTAGCATAATGCCTTTGAGATTCATCCCAGTCATTGGACCTAACAGCTGTCTGTTCCCATTTATCACTGAGTGGTACTCCATCTTATGCATATACCACAAGTTGTTTAGCCATTCTCCTGTTGATGGACATTTGAATTGTTTCCAGTTGTGGGCGGTTATGAATAAAGTTACTATAAACACTTCTGTATAGGCCTTTGTGTGGACGTATATTTCCATTTCCACAGAAATGGGATTGTGGGATCATGTGGTAAGAAACTGCCAAACTCTTTTCCAAAGTGTCTGTACCATTTTATACTCCCACCAACAATGTATGAGAGATTCAGTTGCTCTGCGTTCTTGCCAACACTTCGTATTATCAGTCTTTTTAGTTTTAGCCATTCTAGAGTGTGTATAAGGAGCCCTAGAGGTACAGACAGTTAAGTGTTCGGCTGCTAACCAAAAGATTGGTGGGTCGAACCCACCCAGCAGCTCTGCAGGAGAAAAACCTGGTGATCTGCTCCTGTAAAGATTAAAGCCTAGAAAACCCTATGGGGCAGTTCTGCTGTGCACATATGAGGTCACTCTAAGTTGGAATCAACTCGATGGCACCCAGCACCAGCAACAGTGTGGGAGTCGCAGCGTCTGGTCCTGGTTTTAGTTTGCATTTCCTAATGACTAAGGATGTTGAGCATCTTTGCGTGTGTGTTGAGCATCTTCATTCATTTGTGAATTGCTCTGATTTTTAGAAAATTCGTCCTATTTAGCTAACACATTTAAAAAAAAAAAATCCATTGTTGTCATGTTGATTCTGTCTCCTGATGACCCCATGTGTACCTCCCAGTTATTTCCACCTGTGCTCTGGAGCTATACAGACTATGTGCAAAGCCTCCTCTACATGGCAGCTTGCCATAATTGAGAGGCTGTGCTCATGTCTGTATTTCTACTCCCCAGATGTATCTTTGTCAAACTAGCCTGCTGTAATCCCTCCTTCCTTCCTTGTTTCCCTTCCTTGCTCCCTACCTCCTTACTCCTTTCCTGCCTCCTGTATTCTTCCTTGCTCATGTGGTTTGGCCTCTGGATCGACCCTGTGTCTTCCACATCTCACTGGTCTCCATGTGCTCCAGTTTATGTCCCTCAGTCGAATGCCTCCATTACAACAAGGTTCCTAGTGTTGAGCGCTCTGCTGTCCTTTGTAAATTCTGTTGCCTTTTTTTTTTTTTTCAAACAGCCAAAGGTTGTGTTACCTTCTGTGGCAGCCATATCACCTTTCTATCATGGGCAAATTTAATAAGCTGCCTCTGTGGCTTAATGTAAGTTATTGATAAAAATGCTTAACTTCCCAAGTAGAGAGCCTGTGTCATAACATTAGAAATACTCCCTCCAACTGAGTACATGTAATTTACATACCAGTGCATAAAAGTATTTACAGGGGAGCCAGCAGGTTTGATAGTCAATGACAGAATTTTTTTAAATTACTAAACTGCTAGGTTTACCTTGGACACTGAGACTTGCTGAACAACTGTGAGTCATTCTGGTTAATCTTTGGTATCTACTGTAAGCTCCTGAAAGAAGGTACTGAGAAATACGCACACATGGTCAGCATAAGATTTCGAACCCTGGGGCCAAAATGTAAAACACTACTGAAAATGTTCTGGCAAATGAGAACATTTGACCTTTTCTGACATCTTTAGAACCTTTGTGTAAAATTTCCTTAATATATGGAACTGGTATTAGATCGAGTCATTCCCCTTCCCCCTCTTTTTTAGGAATATGTAGCGGCATTCAGGGGAAGACATGCCCTGGCTTTTGAACAAGTGTACAAAATTAACTTGTTTACATATCACTTTACTAAAGAGGCAAGACCTTTAGAACTTGATTCTCTTGACAGTGCTTCTGGCTTTGACTAGGAGAAGTCTATAGAAGATTCTTTATTGTGTATGGAGTCTAACACCTTAGGCATTCTTCATGCTGATTTGGTTTGCGTGGTTTCGTTTTTGCTGTTGTTCTTCCATTATTTATTTACTAGAAGCAATCCTAGGTAATATTTCTGAAGTGGGTCTGAACTTAAAATAATCCCGTATCGTTACCATTTATAAGTCTCTTCTCTAAAATTTAGAAAACAGGACTTTTAAGATAGGTGTTATGAAATAAATACATTAGCCACATTTAATTGTAAGTTATATTAACATGCAAGATGTGACTAAAACCATATGATATTTCACTGTTGTTTACTGAGAAAAATCTATCACTTTATTGTTACACGTGTTGGTGTTTAAAATTTCTTGTTTTCTGCCAAGGATCACCATGTACCTAATGTTTGGGCCAGGACTAAAGGTTTATTTGGATGTCAGAGCTCTGGGTACTTATTCTAAGTTACCACTACCCTCAGTGTAAACACACTGGTGCAAATTCCATTATAGCAAAGAATTTCTTCTAGGAGATGATTGTGAAGTAAAAGAGCACAGTGTCAGCGCTATGTGTCTGAATGAGGAATGGCATTTTCTTCCACATGATTAGTAAAATAAAAAGTGTGTTTGTGGATGTAACGTGCAGATATGATAATCTCAACAGCAAGTTTTATAGCAGAACTTTCTGTCTAGCTGGAAATGAAAAGTTACTCATTTGAATTAAAATGCATGTTAATAACTGAACCATTTCAGTTTGCTTGTTTACATGAGGGTGTAAGCATTCAGCTTGTCTGAGTGTTTAAATTCTTTTTTTCTAGCTTAAGTTAGGGCATTCAGCTCAACACTTGGCAAGTCCTTGGCCTCCTGCACTTAGACCCTTTGCTGCGAACAGTGGAAATGTTGCCCAGGAAATGTGGGCTCAAGTTTCAGGAAAATGACACATGAAGCATGCCAGGCCTATCTGTGCCAGCCTTGTAAAACAAAGGCACCCAATTTTACCATCCTTGTCTCTGGCTCTCCACAGTGCTATTCATGTGACTGTTTTACGAATGCGAGAGTCTGGGAGCATCGATTGATCCACCGCCTCCTTTGCGGCACTGTTTGTTCTCTTGTATAATACTTGTCACCCCTGCCCCCTGTTCCTTTCAAAAAATGGAAACTTTAATGTTGAGAATCTTGAGTAATTTTCTAAGGTTTGGTGCTAAAAGACCAAAGGGATTTGTTTTTGGATTGCAGATCAAATATGAATCGGGGAGGAGCGGGCTGGGGTGGGTATGCTTTAAAGCAGGAGAAGCAAATCTACTGTTGGTAGAAGTCCCAGAATCTATAAACCTGTTATTTTATTATATTGATGTCAGTTTTCATTATCTTCATGAATGGATATTTCCCATCTTAATGCACAGCCTTTCCATGTAATGAACCAACAAGTTTAAACCTCGTTCCTTTTAATGTTTCTGAATTTCCCTTCAAATTATCAGAAGTAGTTTTATTTGAAATCACACCGGGCCAAATATAAAAAAAATATATATATATACAGTCACTGTAAATCCATTTGAACAATAATGCTACAATCAGCCCATTAATTTCCAAATCTAAATAACACAATCAGCTCCTTTATTGGGAAGGTTGAGGTATGTTAGTCACATAAGAGAGGCTGTTGATTTTTCATCTCCTAATAAGAAAAGGACTGGCACTGCCATCTCATTTTAAGAAGATCACAATATGGGCCCAATCAGCAGGCGTTACATTTTTATAGACTAAGCTGTGATCTTCATCAGGCTCTTAGCTGGTCCCTGAGAGCGTCAGCATTACTGTGGAATCGCAGAGTTCCACAACTGGGACCATGGATTTAGAGCCTAGGCTTTCTCAGAAAGATGAGTGGGAATCAAGAGGCTGTGGGTCCCTCCACCCATCTTAGCCAGAGCTAAGTAATCTGTTTTATACTTTAATAGTTAACTGTAAAATATTTTAATGTTTTACATTTGGGGGCTCAGGGAATGATTTTAATAGTTCCGATACTTAGAAATTAACATCTGTTAATAATCCAGCAGTTAGGAAGTTGAGTCAGCAAGTAGCTAAACAGTGGCAGTCAGCATGGTAGGATCCTGAGTCCCAGTCCAGACATGTCTCAGAACCTGTAATATACAGAAATGGGTCTGCCTTCTGCTTAGACAGCCCCTTGGGCTGTCCAAAGAGTCTGAGCTGACGTTCACCCTTCCTTGATGTTTTTGGAAGTGTTGAATTTCAGGCTCTCTTTCTCCACTTTCAGAGGAGGTCAGGGCTCAAGAGTGTTAATCGGGATTTGGTGTTTGCTTCCCAAATGCCTCTCGCCTTCTTTCCTTCAATGTATCCAATCTAAGTTTGGGCCAAGTAAAGTGTCATCTTCATGGCAGTTTCTTTGTAGACTGAAAAGTGTATTTGAGAAAAGGAACGAAACTGTCTTCATTAATAAGGCTGTAGCCAAAACCCAAGCTAATTTTGAGAATATCTGTTAGAGTGTTTATGATTCTGACTCTAATGAACATATAAGTAAATGTTAAAAGCAGGACAGTAAAACCCAAAAGTGAACAATGAAAGTGCATTTTAAGAAAGAACCAAACTGAATGAAGTGGAGCTAAGTTAGTTTTAGGGCTTTCGTGTGTGTGTGTGTGTGTGTGTACATCTGTATAGAAAAGCAAACTGGTATTTGCTCTACCAATAGGAATTTAACTAGTAAAAGAGAGACCTAGAAAACAGAAGTTACTCACACTAAAGAAGGAGACAGGGCTCTTCCTCAAATGCTGTATTTTCAGGTTGAGGAAGGGGTTGACAGACAGCCCTGGCTCCTTCTCTTTTTGTGACCCCCGCTAACTGATACACTCTGCCATCGGTACCTGGTCCAGGTGGATGCTTGAGTCATGGTCAAGTGTTTGTGAGAGAGCCTTTTGCAGGAAGTATTTTCCCCTTCATTGTCTGTATGCTGTCTGCAGAACTTACAGAAATTTCTATTTAGAATTCTAAGGATTTTAGTAATATTTTTCAAAGCATTTCTATTAACAGTTCTGGGTATTTCAGTAATAATGTTTGAAGTGTAGTTCCTACTAAGAGATGCCTTGGCACTCTGTAGATTAAGTAAGATAACTGTTAGAGAGCTAGGATAACCCAAACGTACCAGCACAGTGATCAAATGAACATATATAAAAGCTGAGATGTAGTGTCACTCTCTCTGTTTTGCCCTTTGGCAATTCTGCTTTGACTTCCTTTCAGCCAGCAAATGAGGAATTAATTCAGTGCTGTCATTCTGATTGTTTTGCTACTCCAAGGAAGAGAAGAGCATTTTTGTTCAGAAAAACACTTGATGACATTTAGCAGTAAATTGAGGTGAAGTTAAACATGTGAGTTTCCACATTACTGTGAACATTATCCAGAGTTTCACATGCCATCCTTCTCTTCCCGTTAATGAAGCTACTAATCAGCTTTTTATTCTGATTTTTATGTAAAATGTGGCAGGTATTGATAATTATAACACACTAATCACGTGCTCAAAGGGATATGGCCAGAATTATACACTCTTGTTAGTGGTAACACCTAGGCTGACGTACACACTGGTTTCTCCATAATAAACCCAACCCAAACCCATAGCCCTTGAGTCGATTCCAGTTCATTAGCAACCCTGTAGGAAAAAGTAGAACTGCCCTATAGGGTTTCCAAGCCTGGAAACCTTTACAGAATCTGACTGCCACATCTTTCTCCCATGGAGAGGCCGATAGGTTTGAACTGTCAACCTTTTGGTTAGCAGCTGAGTGCTTAACCACTGCATCACCAGGGCTCCTTTTCTTCATAATTTCTGTGGGTTTTATGTGTTCCATCCCACCAACACCCTTTCCACTCTCAACGGCACTCCAGCCTGAATGGTCAAGTATGTGGTCTTCCTAGTAGCGCATGACCTACTGAAGACCTAATTTCATCTTCGTGTTACCTTTCTTCTTGGCACTTGATGCTGTTGACCACCCTCTCCTTTCTTGCCTTCCATGACTGCGGTCGTCTTCACTGGCTGGAACCCTTCTTCAGCCTTTTCAGAGCTCCACGGTCTCCTTACTCAACCTTGTCTTTTCTCCCAGTGCCCACTGCCTAGATGATTTCCCCCTCCGTGATTTTGGACCACCACCTGTACTCTGATAACATCCAAACATGCCCTTGCCAGCCAGCCCCAGCCTTCTCCTGGTCACCCACAGTAATCTAGACACCTCACTGGTCCTCCGCCAGGAATCTGATTCTCAGCACAACTACTAAAGAGAAAGCTGCTTTCATGACCTTACAATTGGGATTCTTGACATTTTGTGCCTTTAAAAATATCAACTAGTTTATTTTCATGAATTTTTATAATTATGTTTAGAATGTTTTGTTTGGAAATGACAAGAGAGGTTTCAGCTACTATATACAAACTCTGATTTGCAAATAACATATCTTGCCTGTGTGTAGTCATTATGGAAACCCTGGTGGCATGATGGTTAAGAGCTACAGCCACTAACCAGAACGTCAGCAGTTCGAATCCACCAGGTGCTCCTTGGAAATCCTATGGGGCAGTTCTACTCTGTCCTGTAGGGTTGCTATGAGTTGGAATCAACTTGATGGCAACAAGTTTGGTTTTTCTTGTTTGTTTATTTTTTGGTTTTTGTAGTCATTATTCCTAGAAACAGAAGAATCAAGTTGGATATATTTTTTTCTCTTTTAAATATATTGAATATATACGTATATAATATTCCCTTTTTCACATTGGCTTTTGAAGTACTAGAAGTATTGTTATATACTATACAAGAATCTCGATAACCTTTTGGCTATTGGAATAGTGCTGCAGTGAACATTGGTATACAGAAATCTGTTTCTAATCCTGTTCTCAATTCTTTGGGGTATATACCTAGGAGTCCAATTGTTGGTGGAAACAACCCAAGTGTCCATCAACAGATGAATGGGTAAATACAATGTGGTATGTGCATAAAATGGAGTATTACTCTGCCGTGAAGATAAATGAAGTCTTGACACATGCTATAACATTGATGAGCCTTGAAAACATTACACTAAAATGCTGCGAAATAATCACAAAAGAATACTGTTTATTCCCACTTTTTTGAAATATCTAGAATAGGTATGTGTATACAGAGCAAAGTTTATTAGTGGCTACCAGAGGTGGGAGGGAGGGGGAAATAGACATGCTTAGCGGACACTGAGCTTCTGATACGGGTGATGGAAAAATGTGGAAACTGATAGTGGTGATGGTTACACACATGATGAATATAATTAATATCACTGAATTATACATGTAAAAAGAGTCATATAAGGAAAATAAAAAAAGAAATTTGATCAAATGAAGACAACTCAGTGACCTCCTGAAAGTTAATTTGAGATGGATTTGCAGAATGACTATTATAAATATGTTTGTCCTTGACTTATATCTCACCATTCATGTCTCTGACGCTCCCAGTCACTGAACACCAGTCGTCCTTGGGAATAAGTTAAACAGCATACATCTGAGGATGAGAACACTTTTAAATTCTGTACTGGTTGGGACCACCAGGCAGCATTCCACGGGGCGGCCCGGGTAGGTGCAGCACAAGGAGCCCCTGTTCAGCTCACAGAGCAGGCACTCTGAGAACCCCGGCTCCTCCTTTGTAACAGGGACAATGTTTACACACGTGCTTGATTGGTTTTCTTGAGCAAAACATTGAAACAGGTGTCTTTACTGCCTTTAATGACCTGAATCCCCCAGAGCACCTGAGCAAACCTCCAGAGAAGGCTCCCAGTGACCTACTATCAGGCCTCAAGATCTTGGGACTCAGATAGTGAAGTGCAGGGAATATAGGATAAAGAGATTGAACCAATCCAGAGAGAAGCCACAGAGGCATTCCACTAGAATGCTTTAACCTGCTTGGTTGCACAAAAGCTCCAGCGCCATCAGTACGGGGACCTTTGCTGTATCAGCACGCCTTCTTTTTTCTTCCTCGCCACCTCTCTTCACTCCCCTCCTTCCTGGCCCCTGCCTCCCACCCAATTTATCTCCACAACAGAAGGTGGACAAGCCGACAATATCTCAAACTGTACTCAACACCTTCTTCCCTTCCCCACTCCCCGTGTCTGGTAGTCCACTCCCCTCCCTCTACCTCCTCTCCTGGGTAAAGGCCCAGTAGCCCGCTCTCCTTTCTGGACCAGCTGTCCCTCTGATTTCTTCCCCTTTCCTGCCCCCACTGAAACCCTTATGCCTCCTCTTCTTTTAGTCTGTTTCACTTGGGCTGTTTCAGGAGCCTCCAGGCTAAATCCTTTACCTTTAATCTCTCAGTGTTTCCTTCTTTTGTACATAGGGTCACTATGAGTCGGAACCAACTGGAGGGTACCTAACAACAACAAAAATCTGTCACCATAAACAATCCTTTGTACTGTCACCATCATGACCTTCCTGAAATGTAAATTTGATCAGGTTATTTCCTTGCTTGAATTTCTTCATGGGCTTTTCTGTTACCATGAGATACCCAAGTCCAAACCTCTGAGCATTACTTGACTTGACACCTTTTCACTATCAGTGCTGAGATTTTTCAGCCAAGCCAACCTGCTTGCTGGGTTTTGCATGTGCTTAGAATAGTGTGGGGTTTGTTTCTCTTTTTCTCTCACTATCTCTTCACTGCCTGAGGGATTCCTACTCATCCTTCAAGAGCCAGGTCTTCTGTGAATACTTACCTGATCCCCTACCCTACTCCAAGTAAGAGGTTCTTTCTTTGAAGGTATGGCTCTTTGAATGTATATTATGTTGTTGTTTTTTGCCGTGGAGCCTATTCCGACTCATAGCAACCATATACGACAAAGTAGAACTGCTCCGTAGGATTTCCTAGCTATAATTTTTAATGGAGCAGATCGCCAGGTCTTTTCCCCTACAGAGCCACTGGTGGGTTTGAACCCCCAGCCTTCCAGTTAACGGTGGAGCACTTTACCCATTGCATCACGAGGGCTTCTTTTGTATATTATTATTTTTAAAAAAAACCAAACCGGTTGCCATTGAGCCAGTTCCGACTCATAGCAACCTTATAGGACAGAGTAGAACTGCCCCATAGGGTTTCCAAGTAGTGGCTGGTGAATTTGGACTGCCAGCCTTTTGGTTCGCAGTCAAGCTCTTAACCACTGAGCCACCAGGGCTCCGCATGTTGTTATACTTACTTTATATTCTGTTTATTGTAATTATCTCTCATGCCAATATCTTCAAATTGGTTAAATCTTTAAAAAGCTGGGGCAGTGATTCATATTTGCCTGGTTGATGTAGTTGTTATAGTTAGGTGCTGTCAAGTAGGTTCCAACTCATAACAACCCTGTGTACAACAAAATCAAACACTGCCCAGTCCTGCGCCATCCTCACAATCATTGTTATGCTTGAGCCCATTGTTGCAGCCACTGTGTCAGTCCATCTTGTTGAGGGTCTTCCTCTTTTTTACTGACCCTCTACTTTACCAAACATGATGTCCTCCTCCAGGGACTGGTCCCACATGATAACATGTCCAAAGTACATGAGACGAAGTCTTGCCATCCTCACTTCTAAGGAGCATTCTTGCTGTACTTCTTCTAAGGCAGATTTGTTCATTCTCTGGCAGTCCACGGTGTATTCAGTATTCTTCACCAACATCATAATTCAAAGGCATCAATTCTTCTTTGTTCTTTCTTATTCATTGTCCAGCTTTCACATGCCTATGGGTGATTGAAAATACCATGGCTTGTGTCAGATGTACCTTAGTCCTCAAAGGCTTCCAATATTAATATTTGTTGAATAAATAATAATTGAAAAAATAATTTTAAATACCTGAGCTGACAGTGGAACATCCATGAAATTTAAAGTAGTAATATAAGCGGAACTAAAACTTCAGCATATCTAGAGACTTGGGGAAAAGTCTGACGGGTGAACTGAGAATGTTCTAGAAAACTGTTTCAACACTGGCCTTGAATTCCATTGAAGGATGCCAAATGCTTTGGTATCTTGGTAACATCCAGATAGAAAATGCTGTTCAATTTTTCTTGATGACTCGGGATCTTTCAATGCCCAGGTATGTTATTTGAGATGCAAATTTTCATTGTACATTTCACAAGGCCATTATCGAGGAACTGGGCTGAAAGTATCTTCATCCTAGGCGTTTTTAAGACTTTGTTGCTTTGGATTGGTCTTAGATCCCTGACGTTTTGTGTTTGTTGCCTGATGCAGCATGTCATGGCTAGGAGTCAGGGCTGCCTTCTTGTGCCACTAACTTATGCCCGCTGGCCTTGTCGGAGCTTGGCCCCAAGTGTTGTTTCCATCTTACACGGACTCCTTTTGGGCCCTTCCAACTTTCTGACTTGGCAAGCCCACTAGAGCCCAACTCTTCTAGGCAGTTCTGGGTGCACAGCAGGTCCATTAGGACCTATCTCACAATGGGGTGTCTGGTGGCCTGGTCATTGGGTGCTCTGTGGTCAAGTTTCTGCCTCTGTCACAGCCAGGAACTATTTCTCAAAAGGCATCACTTTCTGCTGGGGGTGGCATGGTCTGGCTCCAGAATCCCGGGACCTGCATTGTGAATGTTACACTGGGACCTCCTCCTCCCTGACTGCTGATGCCTCCAACACCTTGTCATCTAACGTATATATGCACTGAAATAGTATTCTTAGGAGTGGAATGTGTTGTCTCCAGAGCCCAGAGAGACCCAACAGGCACTCTGCTTCCTTCTTTATGGTAGGAGAGGCAAGATGAAGCAGTTTGTCTTTTATTCTAGAGGAGATAGCTCTACAGGCCCCTGTGTCTTGGACCACTGAAGCCTGCACTGAAGCGGCAGTTTCCTGAGCTTCATTCTTTGGACTGCCTGTGTCTTACCAGGTCCTCCAGTGTACCAGCCACCTCTTGCTTGTCCTGGCTGATCAACATGGTATCACCAATATAATGGGTTAGTTCTGTGAGGTATCCAGATGGTCCAGGTCTCTTCAGACTATAGGATGACAAAGAGCAGGAGACAATGTAGCTTTGAGGTAAGACTGTGAATGAATATTGTTGCTCATCCCACGTAATGCAGACTCTTTCTGATCCTCTTTTCTAATCATATTGGGTGCAGTCACCCTTCAGAGAAGTCCCTGCTCACAAGAATGGGCCTAGGCTAGGCCTCCTCCTGCACCTGCACAGCGGCAGCATCTGTCCGCTGTGCTCCCTCAGTAAAGCCTGAGTGGCATCTTTCCATGGCCACCTCATCTTCTTTCTGTGTAATTCACCTGTGGTCAATTGTATTTTCTTTTGAGTGTTGTTCATCAAGCTCTTAGTGTCAGGTCATATGATACACAATTGCAAACAAATAAAAGTGTATAAATATCTAGATAATTGCCAAGAAAGTTCACATTTGGCTTGATCTTGGAGGAACTGAGTATCATCTCTAGAATTGCATTGTGGTGTTTATGAGCTGAACTCTGAGACTGGCTTCGTGGAGCTAGAATGAATCTCTGCATGTCAAATAGCTCAGCCTTCTGCTCTGGCAAGGCTCCACTTAACATATCCTGGCAAAACTGTTGTTTGTCAGATCCCTGAAAATGTGTCAATCTTCTGGATTGTCTGCTTGAAAGGTTCATGAATATTCATCAGAACTTCTGCTCCTTGCTTCAGTAGATCTAGAATCAGAATCTAAGTGTTAACAAGGACAGAAAAGACCTTTACCTGACCTGAGCCCTCTTTGCAATATCCCCAAGAGAGTGGTTGCCCAGCCTTTACTATCAGGAAACTCCTTACCAAGGCATTGTGTTTCTTTTCCTGAATCGGTATTACTGAGACAAAGACCACTTCCTATAACCTCTCTGTTGTTTCCAGTTTGCTGTCTAGAAAAAGCCGTGTAGAATTTAACAGTCCTCATTTCCACTTGATAATCATTTAAATACTTGAATGCTTAAACCAGTGTTTATACATTTTCACATTCCTAATTGTTTTTGTTTCTCTTCTTTGTGTTCATGCCTGTTTGTCAATATTTCTCTTAAAATGTGGAGCCCCAGCCTTAACGTGGCATCCTGAGTATGGTCTAACCAATATACCATTAAATTATCACTTACTCTTTCTGAACTCTGTGCTTTTGGTCTTACAGGCAGCTGGGCTCCAAAGTCCTCTTCCCTCCATTCTGCCCAAACACCTCATTTACTCCCAACTGCAGGGCTTTACATCTGTTCCCAGAAAATTTCAATTTGTTGCTTATGTGATATGTTTCAAGTATTTTAGTCAAACAAGATTCTTCTACATATCCACATATTAGTTGTAATACATATAAATTTCAGGTGATGTGAACTGAACTACAATGCATTATACTTAGAATAATAATAAAGCCTAGCATTTACTGAATCCTTACCAGGTGATGTGTCAGGCACAGTGGTAAGCGTTTTACCTGGACTGTGCCATTTACTCTTTAGGACAATATTATCATCCCTATTTTAAAGCTGAAGAAACCAGGATTTAGGAAATTTAGGTAACTGTTGAGAACTACAAAAGGCCTGAGATTTTATCCAACTTGCAAACTAACAAATTAACCTGCCACAGTTCATAGTTACTGGCAGAAGACACAAGATTCCTGGGTCAGAGACAAAAGACTATAAGTCACAGCAATAGCAGTAGCCAGAAGGTTGGCATTTATCCTGGTCCCCAGACTCGAAATTCTCACAGGGTGACCTCAAGAGGCCCAGGACACACCTGTACACACAGGGAGTGGCAGTGCAGGAAAGGAGCCCTGAGCTTAAGGAGCCCATGTCTTCATTATGAGCACTAAGCTTGCCTGTCCTTTGCCCCAGAGTGAGGCTTGTTTTTATTACCCTGGACAGTACATAAATCTGCCCTTTGCTCTGGAGAAAATGCTATCTCTGTCTTGAAAAGATAGTACAGAACAAAGCAGTCAGTGCATCTGCTCACGGACACGTAGAAATCTAAGGGACCCATCAAGAGTCATCTCCCAACTGATGCTTCTTCGCTGTGGAGTCAGGAAGCAAACTGGAAGTTATTTTAAAGACCATCCATCCCTGCTCCCCTTATTCTCTAATGAACATTTGTGTAAAGAAAGGCTCTCATCTTCTCTTTAATCAGGGCCTATTATATACCAAGCATCGGAGAGGCCGTGGTAAAGAACAGAGTCCCTGCACTCCAGGAGCTCTTGGTCTAATGGAAGAGAGGAGCATGTTTATGAATAATTACAATTCTGTGTGCTAGGCTCAAGGTGCATACAACGGGCTATAAGACTATCTACTTAATTTCTCTCTAAAACCTGGAGTGACTTTCAGACTAAAGAGATGTACAATTCAGAATGATGTAAGTGTCTATTTTCCTATGAACAAGCTTTAATACAACCAAGATACTTCTATCAGGTTTATCCTGAAGCCTATTTAATAGATCATAAATAAGACATATCACAAAAATATTTAGGTGTATTCATCCCGTGTACACTTAAGGAACCTGAAAATTCCACTAGTAGGCAAGTTGTTAGGAGCCCTGGTGGTGCAGTGGTTAAACACCTGGCTGCTAACTGAAAGGTCGGCACTTGGAACCCACCAGCCACTCCACAGGAGAAAGATTTGGCAATCTGCTTCTGTAAAGATTACATAGGAAACCCTGTGGAGTGCCTAGTGGATTCGAACTGCCAACCTTTTGGTTAGCAGCCATAGGTCTTAACCGTTTCGCCACCAGGGTTTCCATTAAAGCTGTTACAACTCCTTAAATATCCTACCCCAGCTATGAAAGAATGAACAAGTACTGCTCAAGCTGAATATAGGTTATATAGTTCTGTATCATCTATCTATCTATCTGTCTGTCTGTCTGTCTGTCTGTTCCTGGGTTTTGATTACATGTGGTGGTAACCCTTCCTTATACAGAACATTTCGGTGTGGTCTCTGTGTGCTCACTGCTCTGTTTCTTTCTACTTGCCTCCTTGAGGAGTGGCCGTCACACCTGTGTGCATTTTATGCCTCCCTGCTGGTGGCTAGGCATACCTGCCTATCGGAGGGCATGGTTTATGAATAGGCAAAATAGTATCACCTGTTTAACAAAGCCTTTAAGGTCCTTAGTAACTAATAATCATTTTCAAGTCTCTGCCCTCATTCAGCACGGTGGAATTGAGTGTGTGGTACCATTCCCAGCCCTGTCCCAGGACTATACTGTTGCCTCATTAGACATGTTACCCATTCAAAATGCACACTTCAGAGTTTGCTAGAGGCCTCTGCATATGGCAGGCATAGGTGCAAAGACAACATGGCACAAAAATATTCTCTCCAGACACAGCAGATGCACCTGTCGTCTGCTGTCCCCACCTGCGCACTGGTGCGCTGTGACGTCCCTGCTGTCCCGAGCCTGTGCACGGTGACACAAGATGGTGCAACGGGATAGGTACCTTGTCAGGCCTGGGGCCAGAACCCACTCAGGCTTCGCACTGTTTCCCCCCGCCCCTCAAAACACCGAGCGCAGTGAGGAGGGGAAAAACCACTGATGTTAGCATACTGCATCGCTTGAAGCATAGGCTTCATGTGCTGGCATTTTACTACACGTTTTGTTTGTAGGTTTGTTTTTATTCATTCCGCTCCTTTCAAAGCAAGGATATGACCTCATAATTTGTTTTTTGTTTGATTTCTTTAAAAATCAGTTTTAAAGCTTTATTAGCCCAGGCGTATATCATTCTCTAAGGCCCAAGCAATTTTAAAATAGGTATTTACCTTAGATAGTCAGGAAAATGGTTGAAATAAGGATTGGGGTGTTCACTGGTTAATAGAAAGACACTAAATTGGTTCACGGCGTGGGTGACCCAACACGCATCACCCACGACAATGCACTTTCTCCCTAGAACCAGATGGGGTCGTCTGCAGACAGGGTCAACAGCACGGTCCACTCTTTTTCTCAGAGACGTGAATGTCTTCTGATCACTGTCAGGGGCCCTCCCCGAGGCCTTGCCCTAGGGCACCTGGACAGTGGTGGGGGATCAGACTTATAGCCATGGCATTGGCTACGTTTGCAGCTACATCTGACCTCTGAATCTTCTCCTTTTTCAGCCTCACATTGTTGTGTGTCTTTGAGTCTCATCCCAGTGCCCCCCCAGCCTCAGGGTACCCTTACAGATGTAGCCAGCATAAGAGGAAATGGCAGCAATGTGCCCAGACCCCTGATTCATTTTCATATTTAGAGAAGAAGCTCGCATTGTTCTAAGTATACACCAGCAGCTGCTGTCATTTGGCTACGAGCAGATGTTAGACCTCCGAAAGCTTTGCTGATAATTAAAATACTAACAGTTAGTGTTTTACCCAGCTGCAGGTTGTGTTTACTGTAAATCTGGTTTTAATGGTGCCCCTGTGCCATTACCGAAGAGCGGTTTGCTTTTTACCTTACATGCAAAAGTGTCTGCGATGAAGACAAATGTCTATTTCATCTAATTTCCTTGGGAAAGATATGAAGATTCTATGATGTAAGGGAAATATAAACATGACTACAAATGTGAATGTGATCTTTTTATAGGCCTGGCCAGAAAAACAAAGGGAGACAAGCTGAATCTGCCTTTTAAAATGAGCCTTGTTTGAGGGGTACTTGATGTACTGTCTAATGACATTGGCTAGATGACTTGTTGCATAATTTTACCTTTTAAAGTGGGTATAATGTGTACAACTTTTGACAAGTAGGCCTTGCCTCCTAATGAGGACATTTAGGGACATTTTGGGGCCTTGGTGGCGCAGTGTTTAAGAGCTACGGCTGCTAACCAAAAGGTCAGCAGTTCAAATCCACCAGCCGCTCCTTGGAAACTCAATGGGGCAAGCCTACCCTGACCCATAGGGTCGCTGTGAGTTGGAATTGACTCTACGGCAACGGGTTTTAGTTTAGGGATGCCTTGGGGCTTCCTGATTTTCTGATTCCATCATGCAGTAGTGTGAGTCACCATCTTAGTGCAGACAGAGCCAGCCTGGCAGGAAGCAGGTCAGGCAGCCGCACCAGTCTACCCTGAAGGTCTTCGGGAAGACCCCCATCCTTGTCCTCCACCATGGGCCTTAAGTTCCACCATTCTCCTTGAGGCCTCCAGAGTACCCCCAAAATGCACACATTAGAAGGGCACAGTCTGCCTCTTATCAACTGTTATCGCCAGCACAGGTGAATGTACCTGAGAGGAGGATGATGAGGGTTGGGTGCCTTGGGGAAGTACCAGTGCTGAAAGGGACGTCAGAGTAGCATCCAGGACAGATGCTGCCCCTTCCTGGTGTGGCCCAGGGCACACCTGACACCTGATCAGGGAGACAGGTGTGCCTTGTACGCCTCACATTGTCTTTGATACCTGCAAAGAAGCTCTTCAGCCACTTCCCTGCCTGGTTCCAAGTGGGATGTGAGACATTTGAGCACCTTCTGCTCAAGTGGCTGTTTTTAAGAAGTGGGTAAATGACAAGATCGGCGCACTTCCCAGTCTAACTTCAGTTTAGTCTAACTCAGGGAGGCACGATGACATGCTTCTGTCGCCTGAGTCCCATTCCCAGAGTCCCATGGCTGCTGCGTCCTGACCATATAGCTTCTGCAACAGTAGAGAAACAGTTAACCACTCCCCCTCCCCTGCCTACCTCTCCCAAAAAGCCTGTCAAGATAACCTTAAAGGACACAGCCTTATCTTACTGAGTGAGATTTGTGTGCATAACTCCCATTACTGCTAGATCTTCATGCATGAAAATGATAATATATACCTAAGGGTCTGATATAATACAACATTTCTTAGGGTTTGTGACTTTAGAGGTAAAATATTGTCTTTTATTCTTTGTCACTCTTCAGTGACCGTGGAAATATTTAGGCCCATGGAGACTATTCTTGGTGAAGTTCGAACCTGGAAGATTATGTATTTCCAACTTGAGGTTAAATATATTCCTAGGTTTTTCTGAATATTCTAAAATTCTTTTTAGGGGTCTTATAGGATTATCTTCTCTTGCTACCAATGCTAAATGTAGTACTAAAGAAAATTAAGAAAAAAGGGCTAAAACTTTTGTTGCTTAAATCTGTGTCCTCGTTGGTTGTCAGTACTCCTTTATTAAGAGTGACATGTGTAATTTATGAAATTGTGAAGTTGGATTTATGTGAAAGAGTTCCTCAGAAATGATATGGCTTTCAGTTAATTTTTCATTTAAAAAAAAAAAGGTAATTTTCCTGATCTCGTCTTGTAAAACAATGGCCTTCATGGAATTGAGGACAAAGCAATGATGTTTACTGTAATTCTTCGGCATATGCCATTATGTGATGTAAAGCAGATATGTGCCATAATGCTTTCTAGTGATCATGTCATGATATATTTAATACATCCCTAGGCCAACTCATATCAGCTTTGGTTTTAAAATGACCCAAACAAGTCTGTGCTCTGAAATAAACCTCACCAGTGTAGCTGTTGTATTGAACAAGCATTGCAAAGACTAGCAATCATTAATTTTACATCTCAAATAACCTAATTACTTTTAATTTTGTGTTAATTTTAACAACACTGACCAGGATGCAGTTTCTGATCCTTGAAAATAATGGAGAGACACGACGCATTGACCAACTTTTGTTCTCTGAAAAAAAAATGGATATATCGTCATTTCATTCTTGGCATATAAGACTAAGAGGTCACTCTAACCCGTGTTGTCATTATTATGGCACAGTGATACTCTTTGTTTGGTCCTGGGCAAGTTACGAAGCCACTTGAGTTCTTCCTTCAGGAACTTGCAGAAGTTCATACTGTTTTGTGTGTTAGATACTTTAAAGTCAGAGCACTCATAGCAAGTACCCGTGTTCACATGGAAGGTGTTCAGTTATTCAAAGCCAGAGTTGAATGTGAGCTCTGTCATAGAGCATCCTGCAGTACTCCCAGGTAATTATTATTGTCCTTGAAATGAATAAATTATAGAGCAATTATTGGTATCGATTTGACTGGCTAAACTATTGGTGACGGCTATTGCAAGAATAATTTATTCCCTGCTTTGAAATTTCTAAAAGGTTATATTTCATTGAATTTTAATTTGTCATTTTTCCTGCTTTCACTTGAGAAACTTATAAGCTTTTGTGACATTAAAATATGGCTCTAATTTATTAGCATAATCTGTTAATATTGTTTCATTTTAATAGACGTTAAGTATGATTTCTTAACATTCTTGTTAAAATTACATCTTAAAATTGAAGTTGAGAAAAATTGTATGTGGCTAAGAACCACAATGTCATGTGTGTCCCAGAATTTCACATGGAAAGTATCATTTTTTAATCACATCATATTCTAGGTGCTTTAATTGTGACAATGAACCAGACCAGTTTTTTCAAGTTTAGTGTCCTACCAAAATATAAAATGTAAAACACTAGCAACGTCAGAGATTTAGCCTGGCAGGGTATAAACATTTAATGCAATTTCAGGAGAAGCTTAGAAATTTAAAGTCAATACTGGCTGCTAGCAACAAACTGGTTTACATATAATACTAGCCCTAGCATTAGACATTTTGCTCCACGACAAGTCTCTTTAATGCCATCTTTATCTGCTACACGATGCATGAAATCTACTTTCAGTTTTAGAACTGCTGGCCACCTTTGACCCCTTTAGTGGAGACACAGTGTGACCTTTCTATTGTCATCAGCTTTCATTCTCTTGAAAATTCTATGAATTTTTATTACAGGTTTTTTTAAAACCAAGCTGAGGCTTCAACAAATTACTTGACACAGATGAGATGAAGTTGTTGAAGTAGTGTTAGATAAGTTTTACAGCCGGCGTGTACGCTGCTGAAGAGTACAAAGCCAGGTCCTACAATGTCATACGCCAGTAACTGCTGAGCCTACTATTGGATAAATACATCATTTTATGGAACATTGATTGTTCTATAAACCCAATGGAGTATTATGCTCTATGATCAAACCATTTAGATTGTGTGTAGAGCACAGAAAATGCCATATTCAGGATGGTACTAAAAGTGCCATTTGTGTATTTTATGGATGTCATTACAGGGGAAACTTCTCTCTGTAGGCCCTGTTTACTGCAAAATTTTTTAGTCTGTAATGACATTTTTCATTCACAACGTATGCCTTCAAGAGAGGGGGCCCTTGTTTTATTTGTTTCATTCGAGTTTACTGCACAAATTCTGTACATTTTAATTAAATGTAAGCTTAACAAAAGCATAAGGTATTTATTTTGTGAGAAAAAATGATGACAGTAACCAAGGAATAACACACACACAAAAAAGGAAGTCATCAGGTACTAAACCCTATTTGTAGCTTCCCAGAAGCACAGCTGACAGCAAAACAGAGCCATTAGCAAGGTTTTGGGGAGTGTGAGTCTCTACCACTTAACCCCTCCATCCCTGCGCCACGGAGTTTGTGGTTTCCAGCTCCGGAGACATTCACTTTAGAAAGGACAAATAAGGAGAAGCTGCAGCTTTATAATGATACTCTGGAAAAAGTGAGCTAATTAAAAATCATTTCCCTGAAAACAAATCCTCAAACCCCCAAAAAACCTTTTTATACCAACTGAGTTGTAAACTTGGAATGCATTTAGCAATGGGAAGGGAGGATAATATCTTTACAGTCATGAAAGCCAATGAGCAGTAAGTTGGGATCCCATAAACAGGCACTAGGCTCCATTTTAACATCCTTTGCACCTTCTGCACAAAGCTGCTTATTGTCCTAGTGGAAGCAGATCCCAAAGACACTGAAGTGAGGCACGCTGATTTGCTGCTATCATTGTACTGAAATCTAACGTTGTCTCTAAATACCATCAAGTACAATACAAATGGTATGTTGGGCATCAGAGTTCCATTAAAGAGGTGTGGAGTCGTAGAGCTATGCCAGTGACCACGCAGTTAAGGATAAGACCTGTCCTCAGACGCCCTTGTTTTCCAGATGTCTTGTCCAGTTGGCCTTTTGCATTGGTGAGCGCTACAGTTCATATTTACTAGAAAGATCTCAAAAATTGAAGTTGATGTGCCCAGTAAATTTAAAGTTTAAAGTTGCAGTAGAGATTCACATTAGTTTAAATGACACTTGAACTTCTACATAGCTCAACATTAATTCATTATGGCTGAAATGGAGGAATCTTCAGTGGGTGAATCTTTTTCAATCTGATTGAGGCTGTTACATTTTATAGGTGCTATTTTTCAAAGCAGTACTGACAGCACTCGAAGTTATTAAATTGCTGAATCAAAAGATGGACCTGCAGCCGCATTTATGAACTGTGATGGAAGAGCTGGGGCTGCACTGAGCTGAGGTTAAGATGTTGGTGGTGTTAAGCTTCATCAACCCCTTAGTGACAGCACTATTTACCCACGTAGTTTACTTTAATGGTCTGGAAGTGGCTTAACCCACCTCTGGATTCAAATAAATTCAGTAAGTAGTTCAGAATAGCATAATTATCAGTGCTGCAAGGTTTCAGAGGATAATTCTACACCCAAGAGATTTTCCAGCCAATTGCAGAGAAAGAACAGGATTGCTTGGGCTCAAACATGTAGCATTTCTTCCAGAGGCTACCTAAGAATAAGACGTTTGTTCTTTCTTTGCAACTACCGTAGTTTCTCTTGCCTTTTTTTTTTTTTAAGGCAATGGCAGTATGTCCTCTTCTATAACTAATGGAGGGGAAATGATTTGGAGGCTGCCTGCTTCGTTTTTGTGTCCAGGGTCCGATTTTTTTTTTTTTTCCAAAAGCTGGATTAGACTGAAAATGACCTTGAAATTAGAGAATGGAGAAACAAAACTGGGTCAAGTTCAGCATGTAATGAAGGCAAGCAGGACGTTGTCTCATGGGTAGAGAAGCAGGGTGTGGGGGCAAAATTGCAAGCATGCAAGAGGCAAAATGTGGCAGTAGAGTAGACAAAGATCTGGAGGTCCTAGTGTACATGGCATGTTGAGCAGGGATCAGCAGCATCAGCCAGCTGATTCTGGCATACACTGAGGTATGAAAACAGGATCTCTGAGGAGTGCTGCTCTTATGAGGCTGCTCTGCTCATGCACTGAGCCCAATTCTGACCTCACTGAGGAGAGAGGATCTATGGAGGATTCCAGTTCACATGGTAACCATGAGGTTAGGTTAAAGCTGATCGACAGTGATTCATCCTTTTCTTCTAGGATCTATGTGCTTTAACCTGGGTCCAGGGTAGGTGAAGGTGTGCTTTTCTTTGGTAAAATGAGAGATTGTGATGGGGAAGAAGGGATGGAGACTTCCACAGAGGAGCATTCTCCAGCAGACCCATTTAAAAGCACTGGGTCTGAGGGCCTAGTGCCTGATGCCCTCACACTCTCCATACATAGCCTTTAGGAAGTCTCCATGCCCCCTCAGGGTCTGCGTCCCACAGCCTCTACCAAGCAGTCAGGTGAGGCACTTAGCAAGTGCTTGCTGAGGGAAGCAGTCACTGATCTGGCTGGTAGGGGCACCTAATTGTTCTCCTTCTCAGTTGCGGTTGGAGGGGGAGATAAGAGAAGACAGAGGTACTATAGTTAGGTAACTGGTTTAGCTAGAATCATTGACATTATGGACTCCCCTCTTGAGAGAGGAGATGGTTACTTCTGGTCAGTCCCTGAGAGTGAGGCCAGGTCTTGTTTGCCCCCAACTACATTCCAGCACCAGCACAGGGCCAGGCTCATCCTAGGGTTCAGTGCCTGTTGAGTGAACAAATGGAGGCCCTGCTGGTAGGGGACCGTCCTGGTTGACCCCACAGGCCTTTTCTTGGCCTGAGGTTCTAGGACGCTGTAATCTTTGTAAGATTCATGCTATAGAGTTCCATGAGAAAGAATAAATGTTAATTGGTCCTAATATCTTGCTTTAAAAAAAGTGGGTTATTTATATATTTTACTTTTTTACTAGGAATCAGAGCCTTTAGAGGCCAAAGAACACTGTGTACAGAAAACTGATGCCCTGATGAGCTTGAGAGGGCTAGCAAGTGCACCCAGAGGCCTTTAGTATCAGCTGTTAGCTTACCCTTTCATAGTTTGAGGCTCCCCTTTGGCTTTGCAAGTTAACATAGAGAAGTTGGTATAACTTGATGCGAATTGTGATTATTGAACAAGTAAAAGCAGAACATCTAACAGTTTACACCAGCACATGCAGAATGGGCCCAGGAGTTTGCATTCACATGCAAAACTTAACATGTAATTTCAAACTGGGGACCTTGTCATACCCTGTGGGGGTGAACCTGGACGTGCTGTCAGTAAAGGCATTGTAATAGCTTCTGTGGAATGACACGTGAGAGAGTGTCACCATGGAGGGCATGCTTGTTGGAGTTGGTGCTTTCAGAGTAGCTATGGAAAAAAATGCTTCTTATGGACAGCACCAGAGTGGTCAGCAAAAGTGTCCTCCTTATTCATAAGGGATGGTCCCAGAAAAAAACCCAGTGCCGTTGAGTCGATTCCGACTCATAGCAACCCTATAGGGATAGTAGCGATTCAGAATTTCTAACAACTCTTGATCCTTCATTTGAAAGGGGATAAGGATAAAGTACACTTTCAAAAACTGATCTGCATTAAAGAGAGTAAAACAGACTATTTTTTTGCAATGTGGCTGCTATTGAGATGTCTCCAAAGCCCGGTCAAGTAGGAATACTCAGTCCAGACCATGCTCCATTCAGGAGGGCAGGAGATGATGATGAGAAAACTGATGGGAAAAGAAAATAGAAACTCTGTTTGAAAGAGTCAGCCTCTTTATGAAAATAAAGATGACCATTTTCAGTTCTATTTTGTCCTTTCAAGTTATTAAAAACAAGCAAACGAACACTGACCCATACCACAATAACACTGAGGGAGGTGACAAGGGACCTGTGGTGGGCAGACACCGCTAGCTGCTCTTAGGTGTCTGCAGCACCCCGGGGCCAAGGAATTCCCACTGGTTCCTCCCCACACCCCTGCTTTCCGCTCTTCTCCCCCTCTCCTGCCTTGGTTCCTCTTTCTGCTATCTCTTCCCTTGTCTCACACACAGTGGTCTAACCATCTCTCTTTATTGGCCCTATCTTTGAAAATGTCCATGTCCAAGGGCCTTACCATGGTATTTTCTAAAACACCCACTGTTTTAGATGTGGGGCTAGCATTTAAGATGATGAATTCCATACCTTCTGTTATAGTTCTAAAACCGATGTGTTCAATTCATCTTTCTGCTTAAGCACATTCATCCGTTTCCTCCGTCCACAGATACTGCTTCTGCCTGGTGTGTAAGGCCTCAGACAGCCTGAGCCAAACAAACTGTCTCATCCCCAGAGCCTAAGCCTTCAGCCACAGCAGAGATTCAGTTACCAGACCCCTCACGTCCAGCAAGCCTGGCCATTGCTTGGGCTGGGAGCCTTCTTCTCCACCTGCCTATCCAGCAAGTGCTGGAATAGCCCCAACCCTCAATACGGGGTCAGAAGTTGTTTCTTTTCTGGATCCTTCCCTAAATATTCTTTCCTGTGGCCTGAATTTATTGCTCCTGTCTCTTTTGTAGTACTTACCACCGTACGTAATAGTTAAGTCATTCGACAAACATACTTGTTAGAGGTTTACTGCATGCCTGGCACTTTGCTAAACTTGGGTCGACACAGCAGAACAAGGCGGAGTCCTGCTCTCAGAGCTCTTGTTAGCGCTGCCCGCTCCACCTCTCCTGAACCTGCGCCTGGGAGAGACTGCGTGTGTGTCTGTGCTCCCAGGGCCCAGCAAATACAGCACGCGGTCACCCTGGGGACACACCAGGGCAGGTGGCTACCTCCACACCTGGGTTAGTGCTCACATCATGGACACTCGAGACATAGTTGTTGCAGTAAACTCTTGCAGCTGTGTTTATTGGAGGCCTGTGTTGTTTGAATTTAGTGTGCAAGGCTTTCGCTGAATAAATAAATGTACCGGATATAATATTTGAACATTAAAAAATATTTCCTTTGGGTTAGAAGTTACTGATGTTGACTACTTCCTAAGCTGCATCTGCTACCGTTTGCTGATTCTCTTGTTAGAAACAACAGTATGTGGGGCGGGGCGGGAGGTGACCACGTTCCTCCCCTCAGAATGGGAAGGAAATGGTGCTGGTCAGGGTTGTAATTGGACAGACAGACCAGGAGCACAGGAAAGCACACACCATTGAAGGGATGCCCTCAGTGGCCAGTCCCGGGGTTTGGTGGGTAGTGGTTCACAGCAGCATCTGTCAGGTTCAAAGCTTCCACAGGAGAACTAACTGTTAAGCCTGAAGTCATGTTGCTAAGTGCTAACTGGTCACTGTCTCCCATAGGCATCGTCTCCAAGTCCTACGAGTGCCGACTGAAGGGGCAGGGCGCAGCCTTTGTGGAGACGGACAGCCCCTTCACTGCAGCCGCCCTGGCGGATGAGGCCCCCGTCAAGGACAAGCCCCTACGGAGCAGCAAACGGCCGGTGCCAGCGGCCGAGCAGGTCCAGCAGGTCATCATCATCCAGGGCTACGACGGGGAGTTTGCCATCGACACCTCGGTGGAGGAGACCGCCGCCGCCACCCTGCAGACCCTGGCGATGGCCGGTCAGGTGGCACGGGTGCTGCACATCAGCGAGGACGGCCAGGTCATTGCCACCAGTCAGAGTGGGCCGCACGTGGGCAGTGTGGTGCCCAGCCAGCTCCTCCCAGAGCAGCTGGCAGAGGGCGCAACACAGGTGGTGGTGGTCAGAGGCCCGATGGAAGGCAGTGACATGGAGGAGCCCCTCGGCGCCAGCGGGACTGTCCTACAGCAGGTGACCAAACAGGAAATGGTGAGCCTCGCCGAGGCTGGCATTGCACCCCCAGACTCCTCCTCTGCCCTGGACGCACTGCTCTGTGCCGTCTCCGAGCTAGGAGAGGTGGAGAGTCGGACTGGCTTCGAGGAGAAGAGCAGGTGCAGCCACAGGGACATGCTGATCCAGGTGCCCGGCCAGGAGGCGCTGCCCGCCCCCATCGGCCCCGAGGCTCCCGAGCTCCCGCTGTTTCCGGACATCCAAGGGAGCCCGGCCGAGCTGGAGCCCATGGAAGTGGTGACCCAGGTGGTCCGGCCCTCGGCCCTCCTCGCCTCCCAGGAGAGAGCACAGGTGGCCTTCAAGAAGGTGGTCCAGGGCGTGCTGCAGTTCACTGTCTGTGACTCGGCTGCCGCCGACCAGCTCATCCATGAGGGCGTCACCCAGGTCATCGTCAACGAGGAAGGCACCGTGCACATGGTGGCCCGGGAGGGCTCGCAGGTCATCATGCAGGAGGCGGAGGCCCGTGGCCTGCGGATGCCAGGCGAACACATGGACCTGGTCGAGTCGGACGGTGAAATCTCGCAGATCATTGTGACCGAGGAGCTAGTCCAGGCCATGGTCCAGGAGTCCGGCGGCGGCTTCCCCGAGGGGGCCACGCACTACATCGTGACCGAGCTGCCGCCGGGGGTGCAGGACGAGGCAGGTGTGTATTCGCACACAGTGATCGAGACGGCTGGCCCCCCGGAGGTCCTGCAGGCCGGGGGTGCTCTGAGTGGAGACGCTGCGGCCCCAGAGGGGGCAGAACAGCTGACGAGCATGGTCATCTACACACAAGGCGGCTCCCCAGCAGCAGCGGCAGTGATCCAGGGCCAAAGAGAAAGTTCCGAACTTCAGGAAGCATAGGGCACGGCCTTCTGGCGCTGACCGGAGCAGGCGTGGAGACCCAGCACACTGAGAGAGGCACGCTCCCGGGACTGACCTGAGAAGCCTCCTGGTTGAGGTGGCCTCCTGCAGACGCGAACCAGGTTGCCCTCGGGGTGAAGAGCTGCAGCTGAGGATACACATGGAGCGCAGAGGGGCACTGAGGGCAGCCCTGCTCCAACTTCTGCTCGCCGTCTTGGTTCTTTGGTGAATGGCCTGTTCCCGCTGGTCTATCCATTGTGTTTTTTCTGTTCGTTCTGTCTTGTTTTTCCACAAATGTTTTCCCATTTCAGTTATCAAAAGATTGTGCCCTAGTGGTGAAAAAAAAAAAATGTATCACGTGGCTTGAGACAGGTCTGCTCTTAAGATCTGGCATACAGCTGTTTTAACAGTTTACTACTCGTTTGGTTAAAAATTGAGCTACAGTTATTATTGTCTTGAAGCAGTTAACTTCCATTCTTTTTGTTTGTTTTGTTTTGTTTTTGAAACTTTAGGATCCCAGCGTCCCAGACCAAAGGCAGCAGCCAGTTCACTTCATGTACGCGTTTCCTCTCGCCCACATTTCGGTGTTTTGGGCCCTGGTTGCATTCTGCATAAAACAAATCTTTTTAAGCCTGTGGTTAAGAAAAGCCTTGAAGTTTATATTCACTTTAAGTACACCTTGGTTAAGACAACCCGATATGCTTCAAATTTTGTCTCCGTTTCATGCGATAGAGTCTATATATGAAATATGCATTCTGGAAGATATCGTTCATATCAATATTTTGCTTTTATAACAGTTGTTCACATTGATGTCATTTTTTGCAGGATTTACTAGTGATTCATGTCAATATAAAAAATCCGACCTCGAACATTAACAAATAGAAAAACGTGACCCTGTAACCATTGCTTTGGCCAGGGTTATCTGTATTTGGTTGTGGATTTATGGCAACTGTTGAATGCAAGTTTATGTTCCAGTAATTTGTTTCTTGAAACAATTGCTCTTTATTTCTCTTTCAAAATTGTAAAATGATGGCCTCCCCCAAATGCTAAGGTTGTTTTTGTTCTGTCTGTTTTCTTTTAAATAAAATTATAGCATTAAAAGCGACCGTGATGCTGTTTTATTTCCGGCAGCTGACGGTTGGCTGCTGTGAGAACTGCAGAACGTGGTGCTTTCTGTTTTCAGAGGATTCTGACCTCTAGCCTGTATCTCTGTGTCTTCGTACTGTTTCCTGCAGGTTTGGGGGTGGCCCAGGCTGCTTCGGGGTGACAGTAACACCTTCTATCACAGTTAGTACAAGCCCTGGAGAGTGGACCTGAGAGCGAAGGGGAAGGCACCGGCACCTTCTTTGTTTAAACAAAGTGCCTTCTGGGATGCCTTCCCGAGGAACCCTCACAGGCAGAGCTCACGGAGAGCTGGACCACTGCCCTTTCCTGAGCATCCCCTCCCTGCTCTGAGTTCTGGCCACTCCAGGGCGCTTCCCCCTCGACAGCCACCCCTCCAAAGAAATAAAAGGCAGGATTTCAAGTTTGACACCGCGCTTCATAATTAGCTGAATCTGACTTGCTCATGTTTCTTTCAAAATGGCAGGGCTCCTCACTTCTTCTTCAGCACTGTCTCCCGCAAACAGTGACAGGACCAACTCCCGTTTGTTATCAGCATAAAGGTGACCTTTACAAAATGATGGCCCTCTCCAAGCGTCTCATACATGTTTCATAAAAAAAGGAATGTTTTTTTCCGTGGAAATATTTCTTCCTGATCATCTCCGCCGTCCGCGGCGCCCAGTGGTCTTGCCACTGGATGCTAATTCCTGATGGTGCTGGGTCCTGTAGGGCTAACCTTTCTGCTGCTGTACAGGCTGTTGACACTGACATGCTGCAGTTTACCGTTTGTGATTTATTTAGGATAAATATGTCCCAGGTGGCATTTAATCCTTCATAAAACCAGTGTAGCCTGCAGTGTCAAACCAGCAATCACACCGTACGCGCAATGAAAAGAGCTTTGCATAGAAAACACGGTACAGAGGTGTTTCCAGGCTCAGAGGTATCGCGCAGGATGCACGAAGCGATTGTATACTGTAATTATCCATGCAGCTGGGTTAATGTTAACCTCTCCTTCCTCTCTCGTTGCACAACTGTTGGGGTGTTTGGGAGCTCCTGGAAGCACACGCACAAATGCATGTACCGTATAAAGAGGCAGTGCTGACTGAGTGGGCAAGGGATGTTCCTGCAGCGCGTGTTGTCTGCAAGGCAGATTGGCAGCTCTCCTTGAGGTTCTCTGCAGAGAAGATGATGGGACTTTACAGAGGAAGCAGAAAACTAAACAAGCGAAATATTTACTTGGAGACTGTAATCCACGGAGGCCATGTTTGTATTAAGCTGCAGCCAATTAAATGACGGGGCATTGTGGAAGGCTGGTGGCCCACGTCAGCGGAGAAGTGGCTTGGATCTCACCTTCCATGACACAAACACTCTCCATGCCTGGGGAGAGCCACAAAGTAAGGAAGCAGCTTCCATACAAAGGCAGCTCTAGCCAGGTCAAAACCAACCCGTTGCTGTTGAGTAGACCCTGACTCGAGGTGACCCCACGTGTGTCAGAGTAGAACTGTGGTCGATAGGGTTTTCGGTGGCTGATTTTTCAGAAGTAGATACCGGGCCTTTATTCTGAGATGCCCCTGGGTGGATTAAAACTGCCAGCCTTTCAGCTAGCAGCTGTGGAATTGACCACTGCGCCACCAGGCCTCTCTAAGGCAGTTCTAGCCAGGTCAAAACCAAAACACCAAACTGGTTACTATCGAGTGGACCCAGACTCATTGTGACCCCGTGTGTGTCAGAGTAGAACTGTGCTCCATAGGGTTTTCAGTGGCTGACTTTTCAGTAGTAGATCACCAGCCCTTTCTTCTGAGATGCCTCTGAGTGGACTCAACCTCCAAGCTTTCAGTTAGCAGCTGAGTGCATTAGCCATTTGCACACCAAGCAGCTCCTTAGCCGTGTAACGTCACCTTAACAAAGCCACATGACTCATTAAGCTGTGGGAGTGTGGGAGGTAGGATGCTCCCTTCAAGACATTTCCCACAGCGCCGCAAGCCCAACAAGCAAAGCAACCCGCATTCCCTGATGCAAAGGAGATAGTGCTACCTTTTACTGCTTGGCTTTCTTTGAAGAACCAACAAGTTCAAGAATCAAGTTAACGTGCGAAGATGATGTCAGTGTAGTCCTGAAAGTTCAGCTGTCATCAGTTCCATCCTCACAACCGGAGCCCTGCTGGCGTAGAGGTTAAGGGCTCAGGCTGCTAACCAAAAGGTCGGCAGTTCAAATCCATCAGCTGCTTCCTTGGAAACCCTATGGGGCAGTTCTACTCAGTCCTGTAGGGTTGCTATGAGTCCGAATTGACTCAACGGCTCAGAACAACAACAATAACGACATCCTCACACCAGAAATGAGGATTTCAAAGTCGCTAAGGAGCCTCTCTGCATCTTTGCTCAGTCATCCGAAAAGAACTCTGTGGAGATTCGATCGAGACCCAGGCCTGCTACATTTCCACCAAACCTCCCACCTGCCTTCTCACCCCCCGTAAAGGAGCAAGGTGACTGGAAAAATTGACAACCTATGGGTGACATTCATATTTTTCCATTCTATCCAAACAGAGTCGGAATCGACTCGACGGCAACAGTTTTGGGTTTTTTGGGGTTTATCCAAACTTTGGTTTTCCTGAACATAAAGATTTTTGGAAAATGGCAGAAGTAAAGAGTTGAAAAACCAGCTTAGAATTCTAAGGCAGAATTTTTAGAATCGGTTGGCTCCAGGAAGAGAGTCAGGGAATAAGAAAGGTCATTCATTTAGCAAACTAAGAAAAGAGCTGTAAGTTTTCACCGATTGTGCTGCGGCATACTGGCCCATAATTTAAGTGGGTGCACAGCTCGCTTAGGCAGCCTCCTTCTGCTCTATCTTGGTGAAGAATACAATTCGTTTTCTGCTCCTCTAGGGTGATATCATTTTACATGAAGAAAAAAGTTAGCTCAGACGGCAGTTATACATTTCGGAAGCACCTTCTAATCAGGGATTGGTGATTCATTATTAACTTCAGCAGGCGATCCATCTGACATGTGAGGGGGAAAAATTAGCAGCTGTCACTGCGTGATGAGTTAATTTCCTGATAGGCCTGACACTGAAAAGCCATTTGGAGACATGGCAGTGGCTGATGAGAAAACCCGGCGCAGCTTTATAATTGGAGATAAAGGAAGGGCAGAGAAATGGGCCTGGGAGGGCGCCCCCAGCCCGCCAGGCGGGGCAGGTGCTATTTGTGTTTGTCCTACCTAGAAGGCCTGTCTGCGCCGGCCCAGGCGGCCCCTGATGGCTGGATCACCAGTCTGCGCAGGTTCAGTCACTTGCATGGTGCCAACTGTGTGGTATAGACACATGCGGCTGGGCAGCTCTGGTGACACAGACGCCTGGCATTTCCACAGGAAGGGAGAAGCAACGTTCTTCTGATGGTCCTCTCGGTAACTCTCATAATCGGAGCGCAAGGTTTCCATAGTGGGATAACTTTTTATCACCATAAAAAAAAAAATAACCCTGTGAAATAAATACTGGGAAAACCAAGGAGGAGGAAGGAAGGCGATGAGCAATGTGTGTTTCTGCAGAAGCAGAGGAAGTGGCCAGGCCCAGGTGCCTCCTGGGGAATGAATGAGGGTCTCGCTTCCCTCAATCCCAGTCTTGAATTGCTCTCCCCTCTGGGGATCCATTTCCAGCCCAACAAGTTGAAAAAATACATGTATTTTGAATATCTTGAAGATGGAAATTAGAAACCAAGAACTCCAAGTATAAAACCAACTCTTTAGTCTTACGGGGATAGCTGGCATGGCCGTCACCAAGGGGACACAATGAAGACTTAGGTTGTAGGGTGCTAGAATGGCTGTTCACCACAATGAACACAGAGCGACCCTGTGAAGATGAGGCTTGTGCACATGCAAATCCAGGGCTAATCACTTAATTACTGAATCCGGAAAATGGAGGAAGCGGAGCTCTCTGAGGAGTTGTGTAGTATAGGAATATGTATAAGGTAAAGAGCCTTCTTGTTCCACAACACTCCCAAGCCGTGCACCAGGCAAGACTCTGGAGTCTGTCCTCTCTACTGGAGGGCATAATGCAGCCAGAGGGTACAAAAGCAGCGGCCGAGAATGTGGGGCCACCTGTGCCCGGCTTGGTAACAAAGACCTATTAAAAAGAATTAAATAAATCCATTCTATATCTCACCATCAAAGACTAGCACGCTTGTTCCATGGCCCCGCATTTCCAGTACATTTTAATAAATTCTTTTAAAATGACCTAATTTCAGCATGGCTTTCAACATCATAGAAAGATAATTCATAACCAGGATAAACATGAACATATGAACCAACCTTTTGTGTCAGCACCATTTCCAAGACTTTCCCGAATGTCTCGTGTTACACTTCACATACTTTTTAAGCAAAGGGATAAAAACCAAAAGTGAAGATTTGTTTTTTATTCCACACTGTGTTCGGTTTGGAGACATAGAACTTTTTTTAAGATTCATCTGAGACGATCAACCAACCACTCCAACCAGTATCAGCGGCTGACTCCTGCCTGGGACACAACCAGGGAGTGTTAGTGTACAGGGTTTCACTCAGCAAGATGGTCTTGCCCCTCCTGCAGGGCTGCTCCCAGAAGCCTCATCTCCAGAGCCATCCCAACTGATCTGTAAACAGGACTACCGTCCTAAAGGAAACCTACACCCCACTCTGGTTTCCCTGCCTTTCACCTTTACCCTGCTGTAGATTAAAAAGATAGAGGATATTTTAACATCAAAGTTGCAATATATGCCCATTACAGACAATGGTCTTACTAGCCCATAACTCAGAGCTACACTATGAACCACTTCTCAGGTAATGGTGATGTATCCACATTGATTCAACGCAGCATTTCGAGTGCCCTGCAAGATGGGCGGTGGGCTGTGGTTCCAAGCAAGTGAGTTAACTGGATGTGCTCTGCCAAGAGGAAGTGGATTCAGGGGAAATTAGAAGTTGAAGGATGTCCCTTATGGGCTCTATGGAGCCCACCTCCTTTTCTGACCCCTCTTTGCTTCACCGTGCTCAAGCTGTGTCCCTTTATCTCTTGTTCCAGAATACAAGCCTAATTTAGGGGCAGAGTTTCTGTGTTTTCATCTTTGCACTCAGCCCCTCCCACAGCTGGGCACCTGGGGGGCTCTCAATGAATGGGGAATTTTCTTGAATGAATGGTTAACATCTGAATTCTCAAGTCTTTATGGATTTTTTTTTCCCTTGTCTTCTTATTCACCTTCCTTTCTGGTTTTTTCATTTGTTTTTTAATAGTCATATTTCTCTCAAGTAAAAATCATAGGGAAGAGGAGTCAAATCAATGCGTCACAAGCATCATGTCTTATTGGTCAAATTGGTTCAGCATACATTCTCTCTCCCTGTTTCCACTTTCCCCAGAACATCTCTTGGTGATGAAGGTCCTGAGACCCAACTTCATGGATCAAGTTCACATACTCTCTTGTCCTAAGGAGACTTTCCCAGCTTCTTATCAACAGGAATGGATGATGGAATCAGACTTTCTCTTCATTCACAATTAACATAATCGTAAGGGAAGTCTCAGAGAGTGTGCCTGTGGGGCCAGGCTAAATATGTTCTGTTTCTATTAAATTTTTATTTGCTTATGTCCTGATTTCTTTCTAGCCCTGAGGTCTTAGACCAATGCTATTTAGTACACCCATTATTCCTTCCTGACACACTGTGAAAGAGACACTGGCATTTTGCGTCATCTCGAATCACCATGATTTTTTCTTTTCTGGGGGCAGATCTCTGACCCCAGCCAGGAAATGATGCAAGAGCCAGAAGAGCAGTGGGCCTTAGACCTCTACTTCTGGGCCTGCTGTCATATGCACCAGCATTGCTCGGGCTGGGGAAAAGCTGGTCCGCCAAAGACCAGAGAGAAGCCCCAATTAGCTGGGTCCAAAATGCCCACTTTTCACACTTCCATGTCTCTGAAATTGGGGTGCATCACTGGCATCTTAGAGGTAATGAATAGCACACACCCTCGTGGAGCGAGTCTGAGAAGAGGCCATGAGGCTCCCTTAGAACGAAGGACCACTCTGCCCAAAGGGCATGATCTAGCAGGCCCAAGGCAAGCCAGGGAGGTAGTGCCCCAGGTCAGCTTCTGCAGGCCTCAGGAAGAGGCCTATCATGGCCATCAATGAATGGTGGGGGAGGGGAAATAATATGGGCTTTCTCACCATGAGGGACTCAATGGCCCCACAGTGGAGTCTCGAAGTGGAAGGCCGGTGTCCGAAGAGAAGGAGCTCTCTATATCTAGCATGTCCTAGCAGAGTGGTGGCCCACATCTCTGGGAGTTGTAAGTTTGTCCTCGTGGGCACCAGGTTGGATGATTGGACTCTGGGGACCCCTCCAGGTGACTAGTCTGTGACCTGACCTAGGATGGTGACAGTGCTAGGCCAGCCTGCCTGCAGATGATTGTATGATCTCAGATGGACCATTTGTGTGTCCTAAGGCTCAATTAGAGTTCTGTAAAATGGAGTTTGGGAACAGTTAAACCAAAAATTACCACCAGCTCTACCATCCTATGATGGGGCAGGTCAGGCATGGATCTAGTGAAGTGTTTAAGGAGCATATCCAGGGAGATGATATTGCCTGCACATGGCAGTGACAGAGAAGTGTCCCAGAGTAGGCGAATATAAAACAAGCTAGCCTTCCGATAGGTTCACTGTAAGCCTTCATATATTAAAGAGAGGGAATGACTCTCAGGGAGGCTAGATGAAACTGGGACCTCATGGAACTGTGCCAAGCTTCATGGGTAGCTATGGGAAGACAGAGGACAGACTGAGAAGCAGCTGTGGGGCTCATGGAGCACTGTCCAGAGAGGCCCCTAATCAATGCCACAGTCTCTACCATTGCCCAGGATGCAGTCTGTCCCAGCATCCTCCTGCCTGCCATATTCTCCAGCCTCTCTCTACCAAAGATTTTCCAGAACATGCTGCTCTCAGGGCTGGTGAGGTTAGCTGGTCAATGATAAGGGGTGTTATAAGATTGAATTCTATCCCCCCAAAAGATATGTTTAAGCCCTAACCCCTGGTCCTGTGAATGTGAGCTTTTTTGGAATTGGGGTCTTTGCAGATGTGATTAGTTAATATGAGGAGTATGGGTCCTAATCCTGTCTGAGTGGTGTTCTATAAAAGAACAGACACTGTCTTAGCCTGGGTTCTCTAAACTGGAAAACCAGTGAAGCGTATATATAAATATATAGAGAGAGATTCAGTTCAAGGAAATGGCTCAAGCAGTTGTGGAGGCTGGCAAGTTGCAAATTCCTGGGGTCAGACGCCAGGCTGGAGGCTTCTCCTGACTCACATGGTTGCAGGGGCTGACTAACCTAAATTGGCAGGTCAGACAACGGGCTGCTGGCTCACATTCCAAGAGCCAGAGGTCAGAGGATGATGAGTTGGATGCAAGATCCAGAGAGGGTGAGCTTTGCCAGAACATCCATATATACTGGATGCAGGCCACGCCCCCAAGGAAACTCCCCTTTCAACTGATTGGCTGCTGACATCAGATCACAAAATAGAGGATGATTACAAAATATCTGCCAAACCACTGAGAACCATGGCCTAGCCAAGCTGACACATAACATTAACCATCACAAAGAGACAAAGAAGCCCAGGTGATACTGAATCTACATGCCAAGGAACACCTGGAGCTACCAGAAGCTGGGAGAGATAAGAAAGACTCTTCCATGAGCCTGTCAAAACCCCGATTTGGGTTCCCAGCTCCATACAAGGCACCCAGACTGTGGTCCTTGGTTACAGCAGCCTCAGGACACTCACCCAGCAGGCCCTCTCACCCCTCGACCTGTGTCCACCAAGGGTGAGGTCTCATTCTTTCTGCCATTGCTTTCACTCTGGTCCACGGTGCGCCTCATGTGCATTTGTACGGTTGCTCAGCAGTCACCAGCGATCTTTCCTCTCACACCATGAACTCCTGCTTGCTCCCCACCTCCCACCTGAAGGGCAGACTTCACAGTCACTCAGAAGTTTGAGACGAATTGGCTTCAAAACACCAAGCCCCCACCTGCTGTAATAAATGCCTGTTCAGAGAGGGAGGCTCTTTGGAATTGAGTCTATGGCATACAACAACAACAACAGAGAGGGAGAAAGCAGTGCTGTAGTCACTTCCAGAAACCCATAGCATGTGGGGGAAGAGGGAGCACAGCGGGCAGAGCACCAACTGGGGGCAGGGGTCATCTGAGAGGAACGGAGCTCTGTCCTCATACCTGCACTATCCAGTGAGGAGCTGCCTGCACCTCCAGGGCCTCCCACCTTCCCCGTGGTCATTGATTGCCCTGAGCTGAGACAAGGTAAGTGGTGACTCATTTCTTCTCCCTGAAAAGTACCTGGGATGCTGCCTCAGGGTCAGAGAGGAACACACTTTAGAAGGTTCCCCAGGTCTGAGAGGGACTCCCTGGAAGGCTTCCAGGTCAAGGAGGGACTCCCTGGAAGGTTCTCCGGGTCTAAAAGGGATGCCCTAGAAGGTTTCCCAGGTCTACGAGGGACGCCCTGGTAGGTTCCCTGAGTCTGAGAATGACTCCCTGGAAGGTTCCCTAGGTCTAATAGGAACACTACGAAAGGCCAGTGAGAGATGCCCTGAAAGGTTCCTGGATCTGAGAGGATCTCTCTGGAAGGTTCCCCAGTCCTGAGAGGAAAGCAGTGGATGGTTCTCCGGGTCGAAGAGGGACACGCTGGAATGTTCCGCAGTCTGATAAGGACTCCCTGAAAGGTTGCCGGGTCTGAGAGGGCCGCCCTGCAAGGTCCCCAAGTCAAGAAGAGACTTCCTGAAGGGTTTCCCTGGATTGGAGAGGGACAATATGGAAGGTGCTCAGGGTCTGAGAAGAATACTCTGGAAGGTTCCCTGGGTCTGAGAGAGATGCCCTGAAAGGTTCCCCAGGCCTGAGAGGAAAGCACTGAAAAGTTCCAAATCTAAGAGGGATGCCCTGGTAGGTTTACTGGGTCTGAGAAAGACTCCCTGGAAGGTTCCCCGGGTCTAACAGGAACACTCTGGAAGGTTCCCCAGGCCTGAGATGGTCTCCCTAGAAGGTTCCCCAGGTCTGAGACAGATGCTCTGGAAGGTGCTCACTCTGAGATTAACACTCTGAAGGTTTCTCCAGGCCTGAGAGGGACACCCTGGAAGGTTCCCTGGGTCTGAGAGGGTCTTCCTGGAAGGGCCCCTGGGTCTGAGAGGAACACTCTGGAAGTTTTTTCAGGCCTGAGAAGGTCTCCCTGGAAGTTTCCCCGAGTCTGAGAGGAACACTCTGGAAAGTTCCCCAAGTCAGTGAGAGATGCCTGGAAGGTTCCCAGGTCTGAGAGAAAAGCTCTAGAAGGTTCCTCCAGCCTGAGACAGACACGCTGGAAGATTTCCCAGGTTGAGGAAAGACTTCCTAGGGGGAACGTTCCCCAGGTCTGAGAAGGATGCTCTGAGTCTTCCCCAGATTGGGAGGGACACCTTGGAAAGTTCCCCGGATCTAAGAGTAACACTCTGGAAGATTCCTGGGTCTGAGAGGGATACTCTGGAAGTTTCCCCAAGTCTAAGAGGGACTCCCTGGAAGGTTCCCAGACCTGAGAGGAAATCTCTGGTCAGGGAGGAATGCTCTGGAAGGTTCCTCTGGTCGGAAGGGGACTCCCTAGAAGGTTTCCCAGATCTAAGGGGGATGCCCTAGAAGGTTCCCTCAGTCTGAGAGGGACACCCTGAAATGTTCCCTGGGTCTGAGAGAGACTCCCTGGAAGATTCTCCAGGTCTGAAAGAAAGATGCTCTGGAAGGTTCCCCGGGCCTGAGAGGAAAGCTCTGGAAGGTTCCCTGGGTCTGAGAAGGTCATTCTGGAAGGCTCCCCGGGTTAAGGAGAGACTCCCTAGAAGATTCCTCTGGTCAGGGAAGGATGCTCTAGAAGGTTCCCCAGGCCAGAGAGGGATGCCCTGAAAGGTTTCCTGGGTCTGAGAGGGAGGTAATAAATACCACAAATTGGGTGGCTTATGAGAACAAAACTTTATTGCCCCATAGTTCTGGAGGCTGAGAGTCTGAGATCAGAGTGTCAGCTGTGTTGATTCTCCCTGTGGCTTTAAAGCAGTATCTGTTCCATGCCTCTCTTCCAGCTTCTGGTGTCTACTGGCCATCCTGGGCTTGCAGCTGCAACCACACATGGCATCCTTCTTCTTTCTCCCTGTGCCATGGACTGAATTATGTCCCCCCAAAAAATGTATGTATCAATTTGGCCAGGCTGTGATTCCCTGTATTATGTGGTTGTTCTCTATTTTGTGACTGTAATTTTATGTTAGAGAGGATTAGGGTGGAATTGTAATTTATGTTAAAGAGGATTAGGGTGGGATTGTAATACCACCATTACCCAGGTCACGTACCTGATCCAATGTAAAGGGAGTTGCCCTGGGGTGTGACCTGTGCTATCTCTTGAGAGATAAAAGGAAAGGGAAGCAAGCTGAGAGCCTCATACCTCATACCACCAAGAAAGCAGCACCAGGAGCAGACCGCATCCTTTGGACCTGAGGTTCCTGCACTGAGATGCTCCCAGACCAAGGGAAGACTGATGCATCACAAGGAATTGTCTCCAGAGCCAACAGAGAGAGAAAGCTTTCCCCCGGAGCTGACGCCCTGAATTTGGGCTTATAGCCTACTCGACTGAGAGAATAAACTTCTCTTTGTTAAAGCCATCCACTTGTGGTATTTCTGTTACAGCAGCACTAGATAACTAAGACACCCTGTCTATCTCTTTTCCTCTTTTATAAGGACACCAGTCATATAGGATTAGGACTCAGCCTACTCTAGTATGACCTTGTCATGGATTGAGGAATTATGTCCCCAAAAAATATGTCAACTTGGTTAGGCATGATTCCCAGTATTGTGTGGTTGTACTTCATTTTGTGGTTGTACTTCATTTTGTGGTTGTACTTCATTTTGTGGTTGTAATTTTCCTATGTGCTGTAAATCCTAATCTCTGCCTGTGGTTGATGAGGCAAGATTAGATTATGTTAAAGAGGATTAGGGTGGGATGTAACACCGTTGCTAAGGTCACATCCCTGATCCAATGTAAAGGGAGTTTCCCTGGGGTGTGGCCTGCAGGGCCTTTTATCTTACAAGAGATAAAAGGCAAGGGAAGTGAACAGAGAGTGGGGGACCTCATACTACCAAGAAAGCAGCTTCGGGAGCAGAGTGCGTCCCTTGGACCCAGGTTTTCTGTGCAGAGATGCTCCTCGTCCAGGAGAAGATTGTTAAGAAGGACCTTCCTCCAGAGCCTACAGAAAGAGAAAGCGTTCCCCTGGACCTGACGGCCTGAATTTGGACTTCTAGCCTACTAGACTGGGAGAAAAAAAATTTCTCTTTGTTAAAGCCATCCACCTGTGGTATTTCTGTTATGGCAGACCTCATGTTAGCCTAACCGCTAATATCTTTAAAGACCCTATTTCCAACAGTCATAGTTATAGGGCTTGCATGTTGCTGTGATGGTGGAGGCTTTGCCTCTGGTATTTCAAATACCAGTAGGGTCACCTGTGATAGACAGGTTTCAGGTCAGAATAGCGGTTGACCTGTGGGAGGGAGCCTTCTAGGGTGATGGAAATGTTCTAAGTGATGGTGGTTACCTGGGTGCACACATATTTAAAAATGCATCAAGCTCTAAATACCCGTATGATGTGTGTACTTTCCTCTATATAAGTCATATCTCAACGCAAATTAAGAAAAAGTTAGCAGACATTTCCTCTCAAGTCTTAATACAGCAGTAGCTTTAGGTTAAATTCCAAACAAAATGAAGCAGAAGAGCCCAGCCCCCTGTGGAGTGGGACTCAGAGGTGTAGTGGGGAGGAGGGGGCTAGTCAGTTCACTGCTAGCTTCCTCATACTCTTTGAATTTTTAAACCATGAATATATTTTAATTTGATAAATACAAAAACTTATCTTTACAAAAGTGCTGAAGTAAAAATTAAGTCTTTTGAGGCAGAGGCTGCTCGTTGCTTACCCTAACATCCATTCTCCCCTTTCTTCTTGGTAGATAGATAGATAGCAGCTATCAAGTTGGCTGCAACTCATAGTGACCTTGTGTACAAAAGAATTAAGTGTTGCCTGGTCTTGCATCACCTTCATGATCACCGACATGTTTGAGTCCATCGTTTCGTCTATCGTGCCAATCCATCTCACAGAGGGTCTCCCTTGCTTTCGCTGATCCAAACATGATGACCTCCTCTAGCAACTGATCGCTCCTCATGATGTGTCCAAAGCGAGCGAGTCAGACACTGTTATGTTGTAACCCATAGGTTTTCACTGACTAATTTTCGAAAGTAGATCACCAGGCATTTCCTCCCAGTCTGTCTTAGTCTGGAAGCTCCACGGAAACCTGTCTACCACAGCTGGGAAGTGAAGCAGCTGATGTTTGAACGACTCTCCAGAAAGAATTCTGTATAACATGGGTGAAAACATCTGTCAAATGTAACTAAAATAGGGGAAAAGGGGCCCCTGGGTGGTACAAATGGTGAACATCCTTAGCTGCTACCCAAGAGGTTGGAGGTTCAGGTCCACTCAGAGGTGCCTTGGGAAAAAGGCATGGCATCAACTTCTGAAAAACCATCTATGGAGCGCAGTTCTACTTGGACACGCTGGGGTCACCATGAGTTGGAATCAACTCCATGGCAACTGTTTGTTTGTTTTCTTAAACGGGGAAAAAAATAAGCTATTGATTTTAAACGACACTATTCTCACTGGCCAGAACGAAATAGAACAACTTGTCCCAAACCACCGCAGAAAGAAGGAAGCAAGCAGCACCTTCCTGTGGACGCTTGAAACATATCTAGGTTCTTCCTATAGTGTGTGAAGAGTTTTCTCTTTGGTGTACTGGTGGCTTTGATCAATGCTGCCTACATGGCAGAGGGCACCCCTGGGCTGTAAGGAAACTGCTTACACATCTAGTAAGAAGAACAGTCATGTTGACCATGGGAGTTGTGGCACAGTAGTTGAAAGCTCAGCTGCTAACCAAAAGGTCAGCAGTTTGAATCTATCGGTGGCTCCTCAGAAACTCTATGGGGGCAGTTCTACTCTGTCCTATAGGGTTGCTATGAGTTTGGAATCAACTGGACGGCAATGGCTTTGGTTTTTTGGTTTCTTCCTCTTAATGCTCCACACTCCATGTTGTCTGCATATATATACATGTATATATGTATGTATGTGATGTCCTAAATTACACAAACCCTGTGGTGATTGTCTACACCACCAATCCCTAATGAAGACAGCACAGGTACACGTGTACCTTCCGTGTATGAACACAAACACGACAACAAACTAGAGTGGATTACGTTGACTGCCTTTCTGTGTGCCACCTATGGTAGAACGAGATGCCTTTGGGGCCCTTCTGCAGGTGGGCAAGTAGTAAACAAAGCAGACAGACCTAGCCCTCCCCTGTGCCCTGGGCAGGTCTTGTGGAGGTGGACTGGGTGCCATGAAACACAGAGGTAGAGCAACGGCAATTTTGAAAAAAGGCTCAAGGATGGAAAACAAGCCACATTCTCCTTCCCCGTGTATTTGACTAACTATGGTCTTCTGAGCATTAAAAAAAAAAAAGGGAAGAAATATACTTAATGAAGAGGTAGAAAGTGAATAATTCTAGGTTTTTTTAAAAAAAGAAGAGTGACATTGTCTTCTCTCCAAGAAACCGACATAATGAACAGCCTATCCCACTTGACAGTTGGCTCTGTGCCTTGTGTGTTTGCCCTGAGATGCCTGACGGCCTCCAGAATTGCCAAATCACTGGCCATGTAGCAAGATGTCCAAACAAAGAGAGTTTTTCAGTCCACAGTCTGTGGAATGAAAGCATTTCTTTTCCCTACTTTGTGATGTGCAAGTTGGAATCCCCCTTTTTGGCTATTGGAAAGCAATTGAGTCAGTTGCTTCAAATGGACTGATGATAATTCCTACCAATTAGCTGTATAATCATCATCTTGGCCATGTTTAGTTATCTGAGCAAGAAACTAAATTACATACTATTGCATACCAAATACCTTTTATAATATATATTTAAGTAGTCAGAGACTGCCAGGAGCCACCAGTAGCCTCTTCATGTCTCAAATGGTTTCACTGACATAGTCTGCCATCTTGAGTCTATTTGCACAACTCAAGGATGTAAACAAAGTAGAAGAAGGAACAAATATATATGTGGTAACCAAAACAGGAATGTGTTCTAATCAGGAAAAGAAAACTATATGGAAAGGAAACTGTCATCTTATCGCATAATGGTGGTCAGTAGGCTCACAGAGAGAAATGGTGCTGGGATTCTTTTTAACAACAGTGGCTTCTAAGGTCTGTGTTGTTGTTTGGTTTCCAGCATTTAGGGGGCGGGGGGGTCTACCATTCCAAAGAACATCAGGGCTGAATGTTGGCTGACTTCACGTGGGGCCATCTCTGCATTTTCTTCAACTGTTGGAGGCCACCGTGCTGGCTTTTGGGGTTCCCCAGGACTGTGATGTGGATTTTGGATCTGTAGCACTCAAGGAATATGTTATATAGGGGAGTGGTCTTGTGGGTCATAATCTCCCCTGAATGCAACCTGCTCACACTGATCCCAGCAGCAAGTGGAACCTGAAAGGGTTAGACGTGACAGTCCTACGGACCCAGGAACATATGTGGGAGGGATGCTCTCTTTTCCTGGCATCATCCTGCTTTCGTGTGAAGGGCCTTCTAGAATGAAATGCCTGGAATATCTTCTAACCATTTACTCCTGCCCACATGAGCTAATCTATTAAAAGTCTGGAAGTGCTGGCAATTCCTTTCTTACCTTTCAATTCTGAATAACTGTCTACTCTGCTGAGCCAAACCTTCCCTTGGGTGGGCTACCCAAAGCCTAGTCCATATTGGTGGGGCCAGGGTGGGGGGCAATAGGGCAAGTTAGTAAGCCATATTAGCCTTTGATCTAAAGCCACATCCTTTAATCCGCTTGTTGGTAATAAAACCAACATCTTTATCTTCATCTTCACATATTTAGTATCTTACTTCTCAATTGATTCTGAACTTGGAAGAAAAAGAAAGAGGCTTTTTTTTTTTTTTTTAATCCTATAAAACCCCAGAAGTATAGAGATCTATTCTAGACTTTGGCACTTGATTTCCTCCCTACTTTTATAACAGTAAAAGACATGGAAAGTTAGCCTTCTAGATTTCTACCCCAAGGCTTGGGTCCCAATGCCTAGGAAAGCATGAACCTCCAGCTACCAAGATAGCCCATTTGTATGAGTCAGGGTTCTCCAAAGAAACAGACCCAATAAGACACTGTATATATATATATATATATATATATATATGTATGTATGTATAGAAGCCCTGATGGTGCAACAGTTAAGCGCTCATCTGCTAACCAAAGGGTCAGTCATTGGAACCCACAGTGGATCCACGGGAGAAAGTCCTGGTGATCTGCTTCTGTAAAGATACAACCTAGAAAGCCCTATGGGGCAGTTCTACTCTGTCACACAGGGTCGCTGTGAGTCAGAACCAACTTGATGGCCTACAACAACATATGTATGTAGGTGGAAACCCTGGCGGTGCAGTGGTTAAGTGCTATGGCCGCTAACCATAGGGTCAGCAGTTTGAATCCACCAGCCACTCCTTAGAAACCCTATGAGGCACTTCTACTCTGTCCTACAGGGTTGCCATAAGCGTGAATCGACTTGACGGCAACAGATTTTATGTATGTACATATATTCAAAAAAAAAACCCCAGCCCAGGCTCCACCCCACATACTCTCACTTAGTAGGTCTGAAAGGTGACCTGAAATCCAACTATTTAAAAGATACCCACTAGTGAGTCATATCTTGCGAAACACCTAGTCAGTCATTGTCCCTTTGGTTTTCAGTTTATATCAAGAGACTTGCACTGGGCCAGAAAAAAAAAAAAAAGCCACTAGAAATTCAAAGAGGATTAAGACTGGACCTGCCCTGAGCCAAATAAATAAGGTTAAGCTGAGTAGCGATACATACGAACACTGACATCTGTATCCTGTGAATGAACCGTCTCTCTAGCTGGTGACCCTGGAAAGTCATTGAACCCCGTCTGTCAAGGAAGGCCTTGACTGTTCTATACGGTCCTGAGGCCCCTTCCAGCTCTAATCCAATAGGTTCTTAAAGAGAATGGGGAACATCTGGCTTGATGGCAGTTCTTACAGTTCGTATGTGAAAAAAGTCTATCCTCATGCTGACCCCCACGTAACGTGACTGCTAAAAGACTGCACGTGAGCAGAAGCTAGGGATCTAGAGTTTAGTAGGCCTAGCTCCCCCACCACACACCATGGAGTCTCAGACATACTTGAGAGTCTAGTTCCCAATGGGCCCTGGCAGAGCAGAAGTGGCTGCCCTCATGGTGAGGAGACCAAAATATCCCCTGAGGTCTTCTTAAAACCAAAAAATAGTTTAACACTATTTGTCTGTCTTGAGCACTGTCTCTTTTAAGGTTTATCTACACGGGAACAAACTGACAACAGCAACTTGAAAGATTAGGGAGGAAACTTAAGGGGCAGTGAGTTTACATTAATGGGGGAGCAACAACTCAGAAAAAGAGGGTGAGAATGGTTGCACAACTCAAAGAATGTAATTAATGTCACTGAATTGTACGCCAACTATTGAATTGTATGTTCTGCTGTATATATTCTCACCACCACCAATAATAAAATTAAGTGTATTAAAAAAAAAAGTCAGAGAGAAACAGTTGAAGCAACTTCCCTGCAGACATCGGCTCAGAGGAAAGACCAGGAAGAGGCTGTCTGAATGCAGAGTACCATGTGGAAGAGAAGCAGATGTTCTCTGGTTTACTAGAGAAGACCAGGGCCCGAGAGCCTGCTGCCATAGGTCTGTCCTCTCAGAGGCAGTTGGGTAGGTGTGTCCAAGCAGAGGTTGGCCAAGCCCTTCCACCTGAGTAAAAGTCAGACTATGACTGCTAAGGGCCCATTCGTCGGTTTTAGGAATCTGCTCGATAGAGTTGAGGAGATAAGGAGAAGTATTTGATTTAAGCCATCGCCTTCTCTGGCCAGGATCCTTACAATCGCCTCCCAACTGGTCTCAGCCTCTAATCTCACCCTGGTCATCCCACTGATGTCACTACGGCCACAACAATCTTTCCAAATGTGCATCTGATCTGACACTTCCCTGCTCAAAACTCTACAAGGACTCTTCATTCCCTGTGTGATAAAATGCAAATTCTTTAACATCGTTTGTAAATTCCTTTATGATCTAGACTCTGTCTACCTGACCAGCCTCATCTCCCTCCGTCCCCCATCAGTGCAGGATAAAGAACCTCTGTGCTTCTGCACATTCTCTCCCTTCCGGCTGGAATGTTCCAGCCGAGCCAGGAAAGCCCCTCTGACCCATCTCCACCCAGGGTTTCCTTTTATGGAAGTCTTGCTCTCTCTCTTGATCGTGATTGCTCACATGACTCCACAGCAGCCTGCGGACTGCTGGGGCAGGAAGTGTGTGTGCCATTTTACCCGTGAATCCTTAGTGCCTGTACGAAGCCATGTTTGAAGCCACTCCACCATCCCACTTAGAAGTCCCACAGTCCTTCATCATTATCTGCCATCATGCCTCTCTCCTGGCTCTCGCCATTTTGTCTGAGTCTCAAATTCACCAAGCTGATAGAGCATTCCTAATCCCAGGTTACTCAAGCCTTTTGTCCTTGCTGTTCTGGAAGGTTCTCTCAGCAGGACCAATTCCTCCTCATCATTCAAGTCTCAGCCTCTTGTCCCTCTTGGTGAGAGACCTTTCCTGACCTCAGAATATAAACTAGCTCCCCTCGCATATCAGTGGCAGGAAGTAGCAAAGCGTTTGTTGCTTGTCTGTGGTGTATCTCCTCTCAGACTGAAAGCTGCATGAGCGCAGGCACCTTGCTGCCTCGCCACCGCCACATCTGGCTAAGGGAGTGAACATGGCAGCACCTACCTGACCCAGAAGGACCTGTCCAAAAACAAGAGCACATTGTTCGGGCTCTTCCAGGAGTGTCGTGAGGTGCCATATCAACCTGTATATTGACATGGAAAATTATCACCTTAATGCCTAAGGCCAGTTTTGTTTCAGAAAAAATCTGGTGGAAATGGATTAGGATAGTTATATCATTTTACTCGGGAGCTATGTGAGGAAGCTCTCCATTTCTGTCATCCTGGCTCATCATCATGCTGGCCCAACACCAGACGGCGAATGCCACAAGAATCCCCTAGCCTTTGTGTAAAAAAAAAAAAAAAAACTTTTTTTTTTTTTTTTTTTTTTTACAGCCTTTGTGTAGCTTTCATTTATTAATCTGAACCCAAAGATTTTTTTTTTAGCTTTTCTATAAATTTACCAGGAAGTGTTTAGAAAATTACTGTTGTCCCCCAACAAAGTGAGAAATTAAATCTTGGTGAAAAGTATAGTATGAGTATTGCCAAAAAAGGAATTTGGGGAAAGAACATCGTGGAGATTGTTTTTTAAAATGAACTTAAAGAAGGTAGAAATAAATTCTTTTCCAGAGGAGCATTTTTTGCTGAAAAGATTCACATTTCCTAAGGATTTTACCCCCAGTAGACCAACGCAACTAAACCAGAATAAGATCTAGTTTACAAAAAGCTGCCTCTCTCCTGTGGGGCTCATGATTACACTCTATCTATATGTGTGTTTGTTTCAGACAACAGATATATTAAATCACATTTATTATTGTTGGGCTCAACAGGGCCTCTTCTTTCAAAAGTCTCTCTAATTTCAAGAACTTTCCTACTAATCATTTTTTTCCTTTGCTAATGATCCTAACCTTCCACAAAATGACTTCTTTCCTGTCAGCCTTCACTGTATATCTCGCTCTTTCCTTGCTCTTTTTTTTTTTTCCCCCTTTGGTTTCCCATTTTTCAAGCCACGAAGCAGACTTCAGTCTGTTGAATTTCAGCTACTTCTTCCTGCCTTGGATTGCCTATTACCTATTGCAAAGGTCATTTTAAGTGTAATTCAGTTTAAATTACTTTATTTTCTATTCACTGATTTTTTTCTCCCTCTGTGGTCCTGCTCTCCTTCCCAGGCCTCCCACCTTCCCTGCCCGCCCCCCATCTAAATTTCCCCTCTCAGGGATTTCTCTGTTCTTAACAGCACTTGATGGATTTAGATGAGCATGATTCCTGGGTCAGCTGTCTTAAACGGTAAGATTTATATGCTCAGAGCCTGGCCATAGCAGTGGGGGAAGCACTTTCTAGGAAATGAGAACCAAAATATCCTACCCCTGTGTTTGGGAGACCTCAGATATAAATTTTCTCTCTTCTTGGAGTATCAAGAACCATGGCAGCGAAGCCCCAAGTTCTAAACTCTCCAACAACTTATCAAAACCAAATATAAAAGTGGGTAGAGGGTGTCATCAAAATAACTTCAACTCCATTGAGCCTTGAAGAAGTGTGAGTGTGCATGTGGTATGCACTGTGTGTGTTTTGGGGGACGCAGAATCAGGGGAGCTTTGTAACTTGGATGAGTTCTTCCTCTCAGCTTCTAAGACATTACCGACCCCACCGGTTCATTCCAGAAGGCTCTGCCGTTGCTTCTTCTTGGAGCAGAGGAAGGCCTGGGGAAGAGTGAGCAACTTGGTCCTAGCAGTGAAGGGTGCCTGGGTGAGGGAGACAGGTGAAGGAGTCATTGTATAGTGGTAGTGGAGTCTTTGCTGCCTTTGACTCATGTCTGCTTTACAAGAGGAAGCTGAGGCCCCAGAACCAGGGCAGCCTTTTGCCCTGTGGGCCCACCTTCATCCTGTGGGCCTACCCTTATTCCGTGGGCCCACTTTTACCCTGGCCGGCTGCTTTCCCCTGAGTGTTTGCTGATGGCACTGGGGCCCAGGAGTCCAGGACCACACAGGTAGAACCCTAGAGAGCTAGCTAGCACTGGACTATGGCTTTATGAGGGCTCGGCCCCCAGCTTCCCTCCCTGCCTCTCGGGCTTCAGACATGCAAGTTATTGACAAAGCGTCGTTGCCTCTCCTTAAAGCAGGTAGAGATAAAGAAATGGCTCTGACGAAGGCTCCGCTCGTCGGCTGGGGACGTCTGCACGCATGACCTTACCTGAGATAATAAGCCGAGCGCACAGAAGCGACCCTGTCATCCCGCATTAGCGCGCGGCGCGGGTGTGAGCGCGGTCTAATTAAGCCCATATTTTCACGCGGCAGCATTACGGAGGGCTGAGTGACTCGGCCGTGGAGGCGGAGCCGCACTGTCCTCGCGCGGCCGCAGATTTACTGCGCTCGCAGCCCGCTGCCCGGGCGCACAGGCCTATCTGTCATCTCTGCCTTCCGCTGCTACAAGGGCTAAGCAAATTGCTATTTTTATGGGATATGATAAAGGAAATGCTACCTTATGTTCAATTTTTTAACTGTCTGCTACGTGGAACAAACAGCCGGCCGACCCCGGATGGTGAGCGCGGACAGTGAATTTGCAGGGCCTGGTCCTGGCCTGTCTGGCCCCTGGACACACTCAGCGTCACCCCCCGGGGGACCAGGAAGGGAGGCAGCCACTGTGCTGTGATAGCTGCTCCTTCTTTCTTTCTTTTGCATGCAGTTTTTGAATGCCCCTTCCTGGCCCAGGGTCACCTTTACGCAGAAATCTCTCGTCCCCACGGTGATTGCCACCCTCCCGCCGTCCACACCCTCCCCACTGTGCCTTTCAGGAAGAATATTCGCTGGAGCCTCTTTTTGCATGTTATTATTCACCTCTGATATACGAGCTTGCCATTTGGAAACTGGTAGGGCCCCCTCCCCGCCAGGAGTTTTGAGAGATTTGTGGTTTAAACATTTACTCACTGAGTGGTGTTCCTGTGGCTGTAGGTAGGCCAAACACGGCTCAACTCCACGGGATCCTTTCAACGTGATTCACTTACACGGAAGACCCGCCTCCTTTTAAATCCCAGGGCCGGCCTTCCACTGCTGGGCCCAGGAGACCTGAGTGAGGGGAGCCCCGTGTCGAGGCACCAGGGCTGGACTACTCCCAGCCCCTCTGGGAAATGGCCAAGTGGGCCCATGGCGCCACCTCCCCAAGCCAGGCGATCACAGAGCAGCGCGGCGAGGCTTCTCCGAAGGAGGCGCGCTCCTTGGAGCTGACACGCCCAAGCTCACCCGCAAGTGCAGATGCGGAGGGGAGCAACCTTGCGGGCCCTGGAATTCGGCCTTGAGGTTTTTTTTAATCAGTCGTTGGGGGCAGTGGGAAGCCGGCTGAGTTCAAAGGTTAAGCGAGGTTAAATGTTAACAAACTTGAGCCTGTCAGGATTCCCCAGACTGGCTGTGGCCTGTGTCATCACTTCAGCAGTGGGGTCTCCCGGCTGAACTGTGATGAGGGGGGCAAGAGTGGGAAGGAAGGAGGGGCTCCCCAGCTAAGGAGACCCTCTGCTCTGGGGCTGGTTGCTAGGTGGCAATGTTATTTGTCTCTAGGGAAGGAGAGAATTCAGATACCCTTCTTCTTCCCAACCCCATCAGCTAAAATTTCTCATTCCACTCTTTAGAAATAAAATCAAGAAACCCAAAGTAAATTCATGAATTTCAACAGATTTCTGAATAGTTTCTATGAAAATCTGTTCACTTGGGGCCGTTCAAGTATTTCAGATAAGCACACTTGACCTCTCTGCTTCTGCAAAATGAGGCTTTTATACCTTCACAGCCCTATGTACTTAAGCTTGGACATAATTAAATAGTTTTGAGAACAAACAAGAAACATTTTGAGTTCCTTTGTGGGGCGCGGGGGGGAGGGGCGCGATGTTCTTCAAAGTTTAAAAAATTATATCTTATTATTACAGCCACGTGACACTCTTAGCAAATTAAAAACATCATAATACATGGAAACGTCAGGGAAATTAGCCTGAAAAATCGTTCAGAGCTTGGAGCCCTGGTGACACAGTGGGCCTGCTAACCAAAACATCGGCAGTTTCCTTGGAAACTCTATGGGGCAGTTCTACTCTGACCTACAGGGTCACTAAGAGTCGGAATTGACTCCACTGAACCGGTTTATTTGAAAAATGAGTAACTTTTTCATGGTCTGTATTTATCCTCAGTCTTTGAGTCTTGAGAGGAGGGCACTAAACAAACCCTTCCCAGCCATTCCCAGGTGCGCTTTATGTATTTTGGACGTAAATCTTTATCAGATATATAATTTACAAACATTTTCTCCCATTCTGGGGTCGTCTTTTGACTTTCTCGATGGTATTATTTGAAGCACAAAAGTTTTTAATTTTGATGAAGTTCAATCTTTTGTCGCTTGTGCTTTTGTTGTTGTATCTCAGAAACCATTGCTTAACCCAAGATCACAAACACTCCTACGTTTTCTTCTAAGAATTTTATCATTTTAGCTCTTATGTTTAGGACTGTAATCTGTTTTAATTTTTATGTACGGGAAGAGGTAGGGGCCCAACTTCACTGTCTGCATGTGAATATACAGTTGTCCCAGAACCCTTTGTTGAAAAAACTATTCCTTCCCTATTGAGTTGTTTTCTTTGTCAAAAATCAATTGACCAGAAATGTAAATGTTTATTTATGAAGTCTGTCAGTTTCACCATATCTTGATTTTAGTAAGCTTTTTATTAAGTTTTGAAATTAGAAAATGTTAGTCCTCCAACTTTTTCTTTTTAAAACCTGTGCAAAAAAAGAAAGAAAAAAGGAGTTGGGATTCTGATAGGGATTGTGTTGAATCTGTAGATAAATATTGGGTATTGCCATCTTAACAGTATGAAATTGTCTGGTCCCTAAACATGGAATGTCTTTCCATTTATTTAGATTTTTTTACACCAGTGTTTGAAGTTTTCACTGTACGTGTCTTGCATAATTTCACACTTGTATGATTTCAGTACTTTTGAATTTATTGAGACTTGTTTTATGACCTTGTTTATATGGTCTATCCTGGAGAATGTTCCATGTGCTCTAAAAAGAATGTATGTCTGCTGTTGTCGAGTGGAATATTGTATCTGTGTCTCTTAGGTCTAATTGGTTTATAATGTTGTTCAAGTCTTCTGTTTACCTGTTGATCTTCTGCTTAGTTGTTCTATCCATTTTTAAACATGGGGTATTGAAGTCTTCAGATATTATTGTTGAATTGTCTTGTTCTCCCTTCAATTCTGTCAGTTTTTGCTCCATGACTTTTAGTCCTCTGTTGCTAGGTGCATATATATAGTTTATATTTGTTATAGCTTCCTGTTAGATTGTCCCTTTTATCATTATAAAGTGTTCTTCTTTGTCTTTAGTAAGTTTTTTTTATCTTAAAGTTCATTTTGTCTGATATTAGTATAATACACTAGCTCTCTTATGGTAGCTGTTTACATGATATGTCTTTTTTCATTCTTTTACTTTCCAAACTATTTTCCTTTGAATCTAAAACATGTCCTCTGTTGAACCAGAATATAGTTCGAGCTTGTTTTTTTTTTTTTTTTTTTTAATTCAGCCTAACAAACTTGGTTTTTAACTGGATTATTTAATGCATTGACATTTAATACTATTATCAAGATGCCTGGATTTATGTCTTTCGTTTAGCTTTTGTTTTATATATGACTTGTGTCTTTTGTATTCCTCTGCTTCTTTTTACTGCCTTCTTTTGCATTACGTGGATATCTTCTAGTGTAATGCTGTAATTCCATTAATGACTTTTTATTTATTTATTTTTGAATCATTTTCTTAATGCTTGCTCTATAATACATCTTAATTTATCAGAAATTACTTCATATTTATACTATTTTAATCCAGTAAGATACATAAACTTTTTCCTATATAGCTCCATTCCCTCCCCCTTTTTTGTGACATAGTATGTCTCTACAAACCCAACAATATATTTTTGTACTTATTACTTTATATAATCTTATGTCTTTTAAAGAAGCTGAAGAAGAAAGGAGAGTAAATGTGTATTTATAGAGTTTGTTATATTAACTTTCTTATTTACTGTTTCTGATTCTCTTCATTTCTTCCTCTGGATTTGAGTTCTCATCTGGTGTCATTCCTTACTTCAATTCAGCTTTGTTCCCACCTGCCTTCTTTGTGCTGTTATTGTCAAATATATTTCTGTATGTTATAGGCCCAGTAATACAATTATATACAGGTTTTTGTGCAATTGTTTTTTAAACTGTTAAAAGGAAAAAGAAGAAATGTGCAATTATATTGTCTTTTATAGTTACTTACAAAATTACCTTTATTCCTACTCTTTGATTTTTTGTGCAGATTTATATTACTGTCTGATACCACTCTGTTCCCTTTTTGTGAAGTGTCTGTTCAATTCTTTCACACATATTTCTGCTGGGTTGTCTGTCTTTTTCTTATTGATTTCTGTAGAAGTTCTTTATAATTCTGTAAACAAATCCTTTGTTGGAAATATGTATTGCAAAATATTCTCCCACCTTGTGGGTTGCCTTTTCAATACCTTAATGGTGTATTTTAATGAATAGAGGTTCTAAATTTTTAATGTAGTAAATTTAGTAATGTTTTCTTTGATATTTATTGGTTTTTTTTTTTTATGGAATTTCTAAAATGTTTTCTTCATATTCAAGCGTAATCCAAACTTAAAAAAATCTTTGCCATCTCAGATTTTACAAGAATATTCTCCTGTGTTTGCCTCTAGAAGTTTTTTTCCTTTTATATTTCAAATATGGATGTTCAACCCATCTGGAATTAATTTTTGTTTAGGAATTCAGATTCATTATTTTTCCTCATGAATACTCAGTTGATCTAGCATTTTTGTTGAAAAGGGAATTCTTTCCTCACCACACTACACTGTCACTTTTATCATAAATCAGAATGTATATTTGTAGCCCTATTGATGGTTTCTCTATTCTGTTCCATTGTTGGGTTTGTCTAACCTTGCTCCAATATCATATTGTCTTATTTACTACAGCTTCATAAAAGCTCTTGATATCAGGTAGTGTAGTTTTTGTTTGTTTGGTTTGTTGGTTTGTTTTTTGGGGTTTTTTTTTTTTTGTTTTTTTTTTGCTTTTCTGAGATTGTTTTGGTTGTTCTTGGCCCCTTATTGCATTTTTGCATATTCATATGAAGAAACCAGCTGGGATTTTGATTGAGGTTTTATTTAAGCTATAAATTAATTTGAGAAGAAATAGCATCATTAATATACTGGCTTTTCCAATCCATGAACATAGTATATCCCTTTATTTACTTATATTTAAAAGTTTTTTCTCTCAATAATGTTTTATAATGTTTAGTGCAAAGCCCTTGCATATATATTTTATTAGACTATTCCTAGATCTTTCATGTTGTTGATGCTATTGTAATTAGTATCATTTTAAAATTTAAATTTTCTATTTGTTATTGGTATATGGAAATACAATTATTTTTTAATATTCACCTTGTATCAAGAAACCACTTTTGAACTTATTTGTTATTTTAAGTTTATTTATTTTTCTCAGGGGAAAAGGGTTGAATTTTTCATACCTTTGACTGCGTAGCACATTATCATTAGTACAGGAAAGACCCGACCTCTTGTTTTGTTTGTTTGTTCATTCCCATCATTTCCATTTCCTTCCTGCTCCCTCGTAGACAACCTTTATAACACATTTGATATCTATCTTTTTGTTTGCTTTCTGTTTACTAATGAGTCTGAGAGTCTATTCATAACATCATGGACACTGAGGTTTCCCACTCAGCAAACTCATAGTTCATATTTCTTGCCCATCTTTTTCTATTGATGTTACTATTTATCTTGTTACTTTTCAAGATCCCAACATTTTTCTACTGGCCTCTGTCTCAAAACATGAAACCATAACTAAGAGCATGAGTCTTTCTGGCTTTGCCCCTCATCGACAAGTGGAGACTGATACTGATACTTTTGCCATAAATGAGTAAAGAGAGTCCCTAAGTTAATATTCATGGCTGAATGTTACTGCATGAAAATAACATGATGGTGCTATTTCTTCTTAACCATACAGCTGGCCTGATATTGCAGTTGTGGAACAGGGATTCCTAGAAATAGTAATAGTAACATGGAAATAGTAATGGTAATAGTCTTAGTGGTTGTATATGAGTATTACTGTGTTCCAGGGTCACCAGTGAGTTCACTAACTGACATGTGTGTGAGATGTACCCAATTTATAAACTCTTTTTACAAGTCTAATAATGCTCAGTACCATTTTAAGCTTTCTAAAATAAAAATAACATAGAACATAAAAAATAACCATAATCATAGTGCTCTAGTTGTGTATTATGTAAGGCCAATACATGCCTAGATATAGTTTGTTGCCATCGAGTTGACCTTATGTATAACAGAATGAAACATTGCCCAGTCCTATGCCATCTTCATGGTTGTTAGTATGTTTGAACCCATTGTTGTGGCAGTTGTGTGACTCCATTTCATTGAGGGTTTCACTTGTTTTCACTGACACCTCTAGTTTACCAAACATTATGTCATTTCCTAGTGATTAGTCTTTCCCGATGACATGTCTAAAGTAAGGAAGCTGAAGTTTCTCTATCCTTGCTTCCAAGGAGCATTCTGGTTGTATTTCTTCTAAGACTGATTTGTTCATTCTTCTGGAAGTCCACGGTATGCTTGCTATTCTTCACCAACACATAGTTTGAATGGATCAATTCTTCTGTCATCCATTTTCATTGTTCAGATTTCACATGCATATGAGGTGATTGAAAAGACCATGACTTGGGTCAGGCCCACCTTAGTCATCAAAGTGACATCTTTGCTTTTTAAAACTTTAAAGAGGCCTTTTGCAGCAGATTTGTCCAGTGCAATATAGTGTTTAGACATTGATTGTTGATCCAAGTAGAGCGAAATCCTTCACAATTTGAATTTTTTCTCCATTTATCATGATGTTGTTTTTCAGTCCCATTGTGAGTTTTTTTGTTTGTTTGTTTTCTTCACATTCAGATGTAATCCGTAGTGAAGGCTGTAGTCTTTGACCTCCATTTATAAGTGCTTCAAGTAGTCTTTATTTTCGGCAAACAAGGTTGTGTCATCAACATGTCACAACTTATACGTAGACATACATGTTCTGAATTGATAAGCCTTGGAATAAAAACATAAACCTGACATAAATTGAACATTAAAACAAGTGCAAACCATGGATAAGAGTATAGTTGAAAATTATCTCTAGATAGGGGTTTATTTTTCACATTCTACCCATTTTATTTGCCTTTATTTTGGAGTTAATTGGTCCTTCCCAAATCTGGCCCCATATATCAGCTTGAATGATCTTTTCATTTCTTAGCTAGAATACAAATATTCCCAGTCTTTCATCCACATAATGCAAATGCATATTGAGTGGCTATTAATAGCATTCCAGGCACAAACCAAGGCACCTGAGATACAACAATAAGAAGCTGCAGACTCAGTCCTGAGAGAACTCATGATTCCATCAGGAACACCAGAGCAAGACATGAACATTCACACTCCATTATAAAGGACAGACTTGAAATCTTTTCTAAAGAGCCAGTTTGGAACACAGAGATGAGAAAACTGCTGGATGACAAACAGTCCCTGTGAAAGTGGGTGCCTCAAAGAGAAGGGGGAGCTACAGAAAGGAGAGCTGGGGACATTGGAAGACAGGAGCTACATCATTTTCTATTTTCCCTTGAGCCTGGCCAAAATATTCTCAATTCATTGAGCAGATGACTGAGTAAATTGAAATCAAACATATCAAATGTTTGCAATAAGTTTTTCCAAGTCACATTTATTTTTCTGTCTGGTGTACCTGACATCAAATACACAGTTATCTTAAAAATCAGGTGCATCACAACACTGTGACACAGCCAACCTTTAAAAAAAAAATGAATGATTTTCTTAAAAGGTTGGATGTGTCATACGAGCATCTAAATCAGCAAGCGAAAAGTCAGACATCCCAGCAGCTGAGCAGCTGGCAGAGAACACACAGAGGAGGGAAGTGGTACAGATTAAACAAGGACATTTCCCCCCCAAATTAAAAAACAGCGTGCGCATATGACATTATGAAACTAAAATGGATATTCACTTTGTATTATCTTAAGGCATACTTGTTCAAACCTTGTTGTGGTAAACCTTTTTTTTTTATTATTATTTTGTTCTTGTTGAGAATATACACAACAAAACATATACCATTCAGCAGTTTCTGCATGTACAATTTAGTGAGATTGCTTGTATTCTTTGAGTTGTGCAACCATTCTCACTCTCCTTTTCTTAGTTGTTCCTCCTCCATTAACATAAACTCACTGCCCCCTAAGGTTCCTGTCTAATCTTTCGAGTTGCTGTTGTCAATTTGATCCCATATAGGTAGTTCTTAAAAGAGGGTAATGCTCAAGGCAGACCTTTTTCACTAGTTAAGCAAAACTATTGTTCAGTTTTAAGATGACTTCAGGGGATAATTTTGGTTTAAGATTTAAAGATTATCTCAGGGCAATAGCTTCAGGGGTTCACCCACCCTCCACGGCTCCATAAAGTCTACAGTCCATGAAAAATTGAAATTCTGTTCTGCATTTTCCCCTTTTGATCAGGATTCTTCTATGGAATCTTTGATCAAAATGTTCAGTAATGGTAGCTGGGCACCATCCAGTTCTTCTGGTCTCATGGCAAAGCAGGCAGTTGTTCATGGAGGCAATCAGCCACACAGTCCAAATCCTCCTGTTCCTGACTCTCCCCCCTCTGTTGCTCCAGGTGAATAAAGACCAATAGTTGTGCATTGGTTGGCTGCTTGTGAGCTTTTTAAGACCCCAGACACTATGCAACGAACTATGAGATAGAACAGAAGCACTAAACACGTTATCAGGCCAGTTTACTGGAACGTTGTATGAAACCATGACCCTAAGCCTCTAAACCAGGGAAACAAATGCCATGAGGTGTTTGGTTGTACCTAAGCAGCCTCAGCAGCTACTCTTTTTTTTTTTTTGAACGTGTTGTAAATATATCTATCACACAACTTTTACCAATTCAGCTTTTTACAGGTCCAAATTTATTGACAGCAATGACAATAATTGGCCATGCAACCCCTACCCTTAATCAATGTGATTTTTCCATTACCATTAACTCCACTTTTCTCCCTGCCTCCTGCCCCTGGTAACCACTAATAAATTTTGGTCTCTATATTTTTTTATACATTTGCCTTTTCTTCTCTTTTTATGTAAATAAGTTCATATAGTATTTGTTCTGTTGTGATTGGCTTATTCCACTCAGCATAATGTCTTTAAGCTCCATCTATACTATAGTATGTATAAGACTTGGTTTCTCCTACTGGCTGAGTAGTATTCCATTGTATTTATGTACAGATTTTGTTTATCTGGGCATTTAGGTTGTTTCTACCTTTTGGCTATTGTGAATAGTGCAGCAATAAACATTGGTGTACAAGTCTGTTTTTGAGTCTCTGCTTTCAGGTCTTTTGTATACATACATAGGAGTGGAATTGCTGGGTCATATGGTAGTTCTAAGAGAACAATGTAAGACTAGGGTTGCTGTCAGGAGCAGGTGGCTTCTTTGACTGACAAGGAACTTCAAATGGGGAAGAGAACTTTCTCCCATTGTATCTATCACCAGCAGATCTGTTGCTCTCAGGTCAATTCCGACTCATAGCGACCTTATAGGACAGAGTAAAACTGCCCCATAGGGTTTCCAGGGAGCAGGTAGTGGATTGGAACTGCTGAACTTTTGGTTAGCAGCCGAGCTCTTTACCACTGTGCCACATTCTGGGGCACTGGTTGCGTAGCGGTTAAGAGCTTGGCTGCTAACCAAAAGGTCAGCAGTTTGAATCCACCAGCCATTCCTTGGAAACCCTATGGGAGCAGTTCTACTCTGTCCTTATAGGGTCACTATGAATTGAAATCAATTCAATGGCAATAGCTTTTTTTTTTTTTAATGGTAGTTCTATTTTTAGTTTTTTGAGGAACAGCCACACTGTTTTCCACAATGGCTGTACCATTTTGCATTCCTACCAGCAGTGGATAAGGGTTCCAATTTCCCCGCATTCTCATCAACTTTTTTTTTTTTTTAAATCTTAGCCATCCTAGTGCAAGCGAAATGGTATCTCATTGTGGTTTTGATTTGCATCTCTCTGATGGCTAATGAGCATCTTTTCATGTTTATGGTGACCATTTAATGTCCTTTTTGGTGAAATGTTTATTCAAGTCCTTCGCCCATTTTATGATTGGGTTATTTGTTTTTTTGTTGTTAAGTTGTCACTTTTATATGTATTTTGGTTTGGATTCTTGTCAGATATACGGTTTCTGAAGGTATTCTCCCAATCATAGCTCATCTTTTCACTTTTTTGGTAAAGTCTTTCAATGGGGAAAAGTTTTTAATTTTTATGGGTTCCCATTTATTTATTTTGTCTTTTGTTATTACATTAGATAATTCATTGTTGAAAGGTAGGCCTGACAATATTGCCCCTGCTTGTTCTTCTAAGAATTTTATGGTTTTAGTTTGCACATGTAGGTCCTTAATCCATTTTGAATTTGTTTTTGTGTATGGTGTGAGCCATGGATCCTGTTTCATTTTTCTGCATGTGGAAATCCAATTTTCCCAGCACCATTTATTGAAAAGGCTCTTTTCTCCCCATTGACCATATATGCGTGGGTTTATTTCTGGAATGTCACTTTTATTCCATTGGTCTATGTGTCTATTGTTATACCAATACCAGGCTGTTTCGATTACTATAGCTGTATAACATGTTTTAAAATCAGGAAGTGCGAGTCCTCCTGCTTTTTTCTTCTCTTTCAACATAATTTTAGCTATTCAGGGCCTCTTGCCCTTCCATATAAAGTTGAGGATTGGTTTTTCTATTTCTGTAAAGAGGATTGTTGGCATATTGATCGGAATTGTGTTGAATCTATAGATTATTTTGGGTAGTATTGACATCTTAACAATATTAAGTTTTCTAATCCATGAACATGGGACATCTTTCCATTTAAGTCTTCTTTAATCTCTTTCAGCAGTGTTTTATAGTTTTCATTGTATAAGTTCTTCATTTCCCTGGTTAGATATTTTATTCTCTTAGATGATATTTAAATGGAATTGTTTCCCTAATTTCTCTTTCAGATGTCTCGTTGCTAGTTTATAGAAACCCAAATGATTTTCATTTGTTGACCTTGTATCCTGCAACTTTGCTAAATTCCCCTATTAGATTGAGAAGCTTTCTTGTAGACTCTGGGATTTTCTAGATATAGGGTCATATCATACATGAATAAAGATAATTTTACTTCTTTTCTAATCTGAATACCTTTTATTTCTTTTTCTTATTGCTCTGGCTAGGACTTCTAGTACAATATCGAACAAAGTCGTGAGAACAGGCACCCTTGTCTTTTTCCTGATTTCAGGGGGAAAGCTCTCGGTTTTTCTCTGTTAAGTATAATGTGGAGTGTTGGCTTTTCATATATGCACTGTATCATATTGAGGAATTTCCTTCTATTTCAATATTCTTTAGGTTTTTCATCAAGAAAAGTGTTGGATTTTATAAAATGCTTTTACTGTATCCACAGAAATTATCGTATGGTTCTTTTCCTTTGTTTTATTGATGTGGCATATTAGGTTGATTAATTTTCTAATGTTGAACCATCCCTGCATTCCTGGAATAAAATCTCACTTGGTCATGGTGTATGACTCTTTTAATATGCTGTTGGATTCTGTTCACTAGTATTTTATTGAGGATTTTTGCATCTATATGTATAAGAGACACTGGCCTGTAATTTTCTTTTCTTGTGGTGTCTTTGTCTGGTTTGGGTATCAGGGTTATGTTTGCTTCATAGAATGAATTAGGGAGTATTCCTTTCTTCTCAATCTTTTGGCAGAGTTTAAATGGTTTTGTTATCAACTCTTCTTTAAATGTTTAGTAGAATTTCACAATGAAGCCCCCTGGTCCAGAACTTTTTACCTTTGTGAGCTTTTTGATCACTGATTTGATCTCTACACTTGTTATGGTTCTGTTGAGACTTTCTATTTCTTCTTGAGTTAGTTTGGGTAGGTTGTGTGCATCTAAGAATTTGTCCATTTCATCTAGGTTATTCAGTGTAAAAATGGCATGGCAAAGGCATCATCTGACCTCCTTCAGCTTCACAAGGGAGAAGTAAAATCAAGATCAATAGTCCCAGGCTGATTCCAATGAGGTAGAGGTCAGACATGTCTCCTTTCTTCACTGTCTTTACCAATTCTGACACCAGCCATCCCTGCCACCGCATTCTCTACTTCTCTGCTGGAATCAATACTTCACTGCAATGGCCACACAGAACTCACAGACAATATTCATGACTATGAGGTTTGTTAGGGAAGTAACAGCTTACAATTCAAGTTCAGAAACACTCAAGATACAGTTCTTCCATCAGGACAGCCTCTTCTCAGCTGTGACCACAGGCATGCCTCTCGCTGGCCCTTGGCCTTTGCCCTGCTTGGGCAAGTGTTACAAAGCTCTTTTAGCTCCACCAATAAATGCCCAGAGGCTAACCACTCCACCAGTAATACTTGGCCTGAAGGTGCTCAGCTCTAGTTCTGTGGGTCAGCAAACCTACTCCCCCTGAAAGCCTCCTGCTCAAAGGCAATCAGCTTCCTCACTCCGTGGGCGGGGAGGCCCACTGTGCCATCTTCTGCCGGTCTCTCCTGCTGCCGTTTCTCTTCTGCAGCTTCTCGCCATCTTCCGTGTTACAGCTCTCCCTCCCTGCCTCTCTCTCTCTCTCTCTTTCTGTCTTCTGGTTCTAGGAGCTTCTAAGTGTGAGGATTTCAGGTCCAAAGGATGCACTGTGCCCCTGGCTCTTCATCCTTGTTGGTGAGGAGATCCTCCCTTCCCACCCCTGGGATGGCTCGTTTTAAGTCTAACGGGGGACCAATCCTCTTGGTGGGCCACAGTTATCTTATTTGCATGGAACTACAAGACCACGGCAAGAAAGATCACACAAAAGCAATCTGTCACTTTACATCTAGTTTGTTGCCATACAGTTGTTGTCCTATTCATCTAATGCTGCCATAACAGACATACCAAAAGTGGATGGCTTCAACAAAGACAAATTTATTTTCTCACAGTCTAGGAGGGAGACAGATAGGGTTAACTGTGTTGGGGGTGTGGGAAGATCTGTTAAAAGATTACCATCTAGAAGTTGGCTAAACAGGAACCACACCCTGTCAACATGAGGTAAGGCTGAAACAGCCCGTGAATTACTATCTCCTTCTTAGTGTCTTTCTAGTCCCTTCCCCCTTTACAGGCTCTGGCATGCACAGAAGAACAAAGTGTGACCCATTTCTATATCCCATAATCAGTGATGCCAAGGGCCACTGAGAGGACTCCATCTTGAATATCAGAGGGTTCCATCTTGGATTCCAGATGCACACACAACCTAATTAACATGCACCACCATTCTGAGAAGTACCCACCCCTTGAAAGAAGCCCACTAAATATTCATTACTCTGTTGTCTCCATGAAACCCATATAAGCCTTAGCCTTGCTTCCCTTTTTGAGTCAGCCTTTTGGAGAGGCTTAGTCCCCCACTGACTGTTTTTGCTTGACTCAAGCAAAATAAAGCTTGCTGAAGATAAAGTTTGTCTTTCACATCTATTCTTACTCCAGAAAAGACAAGGACCCCTTGTGTCAGATTGGCGATTGGAACACCATTACACCAGCACCCTGGCAATGCTGTCTAAGCCCAGCTCCGCCCACCTTCCACCTGACTCCTGTGCTCCAAATCCACATTGTAGATTTGACTTTGCAGAGCCATCAGGTACCCCTCATCTGTACTGATGCACTTTTCTCTTGACTTGACACCAACCCTATTCTCCATGTGTTTTCCTGGCCCTATCTCAACTTTGCACCTACTGGCGTTCTGCCTGTAACAGAGTTAGCACACCACTGATCGAGAGGCATTTAAGCAGTGGTCAGTGAGCTCAGGTGGCATGAGCTAGGGAGACAGTTGCAGGGCGGTTGCCACGTGCAGTCTGTGTTCACCACCGTGTCCTCATGACTACTACCTCAGGGCCACAAGACAGCTGCTGGAGCTCCAGGCATCACACTGCACTGGAAAGGGGGTGGATCCTTCACAGACCCCATCAATTTACCTGGAAAGAAAGTCTTTTCCCTTGTGTCCCATTGGTCAGAACTGTGTCACATACTTACTCAGACAAGTGCTGATGAAAACATAGATAGGCCATTCCTGGGCCTGGGGGAAGGAACCCACCTTCCAGATACCAATAGCTCCATGCCCAATACCTGAGTAAAATCACCTCTGAGTGGCCTAGGAGGGAGCCAGATTGGATTATGTTTCAATGATTTCCATGTGCTGCACGTGGTTGCACCATTATTTACACACTCCTTGCTGGCCAGCCCCCTCCCCTCCACGCCCCACTGCTCCCACTGTTGTGCTGGGACCCACAGATCTAGAATGGGCCTCTGGCCTGGATCACCTGCCTAATGGCTCTGTCAGCTTTCCCCAGCTGGTCTCCTTTCTGCCTGGGCAGGGATGTCTACTTGTTGGGTCAGGGCTTGAGGAAGCTGCTCACGTCCACCCTTCCCCACTTCCACTGCCTCCCCCATTTCTCCGTCTATTTTGATCAAGAAAAGGACACCTGGAAGTGGGATGGCACACAACACTGAAATATGGTTTTTTCTTTCCCCACCCAAATATTGCATCTTTTCGGCTGGTGGAGTCACTGGTTTACGTTCCTAGAGACAGATAGGAAGTCAGGGGTGTGCTTTAAATAACGTGCCTAGACTTACCAATGTATTCCTGCCATGAAAACACCTGTGATTTATTCTCTGCAGCTGGAAACCGACCTTTTACTCTTGTTCTGCTCCTCTTGGACTCATGAAGCAGCAAACATCTTTCCATCCCAGCCTGTGAGCAAGGAGATGGGCCTCTGATCCGGAGCGTTCCAGAGGCTTCTGTTTTTGCCTAGGGCATTGGAGATCTCTGTTGTCTGGAAACCTCTTGGCTTTTTGGAGCTCTGGGAAGGCTTGTCTTCTGTGTTTCAATCTGGAAAATATGGCAGAGCAATGCTCTGGCTCGTCATCAGAGTTTCTAGAAATAAAACCCAGGGACAAGGCTGCAGATGGCACTATGACCCCTCCCACCAAAGTGAGGACATGTGTGCTGTAGATTTATGAGGACAGTTGGCTTGTGGCCACCTGGCTGCTGCATGAGCTGGACGGGGTCTGGTTGCCCCAATTTGTTCTCCAGGAGTCCCATGGGTATGCGAGGCTCCACGCTGGACCATCACCCTGGCCCTGGAAGTTGGCAGGAATGAGGCAAAGTCAAGCAGAGGGAGAGGGGTGGATGGACCCCAGAGTCCAGGGCACATGGTGGGCAGCCAAACCCCAGAGTTCAGGGCACACGGAGGGTGGCCAGACCCAGGAGTCCAGGGCACACGGTGGAGGTTAGGGGGCAACCTCACAGTGCAGGAGCTCCCAGGCTCAGCATGTCCTGTTCTCGTCCTGAGTCCAGGAGCTGGGCCACAGGCGGTTGGCACAGGAGGACAGAGGCACCATGGTGGAAGGTAGCAGGGCTGTCACCAGCTGGCTTCCATCTATCAGAGCACCTTTTCTGGAAGCATCAGTTGTTGTGTAGACAGGACCGGTCCCTTCACTCCTTGGGTCTTCACGAGCCAGGGAGGTGGCTGCGGCAGGTTTTCATGGATGTCCAGCCACCCACCTTGGTGTTCCTTGGCCAAATTTGCCACAGCCAGACAAATTAGGGATGAAATCATTACAATAAAAAGAATAAATATACCAGGTGAAAAATGGATTATTAATTCAAGCTGTGCCCTCCGTCCCAATAATAAATGACCCAGCATTAGGGAGAGCCAGCGGCTAAATTAGAATGAATGTAGGGGATGCGCATCCCCCACCTCACGAGCCCCCCGGCTGGCCACCCCACTAGCCTAGGTCTCCCACTCGGGCCTCTGCTGTTTGACACCTCCAGCAAGCCCAAACTGACAGCTCTTCAAACGCGCTGGAGAAACCCAGCATTAATTAAGTCATTGCTGGACTGTAATTTCCTTGAGAAGTAAAAAATTCTCACACAAGAAAAGGTTACAGAGACCTTTTCTGTGTCAGAATTACCATGCTGCATGAATATTAATGCTCTTAATGAAGACAACCTTTTTTTTCATCAAGAAGGTTCTGGAGCAGGTGCCAAACCTGGAGTCTCACTCTGTGGATTTTATAGTCTCAGGAAGTTGGCACGAGGCAGTTTCCCCACGAAAACCAGCCTTTGCCTGTGATCTCATCCCCTCTCTGGGTCCTCAGCCCCCCAGGCTCCAAATCCCCGCTGGCCACCTGAGCGCCACGGTTCCGAGGATGGTCCTGAGGAGGAGGGCCTGCTGGAATGGAAGGTTAGGGTCCCACTGGTCAGGCCTGGGCAGTGGGGCTGGGACATGGCGTGTTTACACAGGTCACCTGATTTTGCTCCCTGACAGTGGCCTCTTGGGCCTCAGGTGGCCCTCGGGACGCGGGGACACTGCCTTTAAGGGGGACGCCGCTGCTAGCAGCTGCCCAAAGCCGACATGCACAGCTGTTTAGAGGAAAGAAACTCAGAACGGAACCTCACTTCACCGGTCTCCAGCCCTCCCGGCAGCCAGGCCTCACCCGCTCTGCAACCCCGACCTGCTGGGGAAGGGCTGGCGGCCCATTCACAGCCCTGAGTACCCACCCAGGGGAGACCTGATGGGGACTGCCAGGCTCCGGGATAGGCGGGCAACTGGGCTCCTACAGGCAGGGGCCTCGGCCAGGTTTGCATCAGAGAAGGAGACCAGAGCAACGTCTGGGCGGGAGATTCAGAGCGTTTGCTGTGTTTACTCTGCGAGGCAAGGCGTCGAATGACTTCTCCGTTATCACTGCGCTTGGGGTTTTTCTCTTGTAATCAAAGATACCCTCCTCTCTGGCCCAGTCCCTTTGGATTTTGGGAGGGTGGTAGGACGGGTACTTTGGAGCTTGTCAGTAGAGCGTTTTAGCACCTCCAATAAGAGAGCCTTAAAAATGTAAACGGAATTGTCAATAATAACTCAGTGGAATGTTTTGACTAAGCTGTATACATCTTTGGTTATCCTTCCTGCATTCGTTGGCCCTTCATTTGTGAAGAAGCTGAAAGCAGAATCTTCAGCCCCGCTGGAAGAGTGTCACTGTGCGGATGCCCCAGGGGCGCTCCCCCAGGGCAACGAAAGGCTGATTTATCACAGCGGAATTAGGAACTGGTCCACGTTCCGAAGTGCTTTAGTTGACATCCAGGCGGCCTGGATGGACGTCACAACCCTCGGGATCAGTCAGGGAGCCTCCACAACGTCTGGGAACGTGTGCAGCCCTCACCTGTGCCAGCTCAGGTACCGCGTGTGCGGCGGGGAGGCCAGGGCTCCACCTGCCACTCCCGGCCTCCAGAGCCGAGGAGCAGATAATCCTGTCGTCTCGGCATCTCTGTGCGTTTGCCTATTCGTCATTCGTGATGTAATAAAGGCCGTGGCTAACCAGCAATCATAAATCTGGCATTTCGGTCGAGCCATATAATACCCTGTTGTATTTAAAAGGTAAGCCGTGATATACGGCCCTGGTGCTGATGTAATAACCATTAGATTTATAATACAGCAAAGAAGCATAATTTTATTATAAAGAGCAATAGTTTACAATCTTCTTATTGTTTATTACTGACGTCAGCACAGACCCATAACAAGAATCATGTTGCCACTGGAAATAATATACATAACTGTCATCGGTTTGGCTGGGGATAGCTGCTCTTCGGAACGCATGCTCTTTCTGAAGCCAGCTTCACGCTTGCCCAGATGCGCTGTCCACAGCCGCCCGCCTGCTGACGTGGTACCTTCAAGAGAGCTTTTTGTTACTGGGAAAACAGAGCAGGCACACCCCACGTCCAGATACATTTTCCAATAGAAAATACAAGAAGAAGCCAACCTGCAGCACAGGCACTACTCCAGCAGACGAGGCCCTAACCTGAGCGCTCCTGTGAGGAAAGGGCCACACCGTGAGGATGTCAGTGTTGGGAGAAAACCAGTTGCTGTCGATTCAACTCCAACTTATGGCAACCTCATGTGGGTCAGAGTAGAACTGTGCTCCATAGGGTTTTCTTGGCTGTGACCTTTCAGAAGTAGATCACCAGACGTTTTTTCTGAGGCACCTCTGGGTGGACTTGAGCCTCCATCATTTAGATTAGCAGTTGAGCGTGTTGACCATTTGCACCTATCAGGGACTCTCATGTTGGGAGGGTGGCGTGGGGACAGAAGCACTGCCCTATTTTCTTGGAAGCCCCAGGCAGCTGGTCCAGGCACCAGTGTCACAATGAAACTGTCTCCTCCTGAGTCTACAGGGTGGTTTGTTTCATCAGGAGCCCCCTAACCCAAAGGTGTGACCCGACTCCTCTGGGAAAAGGGTCTCCAAGTCAGTACCCATCAGTGAGAAAATGAAACCAAAAATGAAACTGCCCATCAGGCCAGATCTGTGCACGTTGACAGTAATGCCACCAGCCCACACCGGTGGAGCTGCAGTCTTGTTAGGGGAAATGCCTGGACCTCCCAGGCCAGTCACCTGCCTGGGCTGGGTCTGGGCCCACAGACGAGAGCCATGCCCAGGGTTGCATCTGAGGAGGGACTGAGGGCCAGTGACGATGATGTATGCTGTTAGTTCAGGGTGAACTACTCTAAAAAAAACCCATCATCTTGTGTGCAGCAAAGGAACTCCCACTTCTCACAACTATCAAGATCCTCCATTGTGTCTGAAGCCTGATTGAAAGTTTTAAGAAAATTAAAAATACTGAAATGTATGCTCAAAGTCTACCAAGCTTTTCCTGGGTAGGAGAGTCCAATTAGAACAAACCTAGCAACTGTGATTTGGCCTGTTAACACTGTCTCATTGGTTTTGGAATTGTTTGGGGCTCTGAAAGCCAACCCAATGAATTGCAGGACAAGGGAGGATGAGACATATGATGTCTTGGTCTGGAAACACCACTATCACTGAGCCAACCCCTCTTATAGTGAGTGGTACTTTCTTTAAAGGCATTTGTACATTTCTTCTTTTCTTCCCTGCACTATGAGTAGTCTGAGGCCACAACATCTCTTGCTCATCTTTGTGCCCTCCACAGGGCTTGGAACATGAGCAGTATTAAGTGAACCAAGTCTGTGCTTATAATTTTGTCTCAGGCGCTGACAATTTTGGTACTGTCTGACGTGGCCCCATCACGGGGAGGCAGAAAGGGGACTTGTTTTTCCCAGCTGCATTTGATAGGCTGGTTCTAGTGGCTGTTCCTTCTGTCTGGAGGACACTGAAGGGCCTGTACAAGTCGATGAGCTCAGCAGGTGGTGTTCCTGCATTGTGGTGCCACATTTATATCCACAAAAACACACACACCCAAACTTTCAAAGCTCTTGGCCAGTTCAACTTCATAGCCATCAATGGGATAGGAAAACTAGAAGCATTTTATTATTATTATTATTTATTTTACTTTAGATGAAGGTTTACAGGACAAACTAGTTTCCCATTAAACAGTAAACATATTGTTTTATGACATTGGTTAATCATCCCAAGACATGTCAACACACTTCCTTAGTTTCCCTACTACCAGCTTTCCTATCACCTCCTGCCTTCTAGTCCTTGCCCCAGGGCTGGTGTGTCCCTTTAGTCTCATTTTGTTTTATGGGCCTGTCCAATCTTTGACTGACGGCTGAACCTCAGGAGTGACTTCATTACTGAGCTGATAGGGTGTCCGGGGGCCATACTCTCAGGGTTTCTCCAGTCTCTCTCAGGCCAGCAAGTCTGGTCTTCTTTTTGAGTTCGAATTTTGTTCTACATTTCTCCCCAGCTCTGTCCAGGACCCTCTATTGTGATCCCTGTCAGAGCATTCAGTGGTGGTAACTGGACACCATCTAGCTGTACTGGACTCAGTCTGGTAGAGGCCATGGTAGGTGTGGTCCATTAGTCCTTTGGACTAATCTTTCCCTTGTATCTTTAGTTTTCTTCATTCTACCTTGTTCCCAAAGGGGTGAGACCAGTGGAGTATCCTAGATGGCTGCTCACAGGCTTTTAAGACCCCAGATGGTACTCACCACAGTAGAATGTAAAACACTTTCTTTATAAACTATGTTATGCCAGTTCAGCTAGATGTTCCCCGAGACCATGGTTCCCACAGTCCTCAGCCCAGCAATTCAATTCCTCAGGGAGTTTGAATGTATCTATGGAGCTTCCATGACCTTGCCTTGTACAAGTTGTGCATGCTTCCCCAGTATTGCGTACTGTCTTACCCTTCACCAAAGTTATTACTTATCTATTGTCTATTTAGTGGAAAATCAGAAGCATTTTATTCTACTCTGTGGAGCCTGGTTTCTGTCCTCATGACTGGCTTTCCACTTGGAAACAAACAGGTAGCTAGGACCAAACACAGCCCCATGATGACGACTACTCAGTACATTCTTATTGAACTAAAGGGAGATGGGATTAGTTGGTCCCATTGATACAAAAATAGCAAGCTAGTGGCTTGAAAAATAACCCAGAGGTTGGCTTGGAAGGACCATCATGGAAGGGTGTGGTGTTTGCTCACAAGAGGAGCCACACTGTGTAAGTGGAATCCAGGGCAGAAAATGGAGCTTTCCGGGGTGCATAAGCATCCTGGGGTTGCTGTAACAGAATACCATGAACTGGGTGGCTCTAAATAGAAATTCATTGTCTCACAGACCTAGAGGCTGGGAGTCCAAGATCAGAGTGTCAGCCTTGTTGATTCCTACTGAGGCTCTGGGGGATAATCTGTTCCTGTCTCTCTACATCTTCTTCTACTCTTTAAGGACACTAATCATATAAGATTAGGACCCACCCTACTCCAGCATGACCTCATGTTAACCTAACAGACAGTATCGTCCAAGATCCTATTTCCAAACAGGGTCATACTCACAGGTACCAGAGCTTAAGACATCAATGGATTTTTGGGGGTGGGACACAACTCAACCCATAACACTCATCTAGACACACAGTGGTTCTTGAAGTAGCAATCCTTTGTTGTGGAGGCACATTCTTGTTTGACCGTAGTCACTGGGAGAGTCTCGAGAGAAAGACGGTGCTTCCTCTTCTCTAGCATTTCCTCATGGCTGGGAGGCTCTGTTACTGGTACCCACCAAGGGTCTTTGCTCATGAACCACATGGGTAGGCACGACATGCCCCAGGTTCCTGGGTAAAGCCTAACACAGTCACACAACTCGCCCAGGGATGCTACATTCTGATGTGTTGACTGGTGCTATCAAAGATCTAATAATCATGAACTCCACCCAAACCACGCATGCTATAAAATGGTGTTTTTAATATCACGAACCTGGTGACATTTACACACCACTTGAACTTTACGTCAGTGGTTTATATATTACTATCAGCGACCCTTTGGAAGTGTGGCTTCAAAGTAGTTTATTCTCCGTATTAGAATTATTTCTAGACTTTGATACAATCACACTTCACTGGCCTCTACTAGTTTTTAAACTCCTCATAACAGTTACCATGGGATATTCTATTTCAAGGTAATACTAAGGCACACAGTCATTTTCACGAGACTAAAACCACAAAACAATGTTTCCACTGAAGTAAAAAAATAAATACCTCTTCCCACTTGCATTGGATCTATTGAGTTATACCCTTACCCCCTTGCCATAGAGTCTATTCTGACTCATAGCAGCCCTATAGGACAGATTAGTACTGCCCCATAGGGTTTCCAAGGCTGTAATCTTTACACAAGCAGACTGCCACATCTTTCTCCCAAGGAGCGACTGGCGGGTTTGAACAATCAGCCTTTCCATTAGCAGCTGAGCACTTAACCACTGGGCCACCAGGGCTCCTTAAACAGTACAGCAAATGAGAGACTTCCTTCCAGCCCTGCCCCAGTCTGTGAGACAAGGAAGGGATAGCATCCACAATGGCCCAAGCTGGGGTCAGATCACCAGTGATCCTGCTGTATGTACTCCAGGGCCTCCCTAACCAGGGCCTTCACTGGTACAACCAGAAGCAGCAAACAGGCCTTGTTGGGCGGGGGTCATCTCACCAGATTTCATCTTACCCAACTTCACTTCTACCTTTAGGGTAGATGCTGTATGTCAAAGATGGTGCCTCTACTATGACTCCCACTCATCCCACAAACCATTGTCCTTCCAGCCTCTGTAACAGGCAGGCAGGATAATAAAAATGTACTACTCACATGTCGACTTCCCAGCTAGACTGCGGACCACGTGAGGGCAGACTCATGCTACGCACGCTTCTGCATGCCTGGCACTAACACAGACACATGGCACGTAGCAGACATGCAGTGAGCGCTTGTTCCATTGAACTGACTGACATTGTGCATCTTTCCTGGTCAAATGTGAAGCTTCCAGCTCATCTCTGTGTGTGACCGAAAGAAGCAGCAGTCCCTTCTCATGGCATGACATGAAGCCTGCTACTGCCTTGCGCCCTGGCTGACCATCTGCAGAGGATGACTTTATCATTTTACCTCTCCCATGCCTGCCTGAGGTCGGTAGTCAGGGAAAACACCCATCTTATTTTTCTGGAGACTACGCGGAAGGCTGCTCTGTGCCTAGATCTGCCGCCTGGTGGGGCACTCTTCCATGCGTGGGCTAGAGGCTGTTCTTGCTCACTTAATGGTGTGTGTTATGGATTGAACTGTGTCCCCCCAAAAAGCTATGTTGAAGTCCTAACCCCTATACTTGTGAACGCGTCTCTTTTTGGAAATAGGGTATTTATTTTTTTATATAGGTTAACATGAGGTCATGCTGCAGTAGGGTGGGTCCCAAATCTAAATGACTGGTGTCTTTATAAAAAAGAAGATAATATATTGTTACTACTTTCTTTTTTAATTAAGCTTTATTTTATTTAGATTTAAAGGTTGCATATCGTTTTGTTTCTTTATGGTAAAAGAAGTCATTTTACATCTTTCTTAAAGCAAGTATTAATTTTGTCATCAAATTAAAAAAAACTAGAACTGTTTTAAGTTCACTGGAAAAAAAGTAAGGTTTTCTCTATGAGTTTTCATAAACATTTTGATGGAACTCGTTTTAAGAAAACCCAACAGAGGAAAAAATGAACTTTAATTCTGCAATGAAGTAGGGCTCAGTTATTTGGTACACTGTAGGACCCACGGCAAAGTTCCTTAGAAAAGTGCCTTTGAAATACCTTGAAATTGTTTAATTTTGGATCACTGACTTCTTTTAATGCTAAAATACTAAAAGTTGCTACCCAAGAAAGATCCATCTGATACGAAGATAAAACTTCATTTAAATCTTCATGTAAGTCGATCAGAAAGTAATTACTTTACCCTAACTTGATTTATACATTATTATCAAAAGCACGGGGACGTACCATCCACCCCTCTTGAGCGCTCTGCAGGACCATTCGGCTTCACCCCCATCATAGAGGATGTTATGTGATGCAAAAGACGGTGGCTATTTCTTGGTGATTTTCCCAACAACTCTCTCTCTAGCTTTATAAGAGTTGGTGGGATAACCCAATTGTCTTAAAAAATGGAACTGAATACCAGGAACCTAGTGCAGAGCCCTGTGCCCCCCTGCCTGGGCTGCTCCTGCCTCCTGGGGGTCCAGCCACTCACAGCCACCTTTCCCTCCTGAGCAGGGCAGCATCCACACCCACAGGGCTCACTCATCAGGCTGCCTACACGGTTGCAGAGATCCCACACGCACAGGATGGTTGACGGGCTTCTGATGGGTGCAGAGCAGTCCCTTTATGACCTTTGCAAAGGGGAAAAGGTCCACTCCCCCCAGAGTGGCTTCCCACCCTCGCCGACTGTACATTTGCACAGAGACCAACATGTCTTCCCTGACAGAAATGTTAGGGCTCCAGGGGAATGCCAGACTGTGTAGAACCAGTTGCTCCTGACATAGGTGAGATAGAACATCACTTGTCTATTAACACAGGAAGGGGAGGTCCACTGGCCTGTGTGACTGGTGGCCACCCACAGCTGCGCCCACAACTCCTTATACCCACCCTTGAGCCTAGCTGAGGCAGAGAGGTGAAATCCTGAACTCTTCCTCAGCCTGCCTTTACCTCAGGGTTATCATGGGACATATATGTACGGAATGGCATGTGTTCACATGAAATCCTGATTTGGGAAATCTGCACACACTCAGCAGTTCTCAGGGGATCAGCTGTCGTGGGCCATCATGACCAAGAGGACACTTCTACCTAATGTCTGAGTCCACTGGGGTGGCTGTGATGAAATGCCACAAGTGGGCAGCCTTAAAGAACAGAAATGTATTCTCTCACAGTTCTGAAGGTTACAAGTCTGAGATCAGGGTGTCGGCCTTGTCAATTTCTTCTGGGATGCTGAGGAAGAGCCTGTTCCTGCCCCTCTCCCAGCTCTTGGTGGCTGCTGGTGATTCTTGACTGTTGATTCTTGTAGATGGGTCCTTGCACACTGTCTTCTCCCTGTGTGTGACTCCGTTTCCATGTCTGTCTTTCTCTTTTATAAAATGCCACTCAGAGGGGATTTGGGTTAGGACCCACCCTATTCCACTATGCCATTGTTAACTGAACAGATAACATCTGAAAAGAAAGACCCTATTTCCCCAAACAAGGTCACATTTGCAGGGTTAGGACTTTAACATAGCTTTTTGGAGGACATGGTTCAACCCATAACCCTGTCATCGTCCAGGCTGAGAGAGAGAGGCAAGAAGAACTACAAGTGATTCTGCCTCAGAAATGCATTTAGGGACATAAATGCACCTTTCAATGCAGTGAGAGCTTATGGCAAGGGTGCTGGAGCTCACAGGCCTAAAATGCTGACATTCTAGAAGGAAACAAGCTCCACCGTTCGTGAGTGTTTTGTTGTTGTTAGTTGCCATTGAGTTGGCTCCAACTCATGGCAACCCCATGTACAACAGAACGAAACGCTGCCTGTCCTGTGCCATCCCCACGCTCGTTGGTATGTTTGAGTCCATCGTTGTAACTGTCCATGAGCACTGTACTGTGGTTTAATAATCTTGAGAATTCTACCTAAAGAAGACTAGAGTCACTGCTTGTTCTGATGCACCACAGTCGAGTGCCATAAAGCCAGGCAGTGGACTCGCTTACACTGTGGTTGTACTGTGGTCATGACAATACCACCACACAGAAAATACTGGAGCGAGGAAGAAGGGTACATTTCCCACTGATGGCACTACTGTATTTGCACAATAATACCATGTTCCAGCCAAAGGAAAATAAGAAACGTCATGCTGAATGAGGTGAATCATTTAGAGTCCTTTAATGGCGATAGTTCTCGGAGGTCTAACTTCAGACCTTTTCCTATTGATACACAAAGGCAGCTCTGGTATTAGTTAATAACAAGCAAATATTTATTATAGTAAGATGGAAGGGTCTGTTGTCTGAGATGCATGAAATGTTTTCATTCTCCATGTTCTGTGTGTGCTCCATGTATATCGCGTATGTTCCCTGTGAGTCCCATGTGTTCTGTGTGCATGTGTCTGTCGCATGTACACACAGGCCCCTGCACAAGCTTGTGTTGCACTGGATGAGCTCAGAGGCTCCCAGATTTCCTCCGTGGGTCCCCAGCAAGGACTGTGGTCTTGATGTCATCCCCCCCAAGGCAAGCAAAGTAAAGTGGGAGAGAAAGCAAAACCCATGGTACCAATCCTGGAAGCCGTCCCCCTGCAGAGCCTCCGTATTCCACAGAGGACAGTGAGTCCTTACAGGAGGAGTAGCTCTGCCAGGACAGAGACCTGCTGGCAGGGGCACAGATCCAGCCCCCTGTGGTGTGGTGCACACACGACAGCCCACTTCCAGCTGCTGTGTGTTGTCCTCGATTGCTGTGGAAATGGATGGTTGCTCACCAGGTGCCTTACTGTTGGTCTTTTCATACTGACTTCTGAGATAGCTGGAAATCTTGTGGTGGTTTTTTGCCACCTCCCACCTGGTCTTTGTCTTATGAGACTTCGTGTCTCACATACTTTGGACATGTTATCAGGAGGGACAAGTCCCTGAAAAAGGACATCATGCTTGGTAAAGTTGAAGGTTAGTACAAAAGAAGAAGACCCTTAACAAGATGGATTGACACAGTGGCTGCAACAACGGGTTCAAATATAGCAACAATTTTGAAGATGGTGCAGGGCTGGGCCGTGTTTCGTTTTGTTGTACATAGGGTCGCTATGAGTCGGAACCGACTCTACTGGCTCCTAACAACAACTACCGTGCTTTTGAGTCATAGGTGAGCAGGCCAATGAAAGGCACCGTGAACCTCAGCCGCTCTCTGGAAGAGAGGCAATGGCAACCCCAGAAACATGGAAGGTTTTGGCATCAATCATCCTCGGAAGGAAAAGGCAAACACACTTCCACAGTTATTGTGTGCCAAGCACTGTTTCAAGCACTCACTTTGTGCTCTGAGCAAGTATGTGAGGCAGGGATTCTCACCATGTATGCTCTGCAAAGGAGGAAACTGAGGCAGGGGAGGCCACAAGTAAATACAGATTGCAGCAGCCCTCTCCCTCATCTAAGGACCCTTCTCTTCTCTTAGCACGGTGTCTGGCACACAGTAGGTGCTTAAGAGTAGGGGGAAGAGGCAGCTGTATTGGAGAGCGAGACTCAACCTTCCAGGCTGCAGTTGACTTTCTTACAGCTTGTGCAGGGTGATAAGATGAATTCTCTGACTTCCTGGGACACCTGGCCTCCTACTTCTCACCAAGAACTGACCTGTCTTCGAGAAGTTGCTTTGGACAGACTCAGTCTTGGGTGGTGGGAGGAACCATCTGGGTGTTCTGGGAGCACCTCCTGGGAGGCTCAGGCTTCCTGGCAGTCCTCCGCCAGAGGGTGGAGATCTGCTCACTGGTTCAGCACCCCCAGCCCTCTCACCCCCGCACCTTCTCCAGACCCCGGAAGATGCAGCCTCAGAGGAGGCGGCTTGGGTTGCACCTCGCTATTTTGCCCGCATGACCGAGTGGGTCTCTGTGGACCCTAGGGCTCAGCTTCAGGGGCCACGTTCCCTTTGCTGAAACACAGCTCACCCGAAACCTAGCAAGAGCAACAGTGCAAAATACTGCACGCACGGCAAGATGATGGATTTCAAGTCATTATGTTTTTGTTGTATTTTTGAATGAGCATTTAAAATTCATCTCTGGGAAATGTTCAACAGCAAACGAACAAAGGCCTGTAACGGTCCCAATCCTTCTCCTTCGACTGTGCACCAGAGGGTGCTGCACGGTGGGTCTGACCGGGAGTATTAACCCACCAACAGGCATCTAGGTTCCATTTAGAAAAAATAAAGGCAATGACTGACTATAGATTTCTGCTTCCCTGTAGAAGAAAAAAACACGATACTGTTCTAAGCTGCAGCAGTGAAAAAAAAAAAAAACATGTGAAATATGTGATGTGGTGTTTTTACCAACTGTCTAAATAAAGGTTTAGTGAGTCACTGTGGAAAACAGAAAATCTTTCTTTATTTTAAGAGCTGCAGTTTAAGAGGCTTTTTTAAAAATGCAAAACCTTCCCTTAGGTTTGCAACTTAAACATCACCCATCTGCTAGTGACTCCCTGGTCTGAATTTACAGCAAATCTGAGATTGCCTTTTTATTGAAAAAAAAAAAAAAAAAAACCGCATTTTAAAAAGGGCTGAGTTTGGCTGGCAGAGTCCACGAGGGCAGAAAGATGCTAGTTGGGTGCTGCGGCTTGTTGGTGAGGGTGCAGAAGGAGGCTTCTCTTTGCGGCCTGAGTGTTTGAAGTAGGACCACCAGCCGGAGCTCAGACTCAGAGGTCTGGAGAGGAGGCTGCATCTTAACTGGGACCTAAGCACCTTCCTGAGCGGTTTAGGCAGAGCCAGGAGACGGTGACTTGGTTCCCGCTGACGGAGATGCGTCCCCCAGCTGCCCTGCTAGGGCTTATTACCCCCTGCACATGCGCCGGCCTGGTCCTTGTAGCCAGTTATTTTCGGAGAATCCAGGCCCATTTCCTGGTCCAGATATTTCTCCAAAGACACTCAGCTAAACAGTCACTGGAATATTTCGCTGGCCAAAGTTACGCCTTGGTGTAACTTCTTCTTTCTTTTTTTGGATAGAAAGAATTGTCACGACTTCAAATATTACATCCAAGAATGAGCTTCAAAGGCCCACGTAGTTTTCACCCCTCTCAACTCATCTTTCTGTCCCGGGGTCCCGGTACTAATGGACTCGTTCACTTTGATAAACACAATCGCACAAGCGAGGCTAACGGCTCCTGTAAAACTACTTAAGGCACTTTGCGGAACAAGTCAGCTTGCAGCCGTAGTAATTGCCGTTTTACTAGACCTCTGAATGAGAGGCAGCTATCAGGAAGTTTGGATATGGTGAGCTGACACGACAGGTTAAGCAGAAGGCACTATTTACAGGGTTGGCAGTGCGGGTCGACGCGGGCGAGGTGGGAGACTCTGCCAGGGGCACGGCTCTGTGCCATTTAAAGGTTTCGAGCAGTGGAGAAAATGCTGGATTTTACAGGAAAATAATATTCATAAATCTCCTGCTGTGAATTACGGCATAACTCAGCGCCGTCTTTGTTTGGCTCTTGCCATGAATCCAGGGTTGTTTCCAGAGCAGAAACAATCAACACAAAACCTAAAGTGAGAGGCTCTCCCTGCACTGGGCAGAGACTGACGCCGGCTTACTGCGGGCCACAGAATGGCTTCCGGAGAAGGGGTGAGCACAGCGCAGGTCCTGGAGCTTCTCTTCCTGAAAGTGTGGAGTCACCGAGGGTGTGAGGGGACCCTCTGGGCAATGTGCCCCTCTGCTGGGGCACCCTGTCTTTTCCACACAGGCTGTACTGTTGAGGTGGGCTCCACTAGGGAAACGGGCCTAAATGGAACCGTCCCTGGGCCAGCCTAGTTCAACACTGCTGGTCCCCCCTTATTCTGATGTCATTGTGGGGGCAGTGGTTAAGAAAGGGGCTACCTGACATTTTTTGATCAGTCTAAATGATATTGATATGGCAAGAGTTTTTAATGTTTCATTTCCCTGGAAGGGTTCACTTTTTCCAAAAGATCCCAGCTCTGTCCCTTAGCAGTTGTGATCTATAGCCCTTCCAGATCACCCAGTTTCTCTGAGGGTCAGTTTCTTCTCCTATAAAGTGGGAATGACAGGACTCTCTGCCCCACCTCAGAGTTTCCAGGAGACTCACAGACACTAGAGGAATGGAGTTTGGCAGGTGTCTTCCCTGGGACTGGTGCTCAGGGTCATGGGACTGTCAGGTGCCTGCTTCTTCTCTCGTCCCTTTTCATGCACCCGTGATGCTAGAAGCCCTTTCCTCCAGGACTTTCCCCCAATGGGCTGGAGAGACAGCTTCGTCCCTCAGTCTCCTGCCCTGTGTGCATGCAGCCTGTGGTCCAACATGGACCATCCCCCAAACCGCCTCTCTGCAGTGTGGACGGAAAACCCTGAGTGAGTAGCTGATATTCCATTGTCATAGTCATTTATTTCAAATCCTCCCTCAGCTGCCTGGTGGGCCCTTTACTTGGAAGAGGCCCAGCCCTTGCTCCGCCACTGCTCTGGATGCTCAGGGACAAAGCCCCATGTGTTAAGACACTCGTGTAATGCTTGGTGCAGCTCAGCTGCTTACAAATGGCTTTTGACAATGATTTAAGGAGAGCAAGTCATCTTTCTTTTAAATTTGGGGCTCTAACCACAGACTTAAGTATGACTAGTGTGGCCCTCATGATGGGCAGGAGTTGAGATTCTCTCATGCAGAATGAGGGGGCACGTCACACCTCTCATTGGCCAGAACAAGTGAAAACAAGGACCCCATTGTAGATTAATTGTGTCTTCCGCCTCCCCCCCCCCCCAAAAAAAAAACATAGGTTCAAGCCCTAACTCCTGGAACTTGTGAGCATGACCTTGTTTGGAAATAGGGTCTTTGAAGATGTTATCAGTTAGGTTAGCATGAGGTCATACTGTAGTAGGGTGGGTCCTAATCCCATTTGAGCCCTGTCTTTATGAAAGAGGAGAACAGAGATAGAGGGAAGGCTGCCATGTAAAGATGGAGGTACAGACTGGAAAGCCAAGGCTCTCCGGGTGTCACTAGAGGCTGAGAGAGGTAGGATCAGAGTCTCCCTCAGAGCCACAGAAGGAATCAACACAGCTGGTACGCTGATTTGGACTTAGGGCTTCCAGAATTGTGAGATGGTATTTTCTGTCGATTAAGCCACCCAGGCCGTGCACTTTGGCAGCCCGAGGAAACCCATACAGGCCCCAAATTATAGGCTCCACCTTTTTCCCCTCAGGCAAACTCTTGTCTCCTCCTTCTCTGAGGCTGGCACTCAGCCACCACTTGGCATAGAAGCCTTAAGTCCCCAACCCCAGCCGGAAGGCAGAGAAGAAGGGCAAAGAATCAGTCTTGTGGCTCATCAGTCTCCCTGTTCCCCAAAGCTCTCTTTCATTCATGCAGTATTCCAGTGGCTGTACTGCACCACAACTCGGTGGGCCAAGTCTGGAGGAGCCACCTGAGGGAGCCAGGTATGCAGCCAGCCATGGCATCCCTGACATGCCGCAAGTGATCCCGCTCCCCGATCCCCATACACTGGCTCCCTGCACTGCCCTCTCCTGTAGTTCAGAGGCCCTGGGCCCCAGCCATGTTAGCATGCATTCTGGGAGGACAGGCTCTTCCCAAGAAGTGGATCCTTCTTGTTTGCCTGAGGGAAGGTTCAGTTCCTCCTTTGTCCTGCCTCAGGATATGTCCTGGGTGGCCCTAGGTGTACAGGCTCCTTCTCAGGTAACAAGCCCACAAAGTGTGGTCTGCAGAGCACTGTTCCTGCCACCACCAAGCCCCATTCCGCAGGCCTGTCTAACCTTTCTAACAGGATGTCCACTTTGGCACCGTTCTAACAGGGTGTCCATGTTGGCAGGATAGGGTGCCCAGGGTAAAGGAACTTCAGGAGCAAGGGCAGCATTAACCCATTGGAAGTGAGAAAATGGAGGAGCGGGCGGAGGAACCATAACAGGAAGGTGGGGTCCCTGAAAAGACACACCTGTGCCAAGGGCCTGTCATAGGCCATGGAGGTGCTCAGGAGGCCTTTCCTTCAGCAGATGAGAACATGGCCAGGATGCCTTCGTGGAGAGGAGCTTGGAAGCACCCAAAGGCAGGAAACTTCTGTTTGGTTTGCAGTTGTTTAATGTGAAATGTACCTGGTCCGGATCGAACTGTGTCTCCCCAAAAAGACATGTTGAAATCCTGACCCCTGGGCCTCAGAAGGTGACCTTATTTGGAAATGGGGTCTGCAGATGTAGTTAAGTTCATATGAGGCCAAAATGGGGCTGGTGGGTCCTAATCTAATCAGAGTGGTGTCCTCGTCAAAGAGAACAGACAGACACAAAGATAGACACCTGAAGATGGAGGCAGAGACTGGAGTGAGGGGCCACAAGCCAAGGAACGCCTGGGGCCACCAGAACCTGGGAGCGGCAAGGAAGGATCCCCCTAGAGCCTTCAGAGAAGGCCTGGCCTTGCCGACACACTGAATTTGGACTTCTGCCTCCAGAACTGTGAGAGAATAACATTTTCTTGCTTTAAGCCACTCAGTTCGGGCTATGTAGTTTCGGCCTCCCTGGGAAAACTCACACCAGCTGCAATTGTTTTGCTTGACATTTGGGGCAGAGGAAGGACAGGGGGACCGTTGAATTTTAAACCTTTCAAATTTCTTTCTAGTTTAGATTTTTATGTTAGGTTGTTAAACCTCTTAACACCAGTGATGACCCTAGAAACGACGCTCTAGCTGTTAAAGAAAGAAAAAGTTATACAAAGCAAACTCTCACATGTGCACATGCTGGTGGCAAGCAGCCGAATTTAGATTGGAGAAATATTTTCTGATAGAAGTCAAGCTTGATAAAAGAAACGCGCACCGTCGTGTGTGAAAGCGCGGTATTAATAATTAAGCCATGCCATCATTACCTCAGGATATTATTTCTTAAATATCTCTTGCAAAGGCAATATGATTACATATGAATGATATCAATTTTCTACCAACAAAAAAAAATCTGCCGAAATAGGAATTGAATTACACTGTCCAATTTGCTGTAAAGTTCACTGTATGTGAAGAAATTAATCAAAGCTACCACCACCCATTTTATGATGTGAACTTCCATTTTTAATAAAGATGCATAGCACTTTTATGAAGACAGACTAATAACACTATAATGAACTGAAAAGCTACTGATATATTAGGAATGAAAATTTTGAGGAGCGTATTTACTGAATCTTTTTCATGTAAGGCAGTATTTCTCTGAAGTCTCCATTCGAATCATTATAAAACAGAAAGGCCATTTTTAAGGGGGAGCACAGAATAAGCACACAAATCTATCCTCTAGAGATGGAAATACTCCCAGGATAACGGGGTTTTGCCCCATGGACACCCAGGCTCAGGCAGGGCACAGGGATGCAGGAGGGGGTCGTGTGGCAAGCTTTCGCTCCATCTTCCCTTTATCTTTCCTCGTCTCTCTCCTCTTTCCCCTTCGAAGCATCAGCCATCTACCACGGACTTCTCAGAGAGCAGTTTCACAGAAACCGCTGGAAGACAAGGGTATGGAGAGCTGATGAGCAGCCTCTAGGTGTGTTTCTCAGGTGTGATAGCCTTGATGTTGCTCAACCTGTACCTGACTTCAGGTAAAGTGACCTCTTCTCCACACCAAGTCACAGCAGCCTGCGTGTGATGCAGACCCCTTAGTTGTTTAAAAAAAAAAATGCTCTGGACGCCTTTTCCAACAGTTATTTTTTTGCCGTGGTTTCTTCGTGCCGTCGTATCTACCAATTTTTGGTTGAGGGAAACAGCTTACTTTAGCTATTAGTTAATTTGGGGGTATCTATAGGAATTGGAATACCCAGAAGGGCAGCATATTAGTATGTCTGCAGCCAGCTTACAAAGGATGCTTTAAACCACCGATATCAACACTGAACTCATAGCTCAAGTTGTAGCTTTAAAGTCCCACCCAAAGTAGTGCAAATACCCATCTATTCAGCATATGTTTTTACTTTTTCAGCAAAAAAATCTATGCCTGCTTACCACAAAAATTTGAATACACATTTGCTTGCAGAAAAACATGAACCAGAAAATAACAATCATCTATACTTCCTCTTTTCAGAGATAACCTCTACTAACATTTTGGTATATTTTCTTTCACACACATGCCACACACACATGTGACACATGCCACACACACACACTGTACCACACACACACACCCCCACATACATACCCACACCCCACACATACCACACATACCACACCCACGCAACACACACACATATACACCACACCACACACCACACACACACCACACTACACACACACTATGCCACACACACACCACACCACATATACACACCACATACCACGCACACACCACACACATACTACTCACACACACACCACACACCATACACATACCACACATATACACACCAGACCACACACACCACACCACACATATATATACACACATCGCATACCACACGCACACACCAACACACACACTGCACACATACATGCCACACCCACACACATACTCCACACATACCGCACATACATACATATACCACACAGAGTCTTTATGCACACAAATACATTTATGTGGCTACCAATCTAAATTTTTTTTTAATTACTTTTTAAATTTAATGGTGAATGGTTAGCTCATTCTCATGGTTCAACAGCCATTTTGTGGTGAGCATTTTTCCAGGCCATGAACATTTGGTAAAGATGTATTTTAATGGCCCCATGCAGATGCCTGCCATTTATTTAGCATAGGTGTTCCATTTGTTTCCAGTTTTTCATGTTTGTAACCAGTTAGATGGTGAACATCCCATGTGCATCTCTTTCCTTGGGCTGGGTTTTATAGATTCTTTTGAAACAAGAGGGAGTAGCAGCTGAGGCAAGGGGCGCTTCCAGCAAACCCGCCTTCCACAGACCCTGGAAACACTTGTTCCCATTACCAGCTCCTGCCTTTGCTGCCCACCCTGGAGCTTCATGGGACGGGCTCTTTGCAGGTTTGGCGGCCTCAGGAACCTGGCATCTCCCAGATTCCCTTGTCAACATACCACTAACACATTGTGGAAGATTTGGGAATGGAAGAGTAGCTACTTAAATACTGGGGAGTAGGGATCACACGCCACCACGCACATTTCTGCACCAGAAAAGCTTTGAGGCCAGTTAAAATCATACCAATTTGGAATTTTAAGTGACCTAGAAATAATCTGATCTAAAGATGCAATCAGTTAATGTGCTCAGCTGCTAACTGAAGGGTTGGCACTTGAGTCCACACAGAGGCACCTTAGAAGAAAAGCCTGGTGATCTCCTTCCAAAAAATCAACGACTGAAAACCATATGGAGCACAGTTCTACTCTGACACACATGGGGTCACCATAATTCGGAATCGACTGGATGACAACTGGGTCTTGGTTAACCCTATTTAATAGATAAGTAAGACCCAGAGAAGCTAAGGAACTTGCCCCAAATTTGCACAGCTAGTTGGTGGCAGCAGCAGGACTCGAACCTGGTCTTCCTACCTTTAACACTGTGCTTTCTCCGCTGACAAACTCAACTTCCTTGAAAGTCTATCTCTTCCTAGCCCAGAAATTCTTTTGGGTTCACACTTCCTTCCATGTTCTTGCCCTTCCTGCTGCCTCTAGCTTTTTTTCATCCCCAGGCACTTGGCTTCCCTTTAGTTATCTTTCTAAGTGTGTGTTTGCTCTTTCTCATCTCTCTCTATTCCTCCCCCTCCCCCCAGCTCACTCCCTCTTCTCTCTCTCTCTCTTTCCCCATCTCTTCCCCCTCCTTTCTCTCCTCTCCCTCTCTGTCTCCCTCCCTCCTTCTATCTCCTTTCTAACCTCTCTCCTCCTCACTCATCTTTGTCTCTCTGTCCCCTCCCCTCTCTCTCTCCCCTCCCTCTGTTTCCTCTTTCTCTCCCCCCTCCTTCTCTCTCTATCTCTTCTCTCTCATCTCTCTCCTATCCCCTCTCTCTTTTCCTTCTCATCTCTCTCTCCCCCATCTCTCTCCTCTCCTCCTTTTCTTCTCTCCCTTCTCTTCTCTCTCCAACTTCCTCTCTCCCCCTTCCTCTCTCTCATCTCTCTCCTATCTCCTCTCTCATCTCTCTCTCCCTCTCCCCCCTCCTCTCTTTTTTTCTCTCTCTCCCCTCTCTCCCTCCCTCTCTCTCCACTCCCCCCACTCTCTCACCTGTATGCCCTTGCACAGGCGGTTTCCTCTGCCCAATTCCCCCTCCCTGCCAGCCCCAAGCCTCATCCACATGATAAACTCTGACTCATTCTTCATCTTCGAGTCTCTGCTAAATGTCTCCCCCTCTGGGAAATCTTCCCTAACCTTTGCAGACAGAGGGAGGGGCGGTCTCCTTTGGGCTCCTTGGGGCCTAGCACGCCCTGCCCTTGCACACGTGGGAGGTGTGTGTGCACCTGTGTCTCTTGCGTGCAGCACTGGGACCCCACAGGGGAAGGGCTGGGGCTGCTTCCGTCTCTGGCTTAGCACAGAACCTGGTACCTAAGCGGCACAGAGCATGTGCTTGTGACAAGTGTGCTTAAAGAAAGATATTTTTGGAGCAAGACAGAGGCTTCTCCAGGTTACTTGAGTCACAAACAGCTACATAAACTAAGCTATTAACATAACTAAACACCATATCTAAGTCCTCACATGCTGCCTTGGCAGAGAACTCTGGTTTTAGAGTCAGACATGTGGGATCCAATAAGGATCCTTATTAGATAGGAGACCTTGAGCAAGGCATGTCAACCCTGAGTCTCAGTTTGCCTTTCTGTAAAATGGAAGTACTAATAATCCCTGCCACATAGCAGGGATTAGAGAGAATATCAAGTTCCTGCCACAAAATAGTATTCAGCACACTCCACGTGTTATTATTACTGTTAATTATTAGATCATTCTTGGGGTAAACAGAATGACTCCCCAAAGATGTCCACGTCTTAATGTCCAGAACCTGTGAATATGTAGCCTTACACAACGAAGGGGCTTTGCAGATGAGATTAAGGATCTTGAGATAGAGAGGTTATCCTAGACTATCTGGAGGGACCTGATATAATCACAGGAGTCCTTATGGGAGGAAGGCAGGACATCAAAGAGAGGTGATGTGAGGATGGAAGCACAGGTCAGAAATAGAGAGATTTTATGACACTCTGCCTTTGTGGATAAAGGAAGGGGCCACAAGCTAAGAAATGTGGGAGGCCTCTGTTGTGTGCCATCCAGTCGATTCTAACACATAATAACCCTGTAGGACAGGGTGGAACTGCCCCAAAGGGTTTCCTAGGCTGAAATCTTTAACAGGTGTAGATCGTCAGGTCTTTTCTCCTGCGTTGTGGTTAGGTGATTTCAAACCACAGACCATAGGTTGGTAGCCCAGCACTTAACCATTGTGCCACCAGAGTGGCCTCTAGAAGCTAGGAAAGGCAAGGAAATGATTCTCCCCTGGAGCCTCCATAAGGAACAAAACCCTGCTGACCCAGGCTTCTGACCCGCAGAGCTGTAAAAGAATAAGTAAGCATTGTTTTAAGCCACCTAGTCCATGTTAATTTGTTACAGCAGCGATAGTGCACGGATACAGTTTCCCTGACAAGAACTTTGATGATTTTCCACTGTGTGGGGTAAATTCCAGCTGTTCACTGGGGCACGTGAGACTACAGCCTCCTTTCTCAGAGCCTTGTCTCTACGGCTCGCAACAGTATTTTTCCCTCTCACTCCAGAAGGCGTAGTGTGATGAGTTGTTTGAGAGCAGAAAGAGAGTCTGATATTGGGACTCCCCAGAAACCCAGAAGTGTGAGGCTGAACCTCTCCACTACCCACAACATTCAGAGGCCCACCCTGAGTCTGCCAGCTTTCCTGAGCTGCCCTCCTAGGATGTCCTCATGCTTGAAGCTCTTCAGCCCTCTTCCGTGGTTATACTTATTACACCCTTCTGGGACACCTCAGGGTAGCCTTGCAAAACACACCTGCATCAGCGCTGAGAATGATTCCTCACCTGTGGGTGTGGGGCGATGTCCGTCTCCTCACCTGGATGTCCCCACCGTTGGCTGTCCCGTGGACTCTCGGCACCTGACTGACCGTGCCTTACATGCAGGTGTTATTGGAATAAACAATGGATGATTAGCGGGACGTGACCGACTAATCCACGTAAGCGGGGGAGGGGCACAAAGAGAAACTGCTCCACAAGACCTGCTCTTATAGTCACACCCCATATCGTTAAGACATATGAAGGAAAAGGGCAGGGATCATGGGTGGAGGTCTGGGGCCATCCCTGCTGCCCATTCCTGCAGATGGTGGGGGCTCTCCAGGGACTGGGGCAGGGGCTCATTCTCACTTTTCACGTTTGTAGAAAGACTGGCTTCTCCACAGGCATGTATTTCTTCCATAGTAGTGATTTAAAAGAAAACCCTGGTGGCGTTTAAAAAAACAAAACTTTCTTTATAATGACAAAGCGAAGAGCAAACCTTAGGTGACCCATCAACCCGTCATTTTTTTTTTTAATTAAAAAATATGTACATTTCTAATTCCTAAGCTCCTGCACCCACAGATCACTGGATTTCTTCCCAAAGGGGAGGAAATGGGTCAGCAAGTGACAGCCAGGCTGTAAGCTATCCAACCCCACACGATGTCAATGAATGATGTGATCCTGTGAAGGCAGGGTGGGACCTGTCACTGCCTGTCCTGTCTCTGCGTGTGGCCCCCTCCCACAGCAATATCTGGCAGTGAATATGGAAAAATAACTCATTTTTCCTAGTTTCAAGCCTATCTTCTGAGTCTGAGATAGGTCGGGCTTGTTCTTCCAAACATCCCCGGGAGTGGGCTGAACTCCCCTCCAACAGCAGTCTGTGGTGGGTTGAGTCTAGTACCTACCTGCTTGCGTTTCAACGCTAATTCTGATCTCGCAAACTCAGCCCTTCACAAAAAGGCAACCGCCCTCCCTCGGCGGCTCTGGGCTGGCTTTGGGGGAGCGTGGTGATAATTACCACTGAGCAATACCACAACAGGCGCATTTTTGATAAAAACACCTCCTCAGCAGCAGATGATGCTGCCTGTTGCTCTTCTCTTCCGCTGGCGGCGGCTCCTGCCTCCGCTCTCAGATGCAGCTGCTCCCGCAGGGAGACCGCCGCTTCCGCTGTCGTCTTGGCTGAAATCGGTAGCACAGCTTTTTAAAATCTCCCCCCCCCCCCCCACTTCCCTTTCCTTTCAAACAATTTTTTACAAAGCCTTATGTTTGTTGGGGAAACCGGGCGAATTCTGTCATCAGCGTGTGGCTCAGGAAAGGCGACCGCAGCTGAGCTAAGCCCCTTCCCTTCCTCACTTGCCTTTTCACCGCACCGCTTGAGGTAGACGCTCCGCACACCTTGCAGGGCTAAGCCTCCCTGGGGAGAAATTAAGAATACAGGGAATGGATTGGATGGATTCCTCAACGTCCCCTGTGGAGTGAGCTGACATCTTGGGTGTTTTTTTTTTTTTTTTAATTTTATTTGCTTCTTCAGTAGGCCACGGTTCCACCGCCCGTCCTAGCCAGGAGGAGAAACTGGGGTGCACGGTGCAAGGAGCACAGGTGCATTGTGGGAAAATCCCGCGAGGTGCTGATGGGGCCAGGAGAACCACGATTGGCTGACTGCTGTAGGCGTTTTCACCTCAGCTTCAGCCATCCTGGCAGTAGGCAGGGTTGGCAGCCAGTGGCATGGCATATTTGAGGATTATTTCCAAGCCTCCTTTCCCAGAATATTCTCGTGCTGAATTCCATCACTGCCTCTGCAGACAGAATGGAAGGGTAGCATGTTAAACATTTTAGTGTAAACAGGTTCGTGCATGTTTGTCCACATTTCCAAGACTGGGAGGAGGGACCCTCCCGCACCGTCCCCTTCCCAGTTCCCGTACGCACCCCTGCTCCTCCACCCAGGCCAGGCGAACCTCTGTGGGTCCTCTCAGAAGCACCTGGGGAACGCCTCATCTGAGAATCCTGCTGGTGAGCTGGCTGCTCCTCACCACCCTCTCAGCACTGGGGCTTCTACCACAGCATAGGTCCCCTGGTGTGTTTGTCATGCACAGGAACATCTCTTGGTCCACTGGGGCTCCTTGATGGCAGAGCCTGGGCTGCTCACCCTCATTCTCTCATTCATTATTCATTCATTAAAGTCACAGACATCATGGAGCAACTGTCTCTTGTTGGCCAGACTAGCACAGTGCCTGGGACTTGCTGAATATTTAGTCAGTATTTGTTGCATTCGTGAAAGAGAGGAAGAGAACTATAGAATTTTAGAAATGATCACATCCAAACCTAGCCCAACGTTGGCCGTTTAAAGATGAGCGAACAGAGACCCAGGGAAATAGCAGACTGAATGATGTAATTTAGAAGTTCCACATGAGTGTATGCATTCATGGGCTCCAGCCCTCATGTTTGCATATGCACAGAAAGAACACTGGTAGGAACACAGGGATTACCTCCAGGAGGGTGGGGGGTGGGATTACCACTGCGAGGGGAGGTAGGACGGAAGCACTTTTTATTTCATACCTTTCGTTTCAAAGAAGCAGGTATGGCATTATATTTGTTTTAATGCATTTTTGAAGTATAAAGCAAGCTGAATTTTCTCAAAGTAAGTGCGTTTGAATAGCCAGCACAGATCAAGAAAGGAAGTGCGGTCATGGTCCCAGAAGCCTCCCTCTTGCCTGCCCTGAAAGGTGATCGCTATCTTGACTTTAACTGCCACATTTTAGCTTTGTCTATTATTTGAACTTGATATAAATCAAACCCTAGAGTATGCTCTCTCTCGTACTCTTTTATATCTCTCGTAGCCTTCTTTGACTCAGTATTGTATTTATGAGATTTGTCCATTTTCTTGTGTGTGATTTATTCATTGTTATTGCAGGAGAGTGTTCCAAAGAACAACTGTAAACCAAAAACCTGTTGCTATGGAGTTGATTTCGGCTCATAGTGACCCTATAGGACAGAGTAGAACTGCCCCGTAGGGTTTCCAAGGAGCACCTGGTGGATTTGAACTGCTAATCATGTATAGAACAACTATACGTGAGTTTATTTATCCCTTTTATTGCTGATGGACATTTGGGTTGTTTCCAAGTTTGGCTGTTACAAAAAAAGAGCTGCAATGAACATTCTTATACATGTCTTTTGCTAAACACATATATACATTTTGTGTTGTATATTCACCTTTAGCACTGAATACTGTCAGACAGTTTTCCAAAGTGATTGTACCTATCTATTCTCTCAGTAACAGTGTACGAGAGTTCCATTTGCTCCACATTCTCTCCAATACCTGGCCTTTCTCAGACTTCTTCATTTTAGGAGTTCAGATGGATGAATTGTGATTTATGTCATGGTTTTTGGAGTCCCTAGGTGATGTAAATGGTTAAGCACCCAGCCACTAACAGGAAGCTTGGTGGTTCAAACTCACCCAGAGGCACCCTGGAAGAAAGGCTGGTGATCTACTTCCGAAAGGTCACAGCCATGAAAACCTTCCATGTGCCTCTTTATTTTTTAATCAGTCTTGCTACAGATTTGTCAATTTTACTAGTCTTTTCAAAAAACTAACTTTGATTTTGTTAATTCTATTATAGGTTTATTTTCTATTTCACTGATTCGGCTTCTATCTTTATTTTCTCCCTTCTACTTTAGTTGGGTTTAATTTGTTGCTCTTTTTATAACTTTTTGAGATGGATGCTAACATCATAAAATTTTTAGCTTTCTTTTTTTTTTAAATACGTATATTTACGTATATAAATTTTCCTCTAAGCACAGTTTGAGAAACTGAGAAAACCGTATGCTTTGATATGTCATGTTTTTATTATAATTAAAATATTTTCAAATTTTCATTATGAATTATAACCTATGAATTATTTAGGAATATATCGACCACTTTTTAAACATGGGGGAAATTTCTAGTAATCTTTCAGTTGTAGCTTTCTAGTTTAATTCCACATGGTGAGAGTGTGTTCTTAGAATACTTTAATCCCTTGAAATTTGTTAAGATTTGATTCATGGCCAAGTATATGGTCAATTTTGGTTTAAGTTCCAAGTTCACTTGGTAAGAATGTGTATTCTGCCATTATTGAGTACAGTGTTTATCATATGTTTATATATGTGTGTGTATATTTATTTTTATTATTCGTGTTCAGATCTTCTATTGCTTTATCGAGGTTTTTGTCTATATCTTCTGTTCGTAATTAAGAAAGTTGTTAAGAAAGTTAAAATCTCCCATTGTGGATTTGTGTATTTCCCCTTTTAGTTCTTACCATTTTTACAATAAATATTTTGAAGCTATATTTCTAGATGCATTCAAATGAAGAATTACTATCTTCTTGTTCAGTTGATCCATTTATCATTACAAAATCTCATACTTTAGTGATGTGTCTTGTCTTAGAGCAGACACCAGTAGTATAGCTACACCGACTTTGTTTTGTTTAGTGCTTCTGTGGAATCTTTCCCTATCAACTTTCAACATTGCTGTTTTCTTGTATTTCAGATGTGGTTATTGTAAGTAGCATATTATTAGATTTAGAAAAAAAACCTACCTGACAATCTTTGTCCTTTAATTGCATTATTTAATCCATCTATAATTAATATACTTACTGAACTATTTAGATTTATAGCTACCATCATGCGATTGGATATTTATTTTTTCCAGTCGCTTTATGTTTCCTTTCCTCTTCATTATTTCCTTCTTTTGGATGATCAGATATTTTTATTATTTGACTTTTCTCCCTTATAGCCTGTTGGTAATATATTCTTTTACTATCTTTTTAATAATTACCCTAGAAATTATAACATACGTCTATGAATAATATAAATTAGTACTTTTGCCACTTGCCAGACAATGTTAGGGCCTTGGAAAACTTTAACTCCATTTTCTCACTTGTGACTTTTGTGTTCTTGTGGTTATGCATAGTAATATTATTTTAGACCCCATATGACACTATAATCATTATTATTGCTTTGTTCAATCATTATTTAAGTATGTCTCCACATATTTATGCTTTCATTTCTCTTTATTTCTATACTTTTGTTAATGTGTCTGGGATCATTTTCTTCCTGGAGGACATTCTGTATTTTTTTAAGTACAAGTCTACTGGCAATAAATCTCTCTGCTTTTATCTTCTGGGAATATTTTTATCTTTCATTTATTTTGAAGGGTATTTTTGCTGGGTATAGAATTCTTGGTTGGCAGTCTTTTTTTTTTTTTTTTTCTCAGCACTTCAGAAGTGTTAACACATTCATTGTCTTCTGGCTTCCATAATTTCTGTTGAGAAAGCAACTGTCAGTAATAAAGTTGCATCTTTGAAAAGAATATGCCTTTTTAATCTGTCGGCCTCTTTAATGTGCCTCTTTAATCTGTTCTCTTTAGTGTGATATATCTAGGTGTGGTTGGCTTTGTAACTATTGTGCTTGAGTTTCACAGTGCTTCCTGAGTATGTAGCTTAATGACTTTTATCATTTTTGGAAAATGGCTGACCATTATATCTTCAAATATTGTTTATCCTTCTTTCTCTCCTCCCTTCCTGAAACTCCAATTATGCATACATTAGACTTTTCACTTTGACCCACATGTCTTTTTTTTTTTTTTCTATATTTTTCACTATGTTTGCTCTCTGTGATACACCTTGCATACTTTCTATTCACTTATCTTCTAGTTTACTGATCCTTTCTTCTGGCCAAATCCGATGTTCTGCTAAGCCTATCAATGCATTCTTTAATTTCAATTTTAACTTTTCATTTGTACGGTTTTTACTTAATTCCTTTATATAGATTCCATCTTGTTGTCTATTTTCTTGAATACATTAATCACAGTTATTCCAAAGTGCGTATCTGACAACTCCAATAATTAGGTCAGGTCATCTATTTCTATTGTCCTTTTTTTTTTCTCTTTGTCTTGTTTCTTAGTATGTCTGGCAATTCTTTTTTAATTGTGCTGTTTTTGTTTAGGTGAAGGCTTACAAAGCAAATTATTTTCCCATTCAATAATTTATACACAAATCATTCTGTGACATTGGCTGCAATCCCCTCAATGTGTCAGCACTTTCCCCATTACTACCCTGAGTTCCCTGTTTCCATTCACCCAGTTTTCCTGCCCCTTCCTGCCTTCTCATCTTTACTTTTGGGTTGATGTTGCACTTTTGGTCTCATATAGATGATGTTGTTGCTTATTGCACGGACCTATTATTCGGCTGAAAGGTGATCTCCAGGAGTGGCTTCATTTCCAAGTTAGAATGGTGTCTAAAGGCCATATTCTCAGGGGTTCCTGTAGTCTCTCTCAGACCAGTAAAAGTCTGATCTTTTTTTTTGAATTTTAGCTTTGTTCTACATTTTTTTTCCCACTCTAACCAGGATCTTCTATTGTGAATCTGGTCAGAGCCATCTGTAGTGGTAGCTGGGCACCATCTAGTTCTCCTGGTCTCAGGTTAGCGGAGGCTGTAATTCCTGTGGTTCATTAGTTCCTTGGACTAATTGCTTTCTTGAGTGTTTGGTTTTCTTCTCTCTCATTTGCTCTGGATGGAAAGAGATAAATAGTCGTTTCTTAGACAGCGGCTTGCAAGCTTTCAAGACCCCTGTAGCTAATTATATAAGTATGGTGTAGAACATTGTCTTTAACGAAATAAGTTAAGCCAATTAACCTGAATGTCCCCTGAGACTATGGTCCGTACACTTCAAGCCCAGCAACTCAGCCCCATGAGGCGTTTGGTTATGTCTAGGAAGTTTCCATGACTGTGTTCTCTGGTCGTGTTTTTTGGTATACCTGGGGATTTATTATTGAATACCATGTACATTTTTATGAAGCACTGTAGATTGTTCACTGTAGCCTCTGCTCATGAGTTATTCCAATCAGTGACTGACCTGTTTCTAACCTGAGTTACAGTTTTTGTAAATCTTGTCCAACTATTTTTAAATCTCCTTCTAGAGTGTAGCTCTCCACAAGTCATAAATGAGAACTTGTGTATTTAGTAGGATCTCTCCTACTTGGTGGGTCTAGAAATATAATTGTTTTTCTTTGAACAAATAAATTGGTCTGTGTTTCAGTTAATTTCCATTCAGTTTCTTAGCCTCCTGTCCCACATAGCTTGAGAATTTGGAAAATGCCTCAAGTGGTAAACTGAACATGGAACCTTCCTGTCTGTATCTTCTTTCTTACTGACATCTTGACCCTTATGTCATGCCTAATTTGGCATCCCTGAGACCCAACTTTTTTCTCTCTAGCCCTGAAAGATTTCCAAAACCTCTGATGGCTTCTCTGTCTGTTAGCAATAGCCCCCTGCCTGGACACTCAGATTTTGCCTTATATCAAGAGTCAGCAATTGCCCTGAAGGGAAGCATGGCTCATGAAATATCAGGTCACCTCTCTGAGGTTCCTATTTCTTAGGATCTTGGCCCCCAAGTCTTGGTCACCTCAGCAGCCCTCCAGTGCCTTTCAAAGAAATAGCTATTTCTATCTTTCTATCTATCTATCTATCTATCTATCTATCTATCTATCTATCTATCTATCTATCTATCTATCTATCTATCTATCTATCTATCTATCATCTATCTGTCTATCTATCTATCTACCTATCCATCCATCATCTGTCTATCATTCTTACTTGTTCCTGGCAGGATCATTGGTCTCCCCAAGGTGGGGCTATTCATCCATTTGTTGCTGGAATTCCTCTCTTTCACATTCCCATGAAGTGGTCAATTGAACATTGGGAATTGATTGGCAAGAGAAGAACTGCCACAATACAGGTAAAACAGCATTTCCCAATGTGCTCTCTCCCAAGAGAACAGAATTTATCCAAGATACTGCTCAAACAAACAAAAAACCAAACCAAAAACTCTCCAAACTCGTTGCCATTGAGCCAATTCTGACTCATAGTGACCCTATAACCAAACAGACCTGTTTAAATCAATTTGGGAAACTTTGCACATAGTATTCTTCTCTTACCACACACAATTGTACATTGAGCTCTGAGGAGTCCTGTAGAAAAGAAGCTGGTTTAACATTTTTTAACCTTGTATTTCCAAACCCTATTTGCTCATGGAAGCCTTTTTTCTGATAGTATCTGTGATGGATAAGGTTGTGTGCCAACTTGGCTGGGCCACAATTCTCAGTGATTTGGCAGTTATGATGTAGTTTGGCAGCTATGTAATGATATAATCACCTCCGTGATGAGATCTGCATCAGTTGAAAGGGATTTTCCTTGGGAGTGTGGCCTGCATGCAATATATGTGGACTTTCTGGCAAAGCTCATGGGCTTTGTTTGCTCTGGATCTTCCAGCTGGCTCCTCGTCTGACCTCCAGTTCTTGGTACTTGAGCTAGCAGATCTTGGGATTTGTCAGCCTCCACAGCCAATGAGCCAGTGGCCTGCTGTCTTACCTGCTGATCTTGGAATTCATTGGCCTCCACAGTCTGTAAGCCAGAGGTCTGCTATCTTACCTGCCAATCTTGTGTTCATCAACCCCTGCAGCTACGTGAGTCAGGAGAAGCCTACAGCCTGACCCACGGAGTTGGGACTTTCAAGCCTCTACAATCACACGAGCCATTTCCTTGATATAAATCTCTCTTTCTATATATATGTATATGTGTATATATATATATACACACACACACTTACCTGATTTTGCTTCTCTAGAGAACCCAGCCTAAGATAGTATCCAGTACCATCACAAGTCCACTTTAAAAAATATGATGAAAGTTTTAGCTGCTCCTGAGATCTTGAGGAAACCTGGATGGCAGAAGCCTCTTATGAATAATTTTAAGATCCAGGAACCCAGGGTTTGTTTGAGGGGGGTTCTTTGGTGTTCCTTGGCTTAGAGCTGCATCACTTCAGCATCTGCCTCCATCTTTACATGGCATCCTTCCTCTGTCCCTTTTATAAGGGTTTTTTAGTCATATAGGATTAGGACTCACCCTACTCCAGCATGACCTCATGTTAACTGATCACATCTTCAAAGACCCTGTTCCAAACACTGTGAGTCACACTCACAGGTATCAGGGGGTAAGACTTCAGCTTATCTTTTTGGGGGATACAGTTCAATCCATAACAACCTATTGCTATTAAGTCAATTTCGACTCACAGTGACCATATAGGACAGAGTAGAACTACCCCACAGGGTTTGCAAGGAGTGGCTGGTGGATTCAAACCACAGACCTTTTGGTTAGTATCTGAACTCTTAACCACTGCACCACCAGGGCTCCTCAATCCATAATAAGGGGGTTGTAATTTTAGAGCGGAGCCAGAAAGGCCCCTTTGAGAAGGTGGTATTTGAGTGAAGACTCGCTGGAGGTTCTGTGTGAACCTGTGGTGTCTGATGTAGAGTGTTATAGCAGACAGAAGGGCAGGTGCCACTGCCCTGGCCATGGGCTGTGGAGCGGCTGGCAGGAGCCTGAGAACCAGCGACAGCCCTCCCAACTCTGTACTGATGTTTGGCGAGGCCAAGTTTGTAACTCAAAGCCTGCCCTGGTGAGAATATTTACATCATGGAAACTGGAAAGCACTACAAATCAGACAGAAGTGAGTGTGCAATGGGGAGTGGAGAGAAGGTCAGAGGTAATTACTGTCCAATCGGTGTGGAGCCATGAAGACCACTTGTGGTAGGCAAATAATGCCCTCCCTGCCCCCCGTCCATGTCCTAATCCATGGAACCTATGAATGTGTTGCTTCCCATAGCAAAGGGGACTTTACTGGTATCATTAAGTTAAGAACCTTGAGATTGTCCTGGATTATCTGAATGGGCCCAATGTAATCTTAAGTGTCTTTTAAATGAAAGAGGGAAGGTCAGAGAAGGAGATATAACCATGAAATCAGAGATGTGGAGCCATTAGCCAGGGACTGCATGGGGTTGGAGGGGTGGAGAGTCTAGAAGTTGGAAATGGTGAGGAAACGATCTCCCCTAGAGACTCCAGAAGGAACGCAGCCCTGCTGACACCTTGATTCTAGCCTCATGAGACCCATTTGGAACTTGGGACATCCACAACTGTAGGATGATAAACTTGCATTGTTTAAGGGGCTATATTCGCAGTGACGTGTTGCAGCAGCAATAACAAACCAATACACCATTATGAGAACTTTGGTTTCTACTGAGATCAGTGGAAGCCTTCGGAGGATTATAACAGGATCTGGTTGCCATGCTGAAGCTAGAATGAGGGAGGTCCAGTGGCAACGTGAGCCAGGCAGCATGCTGAGGGCAGTTACATGGCCAGTTCTGAGGAGTGAAGGATGACCCTGAGGGTTTGGCCCGAGCCTGAATGGAGTTGGCTTTTCCTGAAGCAGGGGAGACCAGTTAGCAGAAGAAGCCATGTGAGGGAGGAAGCTCGTTTTCATCCCACTGTTGGGAAACATTCCATGGGCCAGAAGGAAGCACAGCCTACATAGGAAATGTGCCAGCCAAGAGAATGCACATAAACACGGCTACCAGGAGGGAGCTAGGTGTGGCCCACTTAACCTCCCAGCCTACAACTCAGAGCCTGGGGCCCAGGAGTGGGGTGAAGACCCCTGGTATGGAGCTCACGGCAGCACTTCTGGTTGCTCTGACGCATGTCGTCAAACACACTCCCTCCAACTCACAGGTTTGCACACCCTGTCGGGGAGGAGCCCTTGGAAGGACTGTAAACAGAGCTGATGAGAAAGAGCTCCATGAAACGTTGGGGAGGTATCTAGCATGACGCCCCCGGGTCAGTGCCAAGTCTGGCTTTATTTAACATCTTTGATTATTATCTGGAGGAAAAGATAAAGACTCTTAATTAAATTCAAAGATTATACAAAATTGGGAGGTGTTGAGAAGATCAGCAAGAACGGGGAAATCATTCAAAGAGACCAGCAATATGGACAAGGAATAAAACGAGAGGCGGTGTGAAAACTGCACGAGAATTTAACCAGAGGACATTAATCCAGAGCATTGGAATTCAGTGGGCAGCACCAGCCAGGAAAGGAGAAATGTGAAAAGGCCTGTGGGTAATGTCGGACAACAAATTAATTATAATTCTACTATGCTGCTCTGCAGCAAAATGGTCCAGGGTGGTTTGTCCCATTCTTACAGGCCTCATTAGCCTGGGATGGGAGCTAATAATCTTTCTCTCCTTCTCTCTCTCCCTGTGCACACACACACATACACATGTACTCACACATGCATAAATATATGTATATACATGTAATATACGTATATAAATGCATATACATGCTAAAACACATGCACACACTGCACACCATTACACATGAACATACACATACATGCACACATATACACAGGCTAACACACACATACACACATACACATTTACAAACACATGTACACAAACACATGCACAGACACACACACAAACACACACACACACACCAGACCTTCCTTATCTGAAATGTTTTTTTGCCAGGGTGACTTAGGAGTAGAAGGTGATGGAGGGTCACATAAGCCCCAGGCCCTGCTTTCCAGAGCCCAGCTGCCCCAGTGCCCCCTTTCATGTGGGGAGGAGATGTCCTGGCCTACACCACTCTGCTCAGTGGTGTGCATGGCACTCAGGTGGGGCTGCAGGGGCTTCATAGCCACACAGGGTCAGAACAGGCAAAGCTGAGCCAAATGAGGATGCAGGCAATGTCTACAATCATCTCTGCCTTCTCAGCCTCTCTTGGCCGTTGTTGTGTATGGATCTGTGACTCCCAAAAGATATATGGGAGCCCTAAATCTGGTATCTGTGAACATGACCTTGTTTGGAAATAGGGTCTTTTGTTGCCATTGAATTGATTCCGACTCATAGTTGATTCCAACTCATAGTTGATTCCAACTCATAGTTGATTCCAACTCATAGTTGATTCGAACTCATAGTGACACTGTAGGATAGAGTAGAGCTGCCCCATAGAGTTTCCAAGGAGCAGCCAGTGGATTTGAACTGCTGACCTTTTTGGTTAGCAGCCAAACTCTTAACCACTATGACACCTAATCCCACCTGAGTGGTGTCCTTACAAGAAGAGAAGAGACACACGGAGACAGAAACACACAGAGGGAAGATGGCCATGTGAAGACAGAGGCGGACATTGGAGTGACACGGCCACAAACCAAAGAATGCCTAGGGCCACCAGAAGCTGGAAGAGGCAAGGAAGGATCCGCCCCTAGAGCCCTCAGAGACAGCGTGGCCCTGCTGACACCAGAATTTGGACTTCCCTCTAGAGGTGCTCATCCTGCTCACCTCCCAGCCTCAGTATTGGGCAGCCCCATCTGCGTGCCCTGCTCCAGCCCCCTGGATGTGCCTGTTTTCTGCAGACTCAGTCCAGATGATGCTCCTCTATGTGCCCCCCTCATACACACCCTTGGCCCTGGCAGAGTCAGCTACTCTGCCTGGTTCTCCCTACAGTCTGCCCTGACATTGACTATGAGGTCTCGCTCATCTTAAATTCCCAGGCCAGTGGTGCCGGCCAGGTAGACAGAGTGACCACTTCACACCTCTCTGCAGCACTGTCCTCATAATGGCTGCTGTGGACTTGACCCTATGTGTAGAGCTCTGGTCCCAGATGGGTGGGCTTCTCAAAGACTGTGGTTAAGAGATGCAGCTACAAACCAATAGGTCGGCAGTTTGAATCCACCAGCCGCCCCTTGGAAACCCTATAGGGCAGTTCTACTGTGTCCTATAGGGTCGCTATGAGTCGAAATCGACTCAAGAGCAACAGGTTTGTTTGTTTGTTGTTGGTCTTTTGGAAATAGATCACCAGGCCGTTCTTCGAAGGCACCCCTGGGTGGACTCAAGCCTCCAACCTTTCTATTAGCAGCCAAGCATGTTAGTGTTTGCACCACCCAGGGACTCCTAAGTTGTTTTCCTGAAGCCTGGTCCTTGGAGTTCTGGCACACCCCATGCAGGTGGGGGCAGAGTGTGGCGGTATGTGGTTGACCCAGGAGAGTCTGGCCCTGAAGGTGGGCCAGGAGAGGGTAGTGAGAGGCACCACTGGGTGGTCAGTGTGGATGGTGGTGGTTGACACGAGGGAGGGTCAGCCTGAAACCCTTCCCCCTTCTGGAAGTCCTCCTGCCATGGCCGCATAACAGGGGACAAGCTGCCAGGCCAGGGGGGAGGCTGCCCATCACAGGGGCTCATTTCAAAGTCACAGCAGGGCTCGACAGGAGACCTTGCCAGACGGGAGACATTGTGGGGGAAACATTTCTGATCACTGTTTTTTTTTTTTTTTTCCCACAGTTTCAGCAATTTTAGGTGACATTTGCTGGAGGCGATTGGGTGTTCACTTCATTTGTGTATCCTTCGTCTCTCATTTGGTTTCTCCAACACGCTAAATTCCAGTAGCCCGCCAGGGGAAAAATGTTTAGTCGCCTAATTCCTGGAAATTCTTTCTCACAAAGATTAGGAAGCCTCACTGAGGAGGAGCCAGCTATGTCTTAGCAGAAGCAAGAAGACGCTTTATTGTGGAATACCAGCGTTTAAGACAGAACAAAAGGACGAGAGCGGCGAACAGATGGGTGGGTGTTTAGTGAAGGCTGGTGATCTATGTGAGCGGTGCAGGCTGTGCCCTCCCCTCTTTTTGTTTTTGATGCATCCGGGTATGATATGATATGATATGACAGAACATGTCAAAAATTTAGGGGAAAATAAACCCCCCCCCTTTTTTTTTTGAAACATCAAACTATTGCTATCAATAGGAACAGCAACTGTTCAAAAATTTGTTTCAGAACTGCCAAGAAGTGAGCGTTCATGGAAAAAAAAGTATTTTTCCCTGCTGTTTGCAAGGTGGACACAAATGCAAGCAGTAGGAGGTTGACAACTTGACACATGTCTAATAAATCTAAAGCATGAAAAGTCAACAATTCACCAGTCCAGAAAGCATTCCCGGAATAAAAAGTGCTACGTACAGAAAGAATAACCATTAAAAAAATAGATTTTCTGAATTCAGTGAGTAATTTAGCCCTCGGAGCGCCACTCTTCAAAACAAGTGAGCTTTTTCTTCCTCCTTGAGAAGAGAGAGGGAGGGAGAAGGCATGGTGGAGCTGAGAGTGGAGGGGGCGGCCGCATTCTAAATGAGCAAGGTGCAAACGCTGTCCAGTGAGCAGATGTGAGAGGACTCACTGGCTGGTGACAGGGGCCAGAGTGCAGTGGCCTCATGGCTCACAGCCGCCCGGCAACTCAGAGCAGGAGGGGCAGGAGTGGGTTTAATTTGACAAGTTGGTTCAGTTACAGGGAATTTGTGGATCACAGTCAATGCCAAACGGATTTGGCCACTAGCAGCATGTCTGCTGCTGGCCAAGAGGATGGCAGTTGGGAGTCCTTCTCGGCTGGTCTGACTAACCACTTGAATCCAGACAGAGGGAGAGACAGAGGGACCGAAGGTGAGGGTTGTTGGGCGCCCGGCTGGAGAAGTCTGAGTCTTTAAGAAATGAAAAGACTGGACCGTGCACTTCATATTAGAATAATGAAGGGTTTTGCTTGAACCATCATTCTCAAGCTCCTACTTTCCTTCCCACCGTGATGAGTGTGATGCAGAAGGAACTTTAAATGGAAGTGAAAACCCACGGCAATTCTCATGCAAGTCACATATAAACAAAAATATCAACATTAAAGTTATGAATCCTAATCTGTGCCACGAAGCAAAAATCTGTATCTTTCTGAACTAGAGAAATACAGACATACAGCACTGGGTAGTGTCTAGGTGCTGTTTGGAAAACTGACACAGTGGCTCGAATTTATGGGGAAATTGACATAATTTTGCAAAAATGCAAAACCATTTGTGAACTGGGTTTTGCATAATGGGATTAATTTGGTTGACTGTCATATCCACTACGCAGAAAAATGCAAGTTAATCACAACATCATTCTGAATTTTTTTTGTTTATTTTTTTTAACGGAAGAGAAAGGAAGAAAGAAAGATAAGGTATTTTTCCCCTTGTCTGGCTATCTCTTCATTAAGAAAAAAAATACCCCGTCTTGTAGACTGCACCATAGGTAGCTTTAAGAAACAATGCTAGCCTAAATTTGCAATGGACGCCTTCATGAACTGAGCTGAATTGGCCTATCTCCAATGAGGAAAATAAACAGCTTTCATGGGAGCATGAAAAATTGCTTCCAAGGCAAGTCCATACTTTATGCTTTAGTGTGTGTGTGCGTTTGCTCAGAATTATGCAGCACAATAGAGCTGAAGCTATGTTATACGTTTTTTTTTTCCCCCCACACTCAGTTATTTAGCCTCATTTTTATAAACCTCTTTTTACAGGCCGGTTTTTTTTTTTTAGTCTGAGAAGGAGCAATATGCGACTACCCTGGTTAAAAGAGCTGAATTATGGCATAGCAACAAATCACTCCAAAACCTCAGTGGCTTATATCCAACAAAATTTATTTCTTCTTCGTGCTACATGGACAAAGACAATCAGTGGCGGACCTCCGCTCATCCAGCCGCTCCGCTGCCCCAGTTGACCGACTCCACCTAGACACGCTCCTCCTTCAGTGCAGTGAGCTTCCACCCACCTGGGAGGGATGAGTTTGTCTCCGCTCACATCTCATTGGCCAAACGAGTCACGTGCTCTCTACGTCAGAGGGCGTAGGCAGAACCGGAAGGTCGGTGGAGAGGCATAATCGCTCTGCAGTCGCCACGTGTAGGATTGCACCGTCTCACCTCCATCACTCTAAGGTTGTTTATTGTTTTAATTACCTAGGGCTGCTGTAGCCAGAAATACTACTGAGTGGGTAGCTTTAAATAACAGGAATTTATTTTCTCATAGTTCAGGAGGCTGGAAGGCCAAAGGTGTTGGCTCTAGGGGAGGTCCTTCTTTGTCTCTTTCACCTTCTAGTAGCTCTGGCAAGCCCTTGGCGTTCCTTGGCGTGTAGATGGTCCTATCTTCGTTCTCACATGGTGTCTGTCTTCCCCCTGCGTGTCTGTGTCTCTTCTGTCCTTTTTATAAGACACCACTCTCAAGTGATGCTCTGTATGTCCTCATTAACATAAAAAAGAAAACCTCTGTATCCAAACAAGGTCATATTTACAGGCACAGGGGTTAGGAGTTCACTCTCACTTTTAGGGGAACATAATACAACCCATAACAGTTAGGAAACAGACTCTCCTTGAGCCTTCAGAGAGCAAAAAGAAAATGGCCTGATGGAGAGAATTCTCCCCCAGGCAACAAAGACTCAAAGATCAGGATGTCTTCAGCTTCAATTTGATTCAATTGAACAACGATTGGTGACCACCATAGGCCAGTCACGATAATGGACCATATGATGAGATCCTGTCCTTGTCCATAGGAATGGGTAGAAGAGTGGTGGTAGGATGAATAGACAAACTCAAATACCTTTCGTGCAAAGCAAAATATTATAAATGCTGCAGGAGAGTTAATTCTGTTCTATTCAAAAAAGGGAGAGAGTATGTCAGAATTTGTGTGTGGAAGAGGAAACCCAGGAGAAATTTCCTGAAACAAATGGCTGGTATACTGAGCCTTGAAGGACTCTAACAGGTGGGAAAGGGGAGGAGGTGGTGTGAACACAGGCGTCTGTGGGAACCGTGAGTGGTCCAGTGTTGAAAGAGCTTCTGAGGTCCACGTAGGAAATCAGCGGTTGATTGGGGGGTGTCTTGCAGTCAGACTTGAGTTGATAATTGAGTAGCTGGGGACATGAGTGCCTCTAGCAGTCTCCTGCTACAGCACTGTCATATGTCTGTATCGTCTTCTATGGGTTGTTTTGCCTAGTGTAGCATTCTAAAAGTTTGAGGACACATTCTAGGTTGAGAAAGATCAGGCTTGAGCCCCACATCTGAAGTGTATGAGCTGCATCACCTTGGGCATGTTACTTGACCCCTCCCCCAGGCTGTATGCTAATCTGTGGGTCTAACAATACCCACAGTTATACTGTTGTTTAGAGGGTTAAAGGATGTGGTATCAGTAAAGCACCCAGAAGGTAGTACTGCTCAATACAAAGCTAGTGTTGCTATTAAAATTGTTGTCATTGCTAGTTATGTCTTAAGGACCCTAACTGCTAATTACCTGGGCACAGACTAGAGGGGCTGAGCTGATGTCCACTCAGTGCTCCGGCCGTCCTATGCCCTTGTCCTCCAGCCCTGGCTGATTCATCCAGAGGTAGAGACACCCAGCTGATTGGTCAGTGGAGTCTTTCTCCTAAGAGTGGGAGATGTAGACAGAGAGCCCCCATAGAGCCAAGTCTCTTTGATGACATCCTCTTGGGAAAAGCTCCTGGTGGCTTTGCAGAGGCTCTGAGCAGCATTGCTCAGACTTGCTTGGCTGGTCCCTGGGTTCTGGGAAGCACCCCCGTGTCCTCTCTAAGACCGCACTTTATGATGAAGACAGCTGCAGTTGGTTCTAGAGACTCACCCAGATAGCCTTGGTCCGTGCAGCAGGCCTCTGAATGAAGAAGGCTTCCACCCTCAAAATGACTCCCAGGTGAGAAGGACTGACTGTCAATTTGACTTGTATCCCTTTGATTCCAGGAATTGTCCCATGGCACTGAATTCCAGAGAGCTGGTTCCAGCAGGAAAGCTCAGAGGGTGTTTGAGTAGTCAGGAGGGCACCGCCTTCAAGGGGGGAGGTTGCCAGGTGGATGTGAGGTGCCAACAGCACCCAGATTGCAGGGGCACCCCTGGATTTGGGAGACACTGACTGCATAGACTGGTTTCTGGTTTTCATTGGAGCCTCCTCCAAGGGCTTGCTGAGCTCTGGTCAAGAGCTGTTGATGGATGCACAGCTGACCCAGGAAAGATGAGAGGCCGGCCTTTCCTGCCCCAGTTCCAGGCCTGTTTTTTCTTCCTGTGTGGTGCAAACGGTTAACATGCTCGGTTGCTAACTGAAAGGTTGGAGGTTCAAGTCCACCCAGAGGCATCTTGGAAGAAAGACCTGATGACCTACTTCTGAAGATCACAGCCATCGAAAACCCTGTGAAGCACACTTCTACCGTGACACACATGGGGCTGCCATGAGTCGGAATCTACTTGATGGCAATTGGTAATGCAGGCTGTGACAATTCTAAGATTAAGAGGGATGCGGCCCACCAATGATGCAGTTGATTGGTGAAGCCCCAAAGTTTAAACTCTGTCTAAACAAGGTTGAATGTTAAACTCTTGGTGGCAATAAAAGGTAAAAGTCAAATATAGAACAGTGGTGTGCTGCTCTGGAGAATGGTGCCTTCATTGGTGAATATTAACTGAGCTTGAGCCTGGACCCACACTAAACGAGCTTCATCTGCAGACCACACTGAGTCACGGGGTGCGGGAAGCACTGTGTTTTGCGACTCATCAGGAAGCTGGTCATGGCTGACAGACACCAGCAAGCCCCCAGTGGTACAGCGCTCAGAGGCTACCTGGGCTCTATTGTTGACAGAGCTTCAATGTTGGGAGTGGACTTGAACACACAGAGACCCAAATATTTAGAAGTGTGATGAGTGTAGACCATTCTGAGTGGCCTTTCCTCCTCTTCAGGAGCCGCCAAGGATGTATTCCTTTGCAGGAAGGGCTACGCCGGACCCCGTTGTGTGTTGCCCTAGCCCAGGCAACCTTGGAGATGGATTCCTCCCTCCTGAGGGGCTGTCCTCTTTGGACATCGTTGAAATTCAGGGTTTTGACCTTGTGCTTTCCATCACCTGGGGTGGGCTTGGGAAACCAGTCAGGGCTGGTATCAGAGCTGCCTGGGAAGGGGAGAGAGGTGGCCTCGGAGGAGGACAGGGCAGTCTGGGCCGGGAGCACACTGTCTCCCTCCTCCCCGATGTCAAACTTAGCTGAACGAAGGGTGTTTAGTGGCTGGTGCCCCACGGACCAGAAAGTTCCCGCCAGACTCTAGCTATTTCTGGTATCTTTGGGGCCAGGGTTTGCCTTTAAATCATCTTTGTTGGAAACCAATCTGTTCTGCAGAGATGGACCATCTCCCCGCCCCCCCCCCCCCCGCCCCGTGCTAGACAGATCCTTTTTGTTCATAGTCCCTCTACTCAGTCCCCCCGGAAAGAGCAGAAATCAGGGAGACCCGGCCCAGCACGCACCCACCCTTTTCCCTACCCTTGATGAAGTCTGATGTGGGCACCTTTCATAGGAAGAGCGGACGGACGTGTTGCTAGGAAACTGCAGGGAGCAACCTCTGTGCTCTCCCATATGCTTAACATAGTAATAAATAACAGTTAACATGATCATAAATAAACAAATAACAATAATTATAACATGCCCCGAGCCTGTTGTCTCTCCAGAATTAATTTATGATGAATTATGGCTCAAATTTCTTGCAACACAAGAATGGGAAGGAGAGAGGGGGCCAATTTATTAATCAACAGGCAGAGAAATGGGGCTAAAAAAAATGCCTTTCCCCAAAACAAACCTCTTCCGGGGCCTTAGGTCACCCCAGGAAAGGGACCCAGACAGAAATCTTGTCTTCCTCTGCTGCTGATGCCTCCCTCCTCCCTGCCTGGTACAGTTAAGTTTTTTAGATACTTTACTTGCATTTCTAATTCAGTTATTCTTCTGAAATTTATTCAAAGGATTCATGCTTATGAAATTATAATATAATGCTGCCTATATGCCAATGAGCTGGAGGCAAGGAAAATAATTTTCTTCAATTTACAGTTATGAGGCTGGAGGAAAATGATGCCTTCTTATCACCTCCTTCTCTTTGTATGTCTCTGTATTTTTTTAAGTCTTCAGAAGGCAGGAGCTGATGATGAATTCTTAAGCAGATCACACTGATAATTGTATTTCAGAACTGTCAGCTCCGTGAAGACTGTCCACCGGCTGTCTCCACTCACTCGAGCTATTTGTGTCACTGTTTCTCAGGACTCAGCCCTCAATAAAACCGAATCACTGGGGATATTGTTAAGTTGTCCGAAGGGATTATTAGATCGAAGGGAAATTTATGGATGACACTTTGTAACAATTAATCAGGAGCTGTTGATGAAGTTAAGTTAGTTCTTTTATTCCTGGACCAAAATATACATACATACACACACATATATACGTATACATACAATATACATATACATACACACACGTATAAAATCATAATAATATTCAGTCCTTATACCAATTGTGAAATGGCTCATTTTGTCACTCTGTTTGATTAATGGACCTTTTGGAGTCCCTCAAAAGTCCTAGTAATACAAATAAAAAGAATCATAAATATTGAATAAGCTCACAGCACAGTTAACCTTGACTACATTTTGGAACATTCTTGGAGAAATTTTGTTCTACAGAAAATAAATTGCTATGGGGATTTAAAAAAAAAAGTAAGTGCTCTCCTACCAAACTGGAGATTTTGGAGAATGTCCCCTCTCTAACCTTGCCACTCTTAGTAATCTGTTGTGATTAATTAGTGTAGTTGGCTTTACAATCAGATCAGCTAAGTGCTAGTGTGCTGGTGTATTCTACCTACAGGCTGGCCGGGCTACAGAGGGAGGAAGACGGGAGCAGGGAAAGGTCTGGAGCTAATGGGGACAGAGTTGCCACCCTGCGCGGTGCTAGTCTGGGACAGTGAGTGAGGACCATTTCAGAGAGTTGCTGATAGAGCTGGGGGTGGGTGCACATTGCCTTTTCAAAAGCCTTCCGTGTGTGTGTGTGTGTGTGTGTGTGTGTGTGTGTGATGCAGGAAATGCCGGGCTTTCTCAGCGTCTTAGTCATCTAGTGCTGCTATAACAGAAATACCGCAAGCGAATGGGTTTAACAAAGAGAAGTTTGTTCTCTTACAGTACAGTAGGCCAGAAGTCCAAATTTGGCTCTGGAGGAAGGTCCTTGTCATTAGTCTTCCCTTGTTCTGGGAGCATCTCACTGCAGGAACCTCAGGTCCAAAGAATGTGCTCTGCTCCCGGCATTGCTTTCTTGGCGGTGTGAGGTCCTCATGTCTCTCTGCTTGCTTCTCTCTTTTATATCTCAAAAGAGATTGGCTTAAGACACTATCTAATCTTGTAGATCTCATCAATATAACTGCCACTAATCCATCCAGTTACATCATAGTGGTAGGATTTACAATACACAGGGAAATCACATCAGATGACAAAATGGTAGACAGCCATACAGTACTGGGAATCATGACCCAGCCAAGTTGGCAGATATTTTGGGGGGACACAGGTCAATCCATGATACTCAGGCTAAATCCACCCTTACTAGCCTGGAGCCATTGCTGACTAGTTCTAATCCAGGTTTGATCAGTCATTTGATCCAGGAAACTGATTCTAACTAGGTTGTGTTGTGGTGGTGGCGTTGTTAGCTGTCATGGAGTCGGTCCCCAACTCACAGCGAGCCCATGCACAATGGAACAAAATGCTGCTGGGTCCTGCACCATCCCCATGATGAGTTGGGGATGGAATTGTTGTGATCCATAGGATTTTCATCGGCTGATTTTTGGAAGTAGATCGCTAGGCCTTTTCTCCTAGAAGCTCTGCTGAAACCTGTTCAGCATCGCAGCAACACCCAGGCCCCCAAAATAAGGAGGAACTCTTTGCTGACAGTGCAGAGTGGTACTCTATTAGAGAGCACCTGCCACAGCCCCACTTGGTGTTTCCAAGGCAAGTGTATGTCTGTCATGTGACACCTCTACATAAGGTAGCCCTGTTGCTGAGGGGGTGTCCCAAAACATCACTTGGTACTTGGTTAGGGCCTTTCACACTGGCAAAGGAAGGTAGGAATTTTCAGATAAACCCCAAAATAAAACCCTGCTGATATTCTTCAGACCAGAAGCTGGGAGAATGGCCTCTTTAGCATAACCCTGTCCAGTGCTGAAGGGCAGCTGTTCAACATCACTATGGCATCTACCTTTCCCTGGAAAAGAGGGTGCTGGGGAGACACCTCAAGGAAAGGACTGCCCCATTCCCAGTTATCCATGCTCTGTGGGACCATAAAAAGACTTGAAGCCATGTTGAGTCCATGTATTAAGGTAGAAATGACTAACTGGGACTCTTTTATGAAAATGCACATGATTATTGTAGAAAACTCAGAAAATGCTGAAAAGCATACAAAAGAAAATATAAAGTGTCTATTTCCACTGTGTTGTTGAGAGAGAACCATTGTTGACATTTTAATCCATTTCCTTCCAGCCTTTTTTCTATGCATATATGGTTTACCAAAATCATTGTCATACTGAACATGCTACTTTATAGCTTGTTTTTTTTTTTAATTCAACAGTGCATCATGAATTTTTTAATGATTTTTTAATGGATATACCCTCACAGAAATATAATTTTTCTATTTTAAATTATACTGAGACAAAGAGCTTTATATGCAAATATCTGTGCTCATCTCTTGATTATTTCTCTTGGGTAGATTTATAGAAATGGCATTCACGTGAAGGCTATAAATGTTGTAAAGGTGTTTGTTGTCATTGTGCTGTGTGCCGTGCAGACGATTCTGACTCATAGCAATGCTATATGACAAAGTAGAACTGCTCTATAGGGTTTCTTAGGCTGTAATCTTTATGGCAGCAGATCACCAGGTCTTTTCTCCCTTGAAGCTGCTGGGTGGGAAAGGTGTTTGTTATATATTGCCAAACTGCCCTGCAGAAAGGTGGTATCAGCTCACCCCCACCCCCACCAGTCAGAGAAATGTCCCTAATGAGCTTGATCGCTCCGTCCCTTTGGCTGGAATGTTCACAGACAAATCGAGTGTGATGGAGAACCTGAAGATAAGCGCAAGCCTCTTACATGGCTCTTAGTAAATGGAATCACAGCATCTTATGAGGCACAGGCAGAATACGTGAAAAGCAATATCCTCTTTAGATAACCCAAAATTCCATGACAGACCCTGGAAATATGACTAAGGAGGAGAAAATTTCTAGGTCATTGAGACAATGGCAGTATTATTGGGAAGGGGCAAGTTGGAAAAGAAAGTGAAGAACAGGGAAACTAACAGGAGTTGAAAACTTCATCCCTACCAGGTGGGAGTGCAGATGAGAGCCTCGTCATCTTGACAGAGATCAGAACTGGAAGGACCACTGGGAATTGTTTCTCAGAAAAGTGACTCACCCAAGACCACTTGTCTAACAAAAGGCCCCCAAACAGAATTGAGATCCCCCTTCCTTCCGTACAACCAGCACCTCCCTGTCTGTGCATGAATGGAACACTTCTACTAGGTCAACGTATTATTTTGCCAGAGGTTGTAATTATTTTTATTGAATCGAATGATTTTTAAATGAACTGACTTGATAATTTGGCATAATGGAGAACTCACCTGGGACACTGCCAGCACCTCAACTCTGACTCAGCCACCTTTGAGTCATGATTATTTTTTAATTTGGCACAATTACCGGTGATGTAAATGCCACAGTCTAAGTGGTTTGATGACACAGCATGTTAAGAACACGACTCTGGAGCCACACTGCCATGCTCAAGCTGTGTCACCTCAGGCAAGTAACTTATCCTGTCTGAGCCTCAGTTTCTTCATCTATAAAATGAGGATAACACTAGTATGTACCTCAGAGAATCGTGGGGGCTTAAACGAGCTATCATATGTAAAGTGTTTAAAACAACATCTGGAACATATAAAGTGCTACTTGAGTGTTTGGTAGTACAGCTTCAGAAATAGCCCACCTACATGATAATCTATTTTTATAAATCACTTTCTGGAGACAACATCATTCTCTGTTCTCTGTGCCTGGCAGAAAATGGATACTCAATAAATGTTTGTTGTGTGAATGGATGGATCCATTTTGTCCATTGAGCCCTCATATGCAGGTTGCCCCTCATGGTAGGACTTTGAAGGGATACCAGTGAAGTTGTTGTTAGGTGCTGTTGAGTCAGTTCCTACTCATAGTGACCCTGTATACACAGAATGAAACATAACCTGGTTCTGCACCATCCTCACAATTGTTATGCCTGATCCCACTGTTGCAGCCACTGTTGATACATCTCATTGAGGGTCCTCTTTTTCACTGACCCTTTACTTTATCAAGCATGATGTCCTTCTCCAGGGTCCCTCCTGATAACATGTCCATTCTTGCTTCTTGTCTTCTTCCAAGACAGATTTGCTTGTTCTTCTGGCAGTCCATGGTGTATTCAATATTCTTTGCCAGCATCATAATTCAAAGGTGTCACTTCTTCTTCAGCCTGCCTTATTCATTGTCTAGCTTTTGCATGCATATGAGGTGACTGAAAAACACCATGGCTTGGGGCAGGCGCACCTTAGTCTTCAAAGTGACATCTTTGCTTTGTAAGACATTAAAGAGGTCTTTTGTAGCAGATACGCCCAATGAAATACTTCGTTGGATTTCTTGACTGCTTCTTCCATGGGCGTTGATTGTGGATCCAAGTAAAATGAAATCCTTGACAACGTCAGTATTTTCTTCATTTATCAGGATGGTCCAGTTGTGAGGATTTTTGTTTTCTTTATGTTGAGATGTAATCCATACTGAAGGCCCAGTGAAATTACCCAATAGCAATTATGGAAATTATCATTCACTGGGAGCCTTCTAAGTGTTGAGTGCTTTGCATATGTAATTCCTGAATCTCAAAGTGACACAGTGGGCCTTGTCCCTATTCTTTAAAGAAGAAGGCAGAGGTTTAACAGTTTAATGGTTTGTGCTGGATAACACAGAGTCAGGTGCCAAGCCACCTCTATGGGACTGTCCCAGGCAGTGGCAGGGCACCAAGCTTGTTCTTACCCATATTCTGCCCTTCTCTTGCTTTCATCCATTTTTTTTCTTTTTCTTGTCATACATATGAACATTTACCAAGAGGCAGGGACAAAACCCATCACACAACCAGTTCTGCAAGCTTGATAAAGTCCTACAACTCTGTCTTTGGAGGCTCTGACCACACCTTGCTTGGAAAGGGTTCACTTGAGGTAAACACCCTGGTATCATAGAGTCAGCGTTCAGTGAACTTCATTGATTCTTTGTTTGCACAGTTTCACAGCTCTGAAACCGGGGTGCATTTTGCAATCGATGGCATAACTGCTGCAGGCCAGGGGGCAGGTATAAGGTAGTGTTATTGCCCACATAGGCTTGGATTTGGTTGTTTTCCCTGGTGGCATGACTGGACCACTAAAAATCCCCCAAACCAAAAACCAAACCCTTTGCCATCGAGTCAATTCCAACTCATGGTGACCCAATAGGACAGAGTAGAACTGCCCTGTAGGGTTTCCAAGGAGTGGCTAATGGATTCGAACTGCCGACGTTTTGGTTAGCAGCCAAGCTCTTAACTACTGTGTCTCTAGGGTTCCCCAAACCCCCAGTGTTAGCAAAAAAATATTTAGGTACTATTTGAGGAAGGCATGTGAGTTGTGATTGTATGGAACTCTCTCCTTGACACCTTCTGATACGATCAGTCAAACATGGAGAATGGGTGTCAGTGGGTGGAAGTAATTTCTGGAGTCAACAGTGGCTCACTTCAGAAATGCTGCACTATCAACTCCCCTGATGGTGTGCGGATGTAATGTATGGACAGACATGGACATTGATGACCTTCAGTTGAAAAGTGGTTCGGATGATTAGGCTCTGTATATGAAAATACTTTAGAAATATCTTTGCCAATTCATTGCACTTATGTTTTCCTTTCTATGTGTATACAAAAGTGTTGTTGTTGGGTGCCATCAAATCAATCTCAACTCATAGCGAGTCCATGCGACAGCAGAACTGCCCCATAGGGTTTTCTAGGCTGTAATCTTTATGGGAGCTGATTTCCAGGTCTTTTTCCCGCAGAACTGCTGAGTGGGTTTGAACCTCTAACCTATGGTTAGCAGCTGAGCGCTTAACCATTGCACCACCAGGACTACTTGTACAAAAGTAGATAATATGCTAAAATGTATCTAAATCAGTCTAAATTAAATATGTCTAAATTAGTCTAGAAGAACTAGTCTAGTAAGCATAAAATAAAAATAGAAACTGATAAGGAAGCATCGCGTTATAGTTTAATTGGCGGCAGTTTGTCTTCAGGGTATGTAAATTAACAGTGCATCTTGTAATTGATAAGTCTCAGATTAGATGAAAACCACTATGTGGTTGGCATCAGGAAACAGGAATCCTCCAAATCAGCCTCTGGACGAAGACCATTTCAGAACAGGCCTTGGGCACCATCTGAAGTGATACAGACTCTTGGGCCTCATGACATCGTGCTCTGGCCTGGGAGGAAATGCCTAAAACTTTTCTTGCCAACCTCCGTATCTTGCATGGCATATCTTGTTTCATTCTTTTGATTTTAATCTTTTTGCGTACTTATGTTTTATGTATGTTTTTGGTAAACAGCATATGATTGCATTTTTAAAACAGTCTGGCAATCTTGGTCATTTAACTAGAAATTAATATAATTTAGTGTAATTAGTACTATAGATAGATTTATATTTAACATCTTACTCTGTTCTTTCTATCCCACCTCACCCTCCTATTATAATCTGAGCTTGGTGTGTGTGTTTTTCTTTCTCATCTTTTTGCCTTCTTTTGGATTGTTTTTTTATTTCATTTTTTCCCCCCACTAATTTTTTTTTTTTTACTACTTTCAGTAATAGCTCTAGAAATTACATGTACATTTACCATCTAGGACCCTGGTGGTACAGTGGTTAAGCACTTGATTTTTAATCAAAAGGTTGACCGTTCAGACCCACCAGCTGCTCCACAGGAGAAAGATGTGGCAGTCCGCTTCCATAAAGATTATAGCCTTGGAAACCCTGTCGGGTAGTTCTACTCTCTCCTATGGGGTTGCCTTGGGTTGGCATCAACTCAGTGGCAACGGGTTTGGCTTTTTTTTTTTTTGACACATCAAGTCTAAAGTTAAGGAATACCTTTGCCCTCTTCCTGGATAAGACAAAGGCCTTGTTGTTGTTGTTAGGTGCTGTTGAGTCGATTCCGACTCAGAACGACCCTACGCACAACAGAACGAAACACTGCCCGGTCCTGAGCCATCCGTACAATCATTGTTATGCTTGAGCTCATTGTTGCAGCCACTGTGTCAATCCACCTCGCTGAGGGTCTTCCTCTTTTCCCCTGACCCTGTACTCTGCCAAGCGTCATGTCCTTCTCCAGGGACTGATCCCTCCTGACAACATGTCCAAAGTATGTAAGGCGCAGTCTCGCCATCCTTGCTTCTAAGGAGCATTCTGGTTGTAATTTTTCTAAGACAGATTTGTTCGTTCTTTTGTCAGTCCATGGTACATTCAATATTCTTTGACAACACCACAATTCAAAGGCGTCAATTCTTCTTTGGTCTTTCTTATTCATTGTCCAGCTTTCACGTGCATATGATGCGATTGAAAATACCATGGCTTGGGTCAGGCGCACCTTAGTCTTCAAGGTGACATCTTTGCTCTTCAACACTTTAAAGAGGTCCTTTGCAGCAGATTTACCCAATGCAATACGTCTTTTGATGTCTTGACTGCTGCTTCCGTGGCTGTTGATTGTGGATCCAAGTAAAACGAAATCCTTGACAACTTCAGTCTTTTCTCCGTTTATCATGATGTTGCCCATTGGTCCAGTTGTAAGGATTTTTGTTTTCTTTTTGTTGAGGCGGAATCCATACTGAAGGCTGTGTGGTCTTTGATCTTCATTAGTAAGTGCTTCAACTCCTCTTTGCTTTCCGCCAGCAAGGTTGTGTCATCTGCGTATCACTGGGTATTAGTGAGTCTTCCACCAATCCTGATGCCCTGTTCTTCTTCATATAGTCCAGCTTCTCAGATTATTTGCTCAGCATACAGATAGAATAAGTGTGGTGAAAGGATATAATCCTGATGCACACATTCCCTGATTTTAAACCATGCAGCATCCTCTTGTTCTGTTTGAACAACTGCCTCTTGGTCTACGTACAGGTTCCACATGAGCACAATTATGTGCTCTGGAATTCTCATTCTTCACAATGTTATCCATAATTTATTATGATCCACATAGCCAAATGCCTTTGCATAGTCAATAAAACACAGGTAAACATATTTCTGGTATTCTCTGCTTTCAGCCAAGATCCATCTGACATCAGCAATGATATCCCTCATTCCACATCCTCTTCTGAATTTGGCTTGAATTTCTGGCATTCCACTGTTGATGTACTGCTGCAACCACTTTTTTTTTCTTTAATTGTACTTTAGATAAAGGTTTACAGAACAAACTAGTTTCTTATTAAACAGTTAGTACACATACTGTTTTATGACATTGGTTGAGCACCCCACGATATATCATAACTCTCTCTTCTCAACCTTAGGTTCCCCATTACCAGCTTTCCTGTCCCTTTCTGCCTTGTAGTCCTTGCCCCAGGGCTGGTGTGCTCCATTAGTCTCGTTTTGTCTTATGGGCCTTTCCAATCTCTGGCTGAACCTCAGGACTGACTTCATTACTGAGCTAAGAGAGTGTCCGGGGGCCATACTCTCAGGGTTTCTCCAGTCTCTCTCAGGCCAGCAAGTCTGGTCTTCTTTTTGAGTTAGAATTTTGTTCTACATTTCTCCCTAGCTCTGTCTGGGACCCTCTATTGTGATCCCTGTCAGAGCAGTCAGTGGTGGTAGCCGGGCACCATCTAGCTACACTGGACTCAGTCTGGTAGAGGCCTTGGTAGATGTGGTCCATAAGTCCTTTGGACTAATCTTTCCCTTGTATCTTTAGTTTTCTTCATTCTCCGTTGCTCCCGAAGGGATGAGACCAGTGGAGTATCCTAGATGGCCGCTCACAGGCTTTTAAGACCCGAGATGGTACTCACCACAGTAGAATGTAGAATATTTTCTTTATAAACTATGTTTTGCCACTTGAGCTAAATGTTCCCAGAAACCATGGTCCTTACAGCCCTCTGCTCAGCAATTCAGTCCCTCAGGGAGTTTGGATGTATCTATGGAGCTTTTTTTTTTATGGAGCTTCCATGACCTTGCCTTGTACAAGTTGTGCATGCTTCCCAAGTATTGTATACTGTCTTACCCTTCACCAAAGTTACCACTTATCTATTGTCTATTTAATGTGCAACCACTTTTGAATGGTCTTCAGGAAAATTTTTTGTACCTGTGATATTAACTACATTGTTCAATAATTTCTGCATTCTGTTGGATCACCTTTCTTTGGAATGGGCAAAGTTATTGATCTCTTCCAGTCCAGGTAGCTGTCTTCCAAATTTCTTGCATAGATGAGTGAGCACTGTCAGTGCTGCATCTGTTTGTTGGGACATCTCAGTTGGTCTTCCACCAATTCCTGGAGCCTTGTTTTTCGCCAGTGCCTGCAGTGCAGCTTGGACTTCTTCCTTCAGTACCATCGGTTCTTGATCAGATTCTACTTCCTGAAATAGTTTAATGTCAACCAATTCTTTTTGATAGAGTGACTCTGTGTATTCCTTCCATCTTCTTTTGATGCTTTCTGTGTCATTCAATATTTTGTCCATAGAATCCTTCGGTATTGCAATTAGAGGCTTAAATTTTTTCTTCAGTTCTTTCAGCTTGAGAAATGCCAAGCATGTTCTTCCCTTTTGATTTTCTAACTCCAGGTCTTTGCAAATTTCATTATAATACTTTACTTTGTTTTCTTGAGCCACCCTTTGAAATCTTGTGCTCAGGTCTTTTACATCATCATTTGTTCCCATCCCTTTAACTACTCGATATTCAAGAGCAAGTTTCAGAGTCTCTTCGGACATCCGTTTTGGTCTTTCTTTTCTGTCTTTTTAATGATCTTTTGCTTTCTTCATGTATGATGTCCTTGATGTCATTCCACAACTTGCCTGGTCTTTGGTCATTAGTGTTCAATGTGTCAAATCTGATCTTGCAATTGTCTCCAGATTCAGGTGGGATATACTCAACAGTTGTATTTTGGCTTCCATGGACTTGTTTTTATTTTTTTCAGCTTCAACTTAAATCTGCATGTGAGCAGTTGATGGTCTGTTCTGCAGTTGACCCCTGGCCTTATTCTGACCGATGATGTTGAGTTTTCCATCATCTCTTTCAACAGATGTAGTTGATTTGTTCCCTGTGTTTTCCATCCAGCGAGGCCCATGTGTATAGTTGTTATGTTGTTGAAAAAAAGTATTTGAAATTGATAAGTCATTGGTCTTGCAAAACTCTGTCACGTGATCTCTGGCATCATTTCAATCACCAAGGCCATATTTTCCAACTACCAATCCTTCTTTGTTTTCAACTTTTGTATTCCACTCGCCAGTAATTATCAATTCATCTTGATTGCAGGTATGATCAATTTCAGACTGCAGAAGTTGGTAAAAATGTTCAGTTTCCTCATCTTTGGCATTAGTTGCTGGTATGTAAATTTGAATAATAGTCGTATTAACTTATCTTCCTTTTAGGTGTATGGATATTATCCTATCGCTGACAGTGTTGTACTTCAGGATAGATCTTGAAATGTTCTTTTTGACAATGAATGCAGTGGAATTCCTCTTCAAACTATCATTCCTGGCATGGTAGACCGTATGATAGTCTGATGCAAAATGACCAGTGCCAATCCATTTCAGTTTACTAATGCCTAGGATATTGATATTTATGCATTCCATTTTTGACAACTTCAGTTTTCCTAGATTCATACTTTGTATGTTCCACATTCCAGTTATCAATGGATGTTTGCAGCTGTTTCTTCTCATTTTGATTCATGCCATATCAGCAAACGAAGGTCCTGAAAGCTTGACTTCATCCACATCATTAAGGTTGACTCTACTTTGAGGAGGCAGCTCTTCCCCAGTGTTCTTTTGAGTGCCTTCCAACCTGAGGGGCTCATCTTCTGGCACTATATCAGACAGTGTTCCATGGCTATTCATAAAGTTTTCACTGGCTGATTTTTTTCGGAAGTAGACTGCAAGGTCCTTCTTCCTAATCTGTTTTAGCCTGGAAGCTCTACTGATAACCTGTCCACCATAGGTAACTCTGCTGGTAGTTGAAATACTGGTGGCATAGTTTCTAATATCACAGAAACAGGCAAGCCACTATAGTACAACACAATGACAGATGCATGGTGGGCATACACATATAGTTACATATATATATAAAACCAAAACCAAATCCATTGCTGATGAGACAATTCCGAATCATAGAGACTCTATAGGACAGAGTAGAACTGCTCCATAGCATTTCCACGGAGCAGCTGGTGGATTCCAACTGCTGACCTTTTGGTTAGCAGCCATAGCTCTTAACCACTGCAGCACCAGAACCACCCCCCTTACACACAATATACATATGTACATGTATTTTTTAACCTTAGAAACAATTATACGTTTGTATACTTTTTATAGATTGAATTATGTCCCCCCTAAAATGTGTGTCAATTTGGCTAGGCCATGATTTCCAGTATTGTGTAATTGTCCACCATTTTGTCATCTGATGTGATTTTCCTATGTGTTATAAATCCTACCTCTATGATGTTAATTAGGCAGGATTAGAGGCAGATATATTAAAGAGTCAGGACTCAATTTACAAGATTAGGTTGTATATCGAGTCAATCTCTTTTAAGATATAAAAGAGAGAAGTGAGCAGAGAGACAGGGTGACCTCCTACCACCAAGAATGAAAACCAGGAGGGGAGTGCCTCTTTTGGACCCAGAATCCCTGTGCCAAGAAGCTCCTAGACCAGGGGAAGGTTGATGACAAGGACCTTCCGCCAGAGCTGACAGAGAAAGCCTTCTCCTGGAGCTGGCACCCTGAATTCGGACTTCTAGCCTCCTAAACCGTGAGAATAAACTTTTGTTTGTTAAAGCCATCCACTTGTGGTGTTTCTGTTACAGCAGCACTAGATAACTGAGACAATACTCAATATCCATTCGGATTTACCTATATGCTTCCAATTTTCTTTATTCACTCTTTCTCACATTGAGGCTTCCATATAAGATGACTTCCCTTCTCTTGAAGTACAGTTTCTTTAGAAATTGCCATCTGCTTGCAGCAAATTTGCTCAGTTTTTGTTTGTCTGAAAGTATCTTTGTTTTGTCCTCATTCTTGAAAGATAATTTTGCTAGGCATAGAATTATAGACCTTCAGCACATGGAAGTTCTGTCTTCAGACTTCCATTGTTGCCATTGACAACTTAGCTTTTATTTGGTAACTACTTTTTTTCTCTTTTTTCTTTCTGATGTTCTTCAGTTTCACTATAATGTGTTTAGGTGTGAATTTCTTTGTTTTTATCCTACTTGGTAATCATTGGTCTTCCTGAAGCCTTTAATTATTGCTTTTCATCAATTCTGAAAAACTCTCAGCAATTATTTCTTCAAATATTGCCTCTCTCACATTCACTTTCTCCTCTCCTAAACCCTGGTGGCATAGTGGTTAAGTACTACGGCTGCTAACCAAAGGGTCGGCAGTTCAAATCTGCCAGGCGCTCCTCGGAAACTCTATGGGGCAGTGCTCCTCTGTCCTATAGGGTCGCTGTGAGTTGGAATGGACTTGACAGGACTGGGTTTGGTTTTTTTGGTTTTATGAAAATGGTTAGAGTTAAGTTATGTCTTCTCACTCTGTCCTTCTTATCTCCTAAAACCTTTCTTTTATATTTTCTTTTCCGTCTCTTTGAGCCTCTGATATATTTTGGAAAATTTCTTCCCATCTGTATTCCAATTCATGAATTATTTCTTCAGCTATAGCAATGAAAATCATTAATTGAATTGTTAATTTCAGTTATTGTATGTTTTTTTACTTCCTAAAATTATATCCAGTTCTTCAAATACTCAAGGTCATTTTAATATTTTTCTTGAACTTTACCTCTTTAAATTCAGTAAGCATTGTTACTTTATAATCTGGAGCTATTAATTCCTAAAGTCTTTGCCTGTTTTTGTCTCTAGTTTTTGCTTTGTTTATTTCTGCTGGTTCTGGCGCATGACATGTTATTTCTTTATATGATTAAGTATTCCTAATTATGATCTGCTCATTTCCCTTGTGGGAATTCTTTGAAGTTAAAGATGAAGATGTATTCCTTCAGAGAGAATTTGTTTGCTTCATGCAGGGGCCTTGGACATACTATCAGTGGGGTCCACTTGGCACTGAATTCATGGGTTTGAGGTGTTTTTCAATCAGATAATATGAATTTGAGGTTCAAACCCAAAGGTTGGCTTGTGGTTACAGTTACCAGGGACTTATTATTATTTTTTCCTCTATCTCAGCACCAAGCCTTCTCCCTTTGGGTGGCCTGGACTTTGCCTTCATTCCCAGGGCATCCTACAAAGCTGTGGAAACAGAGGCTCAGGTATTCCATTCCTGCCACATTCCTTCAAAGTAGAAGTGGCTTCAATGTTCCACTTACCTCTGTGTTTCCAGTTCCGCCTACACTTTGGCCCAATAATCCCTTACCAGTTTGTCAGCTCTTGATGATTTTAAGACAAAAAAATTTTGTATCTAACCGTTTTAGTTGTTGACAGTTGGGGAGTTGGTGCCCATACCTATATTATCAGAAACAGAAGTCCCACCTGCCTCATTTCCTTGTGCCTCCAAATGGCCTCTTGGTGCCAGGGCTTCCAACTACTATGCCCCAAGTGGACCCTTGGGTTTGCCCTGTGCTACGGAAATTCCCGTGCCTCTTATTTCCCATCAAGTTTCACCTGTATCCATAGGTTATTAAGTTGAACGGGACCTTCTAGATAATCCAGGCCAATGGTTCTTAAATGCAAACTCACCAAAACATATATGAATATAGTATTGGGTAGAAGTGCGGGCTTGAGGTCAGACTGCCAAGCTCCAAACTGGGCTTGATCGCTTACTAACTGTGGCCAAGTTACTCAGCTTTTTTTTTTTTTTTTTATTGTGCTTTAAGTGAAAGTTTATAAATCAAGTCAGTCTCATATAAAAACTTATATACACCTTGCTATGTATTCCTAGCTGCTCTCCCCCTAATGAGACAGGACACTCCTCCTCTGTACCCTGTATTCCTATGTCCATTCAGCCAGCTCCTGTCCCCTTTGCCTTCTCATCTCGCCTCCAGATAGGAGCTGCCCACACAGTCTTATGTGTCTACTTGAGCCAAGAAGCTCACTCCTCACCAGTATTATTTTCTGTCTTATAGTCCAGTCCAATCCCTGTCTGAAGAGTTGGCTTTGGGAATAGTTCCAGTCTTAGGCTAACAGAAGGTCCAGAGACCATGGCCTCTGGGGTCCCTCTAGTTTCAGTCAGACCATTAAGTCTGGTCTTTTCACAAGAATTTGGTTACTCAGCTTCTTGATGCTTACCAACTTCTATAAAATGGAATAAATATTAGTAACTACCTAAAATGTTCGTTTTGGGACTAAAATGAGATAACGAGTAAAGCAGTTAGTATAGTACCTTCTCCAATAGTAAAGAAATTATAGTTATTAGTATCAGAATTTCCCATGGAGGTTCATAAATGGACAGTCAGGCCTCCCAAATCTCTCCAGATCTACAGACTTAGAATCTCTCTAGTGGGTCCTGAGAATGAAGATGTTCAGCTACCTCCATAGAAAAGTGTGACCCATACCACATTCTGAGAACCACCCATGCAGTCCACCCCTCTTGTTGCCATTGTAGAGGTTACATGACCTACTCATGTCCAGGGAGCTGGTCAGAGTCTTGACTAGTGTCCAGCCCCAGATCTTGACTGTGATCCAGTGCATTCCTCCCTTGACCCTGTCATTTTACCAACACTGTCTCCTGCCTAGAGTTTCATTTCCTTCCTCTTTTCCCAGTGACCATGGGTGCTAACAAGTTAAATAGGTCAGTGAATAAACTAAAATGTCGTTCAGATAATTCATAATCTTAGTGGAAAACCATCTTTCCTCATCTCATTGGAAAACTGTTGCCATCAGTAGATCTGTTGGTGATGCATGCAGGCTGGGACCACTTTCCTGCAGCCCCTGGGTCTACCAACACTCTCCCTTCCCTGGACACCAAGAGCTGGCTGCCTTGTCCAACTCATCTACTTCATGGTGAGCTCCTTCATTCTACAAATATTTCTTGGCTTCCTGTTGGGTACAGGCTTGTGCTGAGCATGGGGATACAGAAGGTAACAGAACCAATACAGTTCTTGCTTACCTAGAGGTTACAGCTTATGGGACAGAGATCATGCTGTGTAGCTGTTGCATGTTCAGTTTAGTAGAGTGATTGGTACACAGTTGGTGCTCAATGAGTGAGAGTTGAATGGGTTAAGGAATAAGCAGAGTCACCCTGAACTATCTCCAGGTGAGCATTTGGGGTGGCCCCATGCCCAGCACTGCGGCAGAAGTAAGCCCAGCAGTTCTGGTCCGTTGACTTCTCTTGGAGCTGCCCTACCATTGTACCTGGAGGCTCTTCCGCCATGGAGCCTGGGGAGGCTGGGACATCCCTTCACTCCCCTGTAATCACCCACCCCCTCATTTACATGGGCAGAGCGGGGGTGGGGGAGCTAATTTTCTTGAGGGATTGGTGCCGCACTGGTTTCTTAGGGCTGCTCTATGGTTGAATTTGATATAAAATACATGTTCCTGTTCATTGCCATTTATGTGTTAGTTATCATTAACAGCCATTATAATTTTTTTCCCAGTGGCAATTACATTGATATTACTATATCTAAATCAAAGAGGACATTGCAGCAATTACTGTCATAAGTTGATTGGGAACCACCTAATTTTTAAGTGACACTATTTTCTTATCAGCACAATAATTTCCCTTTGCAATAAATAATGTACCAGGAGAGTTGTGCAACCAAAAAGTATAGATGTTCTCATTTGCAAAGAGAACTAGCATGCCATTTTACACGATTTTTTTTTAAATAAACAGAACATGTACCTACAGTTTCTCTTTCGTAACAGTAACAAAATGGAAAGATCTGAAATCCTAGGACTGGTAAATATTTTAACAGATTTTGAACCCAGGAGCTAAATTGCAGGGGATGGGTAGGGAATGAGCTTTTCCTGATTTAAATCTTTTGCTTAATTACATGAAGAGAGGGAGGGGAGAGACAGAGAAGGAAAGGAAGAGGGAATAGGAGGTGGAGGACATCCCATCCAGCCTTCCTTCTACTTGGTTGAGTAGCTCCCTCCCCCCAACCCAGAGGTCATAGTCAAGCGGTCTACTAGGGTGTCTTGTGGGCTCGATAGTGTTACCCCCTATATGCATGGCAGAAATTCACCCACAGTCACCTCAGCTCCTCCCAGACCACACCCAGGACCAGAAGCCTGGGGAGCAGTAGCCCTAGGATATGAGGGGAGTTCTGCCTGGAACCTCAAATTCTTTTAGCAGGGCAGAACCTTTTCTTTCCTAGTTGGTGATGGGACTTTGAAAGGGAGGGGGGTCAGTGGCTTCTGTCAGCTCTCAAACCCTGGTGGTGTAGTGGTTAAGTGCTATGGCTGCTAACCAAAGGGTCGTCAGTTCGAATCCGCCAGGCCCTCCTTGAAACTCTATGGGGCAGTTCTACTCTGTCCTGTAGGGTCACTATGAGTTGGAATCAACTTGACAACACTGGGTTTGGTTTTTTTTTTTTGGTTCTCTTCCTGAGGGCCTTTTCCCAGTGGTTGAGCCTGGGTGTGAGTGGTGGGTAGCAGTTTCCAGGAGTGGAGAAGGGAACCCCTTGGAGGAGGGCAAGCTTCCCTTTTCTGTGGTCCAGCTGAGGTGGCCCGGAGATGGCAGGAGGAGCTTGCCTACAGAGCAGGAGGTGGTCGCCATCTTCCTTCAGGAACCCCTTGACCCCTCCCACCACTCTTGAAGTTCTCTCTGGAGTTTGTCCCCACTGCTGTGTATCCTTCTCCCCGACTCTACCTCCCTGCATCTAGCTGAAGGGACTGAAGCTCTTCTCCTTTCAATGGTCCTCTGTTCATTCCAGCCTCCTCAGTAGAGACATCTTCCCTAGCTCCAGGAGTGCAAACTTCAGCTCAAACGCCCCAGCTTCTTGGAGCTCCTCAGGAACAACCCATCCTTCCTCTTCCACGCCCTCTGGAACTTTCCTGCCACTCTGAGCCTAACAGACCTGGCTCAACAATGACTGACAGTTTCTAGCTGTGTGATATTAGGAAAGTCATCTACCTTCTCTGAGCCTCAGTATCATCAGTAAGTGGAAATAAAAGCATCTTCCTGAGTCACGTATCCCACAAGTATTTATCGAGCACCTGGCCTGCTGGGCGAGCTGCGGATCCTGAAGTGAGATGGCCTTGGCCCCACCAACTGTCTTATTTACTAGCTTAGCACTCTGTGCCTCAGCTCCCTTGTCTGCACAGGAGAGTGATGGTAACAACAGAGTCTACCTCATGGGGTTGTTAATGTGGGTTAAAGGAGTTATTACATGGAACAGCTGTGTCTGCACATGGCACACGAAGAGTGAGATGTACTAGATGTTATTATGATTGACCCTGACAAAGGGCATCCTCTCCAGCACTGATCTTGTAGCCTACACTGTCCAACATGGCAGCCATGGGCCACATGCTGCTGAGCACTAGAAACACAGCTTATCCAAACTACTTTGAAAAAAGGAAAGCAAAAAATGTCATCCATCTTTTTTTTTTTTAATATTGAGCACAAGTTGAAATGACAATATTTTGAATATATGGTGTTAAATGGAAACCCTGGTGACGTAGTGGTTAAGTGCTACAGCTGTGAACCAAAGTGTCGGCAGTTTGAATCCGCCAGGCGCTCCTTGGAAACTCTACGGGGCAGTTCTACTCTGTCCTATAGGGTCACTATGAGTCGGAATCGACTCGACAGCACTGGGTTTGGTTTTGGTTTGGGTGATTGCGTTAAAAGCTATTGGGAAAATTCACCTTTTTTTTTTTTTTAACTGTTGTAAATATATATAGAACACAAGGCTATTCAACGTCTTTCACGTGTACAATACAGTAACACCAGTTACGTTCATAGTGTTGTGTAACCCTCACCAGTATCTGTTGCCAGATTTTCTATCACCATCAACAGAAGCTCAATGCTTCCTCCACGGAGACTCCCCCTCCCACCACCGGTAGAGACTAATAAACTTTGGTCTCTACACATGTGTCTGTTCTCACCTGTTTTCTTTTAATATGGCTACTTGAAAATGTAAAATTACATTTGCAGCTCACATGATACTTCTACTGGAAAGTGCTGGTCTAGAGAACGATGTATTGAGGATTTAATTGCAGAGCGTATCAAGGGCTGAGCACAAAGCTGGGACTCAGGCGGCATTCCTGATGCTGGTTTCTCCCCTCCATGGCCGGCCTCCCCTGGTGTCTGGTCCTCCCTGTGAAGCATGGGGTCCTGGGGCAGGACCTTGTCAGCACCTCATCCCTCGCACACAGCTGCAGCAGAGCCTTACTCAGGTGGGAGACTTCCTACACCTGTGATGATGGGTGGACGGCTGCTGTTCTGTGTGTGGCTGGGACCTGGCTGTTGGGCAGCAGGATCCACTCCCATTTCTCCAGCAGGTTCAGATATGGCCCAGAACCAGGGCCTCTGACTGCCCAGTGCCCTGGGGCTCTAGACTGGTGGTGGGCAGGGGACAAAGAGCGGCTGGCGAATCTGCCATCCTCCCCACCTGACTGTGCTGGCCACAGGAGGCCCTGGGAATGAGAAATAAACACGTGTGCAATAATGAGACTAGTGGTGGAGAGTCATCTTGAAAGGACAAGGAACAATTAAGCTCACTGCCTTACACATGTTAGAGTGACAGGGTGCCAATACTAAGCCCTGCCTACCTGTGTAACAGGCCCTATCTGTCTTCCCGGGACTGTCAGCCCAGCCGTCTTCCGCCTCTTCCCTCACATTGGGCCTGGTCCCCTCAAGGCTGCTGCACATGCCTGAGCTAGAGTTCTCCATCCCAGGCCCCAACCCTGGAGTAGGACAGTGTATCCAAACTCCCCCGTCCCATGTCTTGTCCTCACTGAGTGGACAGGGTCTGCATCTGAGTGACCTCCAGCCTGATTATAAGTGAACACTTAGTGATGCTGCTGGATTGTCTGACCAAGATGCTAGGATGACGCCCCATCTTGCAGAGGAAGGTGTGGACGGGCTGTCATGGGTGGGCATTGACAGAAGACAGTGGCAGCAGCATGGACCCCAGAGGGCAACGCCTGAGGACATAGCCTCCCTCATCAGGTGAGTGAGGGGAGGAGCTATTTGCACATGGGCTTCCAGTGCTGGGGCCAGTCTGCCCCTAAGTCTGCACTTCTCCAGTCCAGGCACTTGAGAGAAAGCCCACCTGGGAGGACGCAGGATGACTATCCTGCATCTTCTCTCACCTCGTCTTTCTTGAGAAAGTGGGGACTTTCAGCCACACTTCAGGCTGCTCCTACCATGGCCTCCTCAGTTCAGGCCATCCTTTCTCCCCGTGAGAGTGTGTTCACATTCCCCATCGCCAGTAAGATGTGAGGACTGGGCTCTGGCTGGCCCTGTGACATCCCCAGCCACAGAGGGCCAGCACTGGCATGAACATATGAAGGAGGACCTTCCAGGTGTCTTGATCATGCCTCTCCACTGGCTGATCATGCGGCCCGGTTCTCATGGCAGTCTGAGTTTGCTGGAGTCCCCTTCAACTTGCCTCTACCCCTAGGGATCCTATTTAAACACAGTGACAAGGCTGAGCCTAAGTGGGGCAGCAGGTGTGTACATGGAAGCTCTTTCCTACCATTTGCCGTGTCCTCTCCCGGCCCTGCCAGGCTCTGGTGGCTGCACACTCTCTCCTTCTTGCACTCACCAGGGCGTTTTCCACTGATCCACTGTGGACCCGTCTTCCCTGGGAGGGACAAAGACTTGTGTACAAGTGGCTAGGGTGGTCATGTGTGTGCTGTTTTGTGTTGGCCAGCGATGCGGATGTCACACTGGCTTCTGGCCCTTTGGTTCCCATTTCAGGTGGTGGCATCCACCATGCACGTCTCCAAGGGGAGACACCTCGGATCAGGGAGACACCTCGGATCAGGGAGACCCACGGCTGTTTGTAGTACCCCACGTGATCGTAAAGACCCGTGTACAGTGAGAATGTGAGTGGACATTTAAATGCAATGGGACTGGTATCCTTTGACGTGGCTGCAGACTTGTAAATTAGGGAGTTTTCCACCAAATATTATCACAGACATTCTGCCACTAATAGAACAGGTCAATTACCTTAGAGTTAGATGCTTTAGAAAAGTAGGCTCCAGATCTTCTCAGAAAGCATTTGGAAGTGCTTTACGTTGTGCAAGAAATGTGTTGGGGGTGGTGTAGAAGTGAGGGAGATGAGCCACCAGTCCAAGGCTCAGGCCTAGCTGCGGAGCTGTGTGTTCTTGGTCAAGTCATCATACCTTTCCTGGCCTCAATTTCTCCCCTACAAAATGAGGAAGTTGGACTGTACCATCTCTATTGTCCTTTTCAGACCTTAAAGTCTACAATTCTCTGGTCACAATTCTCAGTAAGTAGCACTCTGTCACACCATTGGGGGAAATGCAAAAGCAGAGAGTACAGGGGGAAAAATTACTATATTAACTGCCCCCCTCAAAAACAAAAAACAAAAAAAAGCCCACCAAACCCACTGCTGCTGAGTCGATTCTGACTCATAGCGACCCTATAGGACGGAGAAGAACTGATCCACAGGGTTTCCTAGACTGTGATCTTTATGGGAGCAGAGTGCCACATCTTTGAGGAGCAGGCTGGTGCATTTGAACCATTGACCTTTTAGTTAGCAGCCTAGAGCTTAACCATTGCACCACTAGGGCTCCTTATGTTAAGCCAAGTGACTGTAAATTTTGTAGAGTGGGAAACTCCTCACCGTCCTCAAAGAACATTGTTGTTGTTGTTAGATACCGTTGATTCTGACTCAGCAACCCCACGTGACAGAAAGAACTACCCCATAGGGTTTTCTTGACTGTAAAAAAAATAAAATAATTAAAAAAAATTTTTAATCTTTACAGATGAGGATCACCAGGTCTTTCTCCCATGGCACTGCTGTTTGGTTTGAACCCGCCAACCTTTCCGTTAGCAGCTGAGCTCTTAACCATTGCACCACCAGGGCTCCTTTCAAAGAAAATTAGAAAACAATTCCCTTTTGCCATAAAATGATTGAAAAACAAGCCATTCATCAAGAAGGAGTTAGTCCTAAATCTTCTGGTGATTTAATTTAGGAAAGCAATCAAGTGTAAATTCATTTTTGAACTTTAATCTCTGTATTCTGTATAAACAGAAACTTTCAGAGTTAAAATAACTATTGGGAATGTTGTAAATTAAGTGTTTTTATGGTCACCATCAAAAACATTCACTTGGTGTCACATGTGTCATTGGCTCAGTTTTAAGCAGTTGTTGTTGTTGGCTGTCGTCAAGTCAACTCTGACTCATGGCAACCTTACATGTGACAGAACAAAACATTGCCTGTTCCTGTGCCATCTTCATGGTCATTGGTATCTTGGAGCCCATTGTTGTGGCTGTCGTATCAGTCCATCTTCAGGCATTCCATGGTATTCTTCACCAACACCAAAGTTAGAATGCATCACTTTTCTTTTTCATTGTCCAGCTTTCACATGCATTATGAGGTCACTGAAAAGACCATGGCTTGGGTAATGTGCACCCTAGTCATCAAAGTGTCATGTTTGCTTTTTAAAACTTAAAAGAGATTCTTACAAGCAGTAGATGGCCAGGCAGACACCCCTCTCAGCACTCAGGGACTGGACTGGGCTATGCCCCAGAACACTGGTGAGGTGTTCCTAGTAACTTGCTAGTTTCTGTCCCTAAAGGAAGTAGAAACAAGGAAGGGTCCTCTCCTAGAGCTGGTGCCCTGAATTGGACTTCTAGTCTCCAAAACTGTGAGACAACAAGTTTTTGTTCTGTAAAGCCACCCACTAGTGGTATATTTTGTTATAGCAGCACTAGGTAACTAAGATAGGCTGGACACGATAATAGGTAGTTTCCATAGTTCATCAGATCTTATCCACAGTAAGTGTTACTATTCTTCCTGCTTTATGATGATGATGATGATGATGTGAGAGAGAGAGAGAGAGAGAGAGAAAGGAAAAAGGTGAGCCTCATGTAGGTTAAGAGTGGTTCCCAAAGTTGTGGTGCTAATTGGTGGAAGAGTTGGGACAGAGCTCAGGTCTCTGACTTCCAAGCACTTGTGTGCTAGTTTTATCATGTAGCCAGGGCTTTTCTGAGTGCACCTTCTCCAGGTGGAACAGGGTCCTAAACCAGCAGGCAAGCGTGGTGCTCAGAATCCTGAAGACACCAGAAGAATGAAATTCTTTTTAGTTTATCCTTAAATGATAATGTTGATATTAGGTGCCATCGAGTCAATTTCAACTCACAGTGATCCCATGTGACAGAGCAGAACTGCCCCATAGGGTTTTCAAGGCTGTAATCTTTACAGAGAACCTTGGTGGCACAGTGATTAAGTGCTCAGCTAACTGAAAGTTTAGCGGTTTGAACCCACCAGCTGCTCTGTGGGAGAAAGTTGTGGCAGCCTGCTTGCATAAAAATGACAGCCTTGAAAACCCTGTGGGGCAGTTCTACTCTGTCCTGTAGGGTCGCTGGGAGTTGGAAGTGACTCAGCAGCAAGTTTAATCTTTACAGATGCAGATCGCCGTGTCTTTCTCCCATGGAGCTGCCGAGTGGGTTCAAACTGCCAACCTTTCAGTGAGCAGCTGAGCGCTTAACTGTTGCACCACCAGGGTTCCTTGCTTAAATGACTGTCCTTATTTGTCTAATGATTTGGTTTTCATTCATTCGTTCACTCATTCATTCAGTAATGTATTGAGGGTGCCTACTATGTGCCAGGCACTTATTGGGACCTTCTTCAGTTCAGTGATGTCTGTCTTTGATGTGTGGGTATCAGAATCACACACAGACCCCAAGTCCTCATGCCCAAGTGATAGGTATCATGGAGACTTTGGAAGAAGCTCAGCCTTGGGGGGCTGTATTTTGGGGAGTGCTACGTCAGCACACTGGATCAATGTCAACAGAACATTAAAAACCTATGAAGAGTAAGTACTTATTTGCTGCACCAACAGGCAGATTTGCTCACCCTACTTTCCAGATGAGCAGTCTCAGGCACAGAGAGCTTGCCTTATTTGCCCAAGGCTATTGCAAGGGGTTACAAAGATCATAGCTTTCTGAGGTCTCCTTTGCAACCGGCCAGGGCCTCCCATGGAATCCTGCAGAAGTAGACTTGGGAGGCACTGGTAGGGGATTTGTTGATTTGATCTTAAGTTTTGATTTAAATATCAGCAAGTACTGTGTTCTAAGAGCCATGGTGGAGCAATGGTTAAGCGCTCGGCTGCTAACTGAAAGGTCAAAGGTTTGAACCCACCAGGGGCTCCGTGGGAGTAAGACCAGGTGATCTGCTCCCGTAAAGACTTCAGGCTAGGATGCCCCATGGGGCAGTTTCTGCTGGGGTGCTATGCGTCGGAATCCAACAACTGTGTTCTAGCCCACAGGCAAAGTCCTGAAGGACCAGTGATTCAGTAGGACCAGCCCTACCTTCAAGGACCCCATAGTCTATCGGGGGAGACCAAGATGTAAAAGGATAGATCATAGGGCATTATGGTGCTAACTGCTAAACATGAGATGTGAACAAAGTGCTACGGAGCTGAGGGAGAGTAACTACTTTGCCCAGGTGGGACTGGAACCAACTCAGACTCATGGCAACCCCACGTGTGTCAGAGTAGGGTTTTCAGTGGCTGATTTTTCAAAAGTAGATTTCTAGGCCTTTCTCCTGAGGCACCTCTGGGTAGACTTGAACCTCCAACCTTTAGGTTAGCAGCTGAATGCATTCACCATTTGTACCACCCAGGGACTCCTTACCACATTTTAGCAACGTATTTTTTAAATCTCACTGGTCAAAGAAGAGGTACCCCCTGGAAACCTGGATACCCCAAAATTTTTCAGTTTCCTACTTGGGGGTCTACAAGGCCCTGGGAAGTTGACCTTCAGAAAAGATGCCAATGTTCCTGTCCTTAGTTCAGTCTGGCTTTTAAAAAAATTTTGTTGTTGTTGAGAATATACATGGCGAAATATACATCAATTCAACCGTTTCTCCATGTACAATTCAGTGACATAGATTACATTCTTCGGGTTGTGAAAGCATTCTCACTCTCCTTTTGTGAGTTTTTCTTCTCCATTAACATAAACTCACTGCCCCCTAAGTTTCCTATCTAATCTTCTGAGTTGCTTTTGTCACTGATACCATAAAAAAAAAAAAAAAAAAAAACCCAAACGCACTGCTGTTGAGTCGATTCTGACTCATAGCGACTCTTAGGACAGAGTAGAACTGCCCCGTAGTTTCCAAGGAGCACCTGGTGGATTCAAACTGCCGACCTTTTGGTTAGCAGGTATAGCACTTAACCACTACACCACCAGGGTTTCCTTGATCTCATATAGATCCTAGAAGAGCTTAATGCTCAAGGTAGAGATTTTTTAATAGTTAAGCTAAACTACTGTTTGGTTTTAAGACTTCAGGGAATATTTTTGGTTTAAGGTTTAAAGATTTTCTCAGGGTAATAGTTTCAGGGGTTCATCCAGCCTCCATGGCTCCAGAAAGTCTGATGTTCATAAGAATTCGAAATTCTGTTGTACATTTTTCCCCCTTTTGATTGGGATTCATCTATAGAATCTTTGATCAAAATGTTCAGTTAATGGTAGCCCGCAGCCTGACTTTTTGAGAGTGGTCTACTTCCCGCTGCACCAACCTCTGGCTCCTGTCCTCCCTGCAGCGCCCAATTTTTCTGAGGCCATCAGCCATCACCTTCCTGACTCCTAGCCCCAGTTTTGCTTCCCTCCAGTCTTCCCTCCCCTCTGTGGGTACACATTCAAAGGGAGTTGGTTAGTTCCTAACCTACCTGTTCAAACTCCTCCTTGGACTCCTTCTTGGAAAAGATACCAATGTTCTTTTGGAGGCTGTCTCAGGCCCTCCTCAGGCAGCCCCTGCACTCTTCTGTGGGGGTACTGACTGCGGAAAAGGAAAATTCGGACTTGGCTCTGCATCCCCAGTAAGAGAGTGCTATAATCACAGTACTGAGTATGAAGGACAAGGGCCCTGGAGTTTAGGGAAGCTATTTGCCCAATCCCACACAGCTCATCACTGAGGGCTCCAAAGTGAACACTGGTTTCTCACCCCCTTGTTGTTGTTGTTGGTTGCTGTTATGGCAACCCCATGTACAACAGAACGAAATGCTGCCCTGTCCTGTACCATTTTCATGATTGTTGGTATGCTTGAGTCCATTGTTGTGGCTGCTGTGTATTTTGAGTGACTTCCAACCTAGGGACTCATCTTCCAGCACTGGATCAGGCAGTGTTCTGTTCTTATCCATAGGGTTTTCATTGGTTAATTTTCAAATCACCAGGCCTTTCTTCCTAGTCTGTCTTAACCTCGAAGCTCCACTGAAACCTGTCCACCATGGGTGACCCTGTTTGTATGAGAAATACTCATGGCATAGCTTCCAGCACCATAGCAACACACACGTCATTGCAGTATGACAAACTGACAGATGGGTTGTGGATGGGTTGTGGTCTTGCCCTGTAGCCCAGTGCTATTTGTAAAGTCCTACAATTTGATCTTATCTACAACTCAGTTAGCTTCCTCTCCATATAAGATTTTTCCTTCCAGAGAGCATTTATTCTGATTACTACCGTGGTATATTAAGAAACAGTTTTAAGGATTATAACATTTCCCTTATCAAGGCCACAGCCTTTTAAATTACTATAATTTCCACGGGCCCATCTTTAAATAAAGGCTACTGTGTTGCCATGTTGCTTGTTCCAAGTGACCTGACCCAAAGGTGATATAAATCAGATGTGTCCCCTTTTGTCAGGATAATTGTGAAATATCAGCTAAGGACGTGCGTAAGCTGTGTGGCAGGAGACCCAACAAAGAAGTGCTGGTGTTCCCTTAGCACCCCTGTAGGAGGACTCAGGTTTAGTTGGTGACATTTGGATGGGGAGAGAATTCTGCCATGACAAAGAATGTGTCTGTAAACAGAAGGAAGCATGGCTCTGGGAAGGCATGAGCCACCTTTATTTAAAACGGTAATGAACTGTGAAAAAAAAAAAAAATCCGTTGCTTTCCAGTCTATCCTGACTCATAGCGATGCTATATGACAGAGTAGAACTGCCCTGTAGGGTTTCCAAGGAACGGCTGGTGGATTTGAACTGCTGATCTTGTGGTTAGCAGCTGAGCTCCTAACCACTGTGTCACCAGGGCTCCAGTGAACTTTGAGGTAGGTTAATTTTGCTCAGCAGCTCCAGGCTGCTCCTGCTACCTCCTGGGCTTCCATTCGGCCCCTTCGGAACTGCATGGAAAGAGTTGGCACCAAAGCAGTCTGATAGCAGACACCATGGGTGGGTGTCACAGCCGAGTTTCAGAATGGAAAGTTAAAATGTGATTATAAAAGGTCATATCCAGCTTGTGTTTCTGCAGTTCCTACCCAGCTGCATCACAAGCAGCACTTGGTGAGGGGAATCTCGGCAGGCAGGGGCATGCAATCCAGGGACTTGCTACTGAGTGTGTGGTCCCCGCATCAGCAGCAGCAGCAGCATCACCTGGGAAACGCAGAGCCTCAGGCCTCGGTCTGGACCAGTAGAATGAGAATCTGCATTAAACAAGTGATTCGAATGTGCAGGAAAGTTTAAGAAGCATGCTGTTTAGGTGAAACAGCCTGTTCTGACGAAAGTCCACGTCTCTGTGCAGTGGTGACACCTTGACCCTGGACAAGTCATCTTTGTGTGCCTCACTTTTCCCACCTTTCAAATAGGAGTCCTTCATCTCTATTTAATAGTGAAGAGGTGAAGATAGTTTGGAAGTAGGTTGCCAGGCCTTTCTTCCTAGGTGGCTCTGGGTGGACTCTAGCCTCCAACCTTTAAGTTAGCAGCCACGCATGTTCACTTTCACATCCCCCCCTCCCCAGGGACTCGAAAGATAGTGATGTATTCAGATGCATCCAGTGTGTAAATAAGTTCCAAGATGCTATAAAATGTGCATGTAAAACTTTTAACTGGTGTTTTTAAATAACAATAGTGATAGCAATTTTCATTTCACTGCTTCTGGAGAAGTAGTCTTTAAAAAGCTTCCTCCCATGGGCCGCCTTCTATCTACCCTGACATGCCTGGATGTAAGTAATTCTCCAAAAGTTACTGTAACAACCCTCAAGGAGACGATCCAATTTCCAAATGTAAATTCCAACAACACAGTGAGGGAACGCTATCGCTAGCAGTCCCCCTGTGAGAAATGAGGTTTTCTACAAAACGTGATTGCCTTTGACATTGTTGCTGTTCCCTGTGAAGTGGTTTTTCAGTGTTAAAAGAAGCTGTCCCTACTGGGAAAGGATTCGTTCATGTAAAGTTGAAAGTTTACGCTTGTTATGCATGAGTTCCAGGGAAAGGAAGACAGAGCTGATGGAGAAAGACATGAATGTTCAATGTCATGTGGCTTTGAAGGGCTTGTTTTTGAGCCTTCATGAGGACCTGCCATTTGTATGGAGAACAAGGATCTGGCCGCATGTGGGTGAGGATGAAATGTGGGGCCCACTCCTGGCTCTCCCCATACACATCCCCTTTACCCTAAAGCACCTGCTGTTACCTGTGCATGAATCTATTCACCTGCACTGTTGTGTCTGTTGTTGTTACCTGGTGTTGGGTCAGTGCTGACTCATAGCGACCGTGTGTACAACAGAACAACATATTGCCTGGCCCTGTGCCATCCTCACAACCATTGCTATGCTGGAGCCTATTGTTGTAGCCACTGTGTCATCCATTTCACAGAGTGTCCTCCTCTTTCACTGACCCTCTACTTTACCAAGCATGACACCCTTCTCCAGGGACTGGTCCCTCCTGATAACATGTCCAAAGTACATGAGATGAAGTCTTGCCATCCTTGCTTTTAAGGAGCAGTCTGGCTGTACTTCTTCCAGGACAGAGAGACCTGTTCGTTCTTCTGGCAGTCCATGGTATATTTAGTATTTTTTGGTGGTGTGTTTGTAGGAAGCAGAATTCAGTCGCAGGTGGAACAGCAAAGTCAATGCTATCTGGCTATAAAGGTGAAGATTATGATGGTTAAACATTATCAGCTTTCTACAGGCTTAAGTAGGTGAAATCATTCTAGGTAAAAAAAAAAAAAACAACAAAACAAAGCACTTTGCACCTGATCATAGAGATTTTCCTTATCTGAAATTTTTATTTGATATAAAAGAATGCACTGAGAGGAGACCAGCCCTTCCTTGTAGCATTAAAGCTAAATTGTGTGTGGTGATGTTGTTGTTGGGTGCCGTTGAGTCAATTCTGACTCATAGTGACCCCATGTGACAGAGTAGAACTGCCCCATAGGGTTTCCTAGGCTGTAATACTTATGAGAGCAGATCTCTAGATCTTTCTCCCGCAAAGCCCTGGGTGGGTTTGAACCGCCATCCTGTCGGTTAGCAGCAAAGTACTTAACTGTTGCACCACCCACCCAAAAAAAAAAAAAAACCCATTGCCATCACCAGCGCTCCTTAAATAGTGGGTACGCGGCCATCAATTCCATTTTCCAAAGACGTGTGCTATGTAGACGACGCAGAATCAAGTGATCTTGCATCAGAATTTCTGCTGATCAAACACTTGAATGCACTTTGTCAGACCATGATACTTCTACCTACTGTGTTGGTCATCATCTATTCCTCAAAGATCCATAGCAAAGGCTGGTTTTTATGCAGTGACACTTTCAATCAGCCAGATGCTGAAGGGCACTAGCAAATTTTAGAGGGGACACGAGATGGCCTCAAGCACTGGGAAGAACCTGCCTGTCTTCTTGCCTCATTTGAGAGTCCAGAGGACTCTGAAGTTCTTCCTGGGTCTCGGTTTCCTCATGTATAAAACGGACAGAATCATCTCATCTCATCAGTCCCACATTTACCGTTTGAAGGGCAAATGAGTCCTCTCGTTTCTGGGGGCTGGAGAGTGACATGTTTAGGACGCAGGCTCCTTCCAGTTCTAAAAGTTTCCACTTGCCAACAACACCAAGGGGGCAGGCATGGATCTTTGTGGTTTCTGCATGCAGAGCACCACAAGGTGAGCTGCACTTCTGAACAGGACACCTGCTACCTACTCCTCACCTTCCACGGACCCTGCGCCTTTCGAGGCATCCTCAGAGATGCTCAGCTCTTCACCGGGAGAGGACCACCCACCGCTGCCGCTGACAATTTCATGGAACGTTTTTCTGAACTTTGATTTCTGAACAAATTCATCTTTCTTATTGGATGCTACCACTAGTCAGCGGGGTGTGTTTTCATTATTATTTTAATTTCATGTTGGCAGAAAGACACTGTAAGAGAGTGCCCTTCGAGGGAAGCGTTTACTTTGGGGGGCAGTTCAGATCACTCTGCTTTTGGCTCAGTTCCTCCTGACACATATGGGGTACATATTGGTTTCCCCAAACTGTGCTTCATGGCAGGCTCCACTCCTTAGAGGCTCCACACCACATTCCTGAGTGTGCTGGGGCCTGTGAGTGAGTATTGAAGGGGAGAACCACAACGGACAAATCGTGGATCCAGAGAAGTTTCCGTTCTAGGGGCACTTACATGCACCCGCTATCAGTTGGCTGTCATATCCCAGTTACACCCCCTAAGAACCAAACACGTTGCTGTAGATTTCCACTTACAGTGACTCTGTAGGGCGAATAGAATTGCCCCACAGGGTTTCTGAGGCTGTAAATCTTTACAGCAGTAGACTGCCGCATCTTCTTACTGAGGAGTGGCTGGTGGGTTCTAACTGTTGACTTTTGCTTGGCAGCCGAGCACCTAACCACTGTATCACCAGGGCTCCCCCAGTTACACAGACCTAGTGAAACAATCAGACATCCGTAGGTGGCATAAACAGTTAAGCACTTGGCTGCTAACCAAGAGGTTGGAGGTTCAAGTCTACCCAGCGGCACCTCAGAAGAAACGCCTAGGGATCTACTTCCAAAAAATCAGCCGCTGAAAACCCTATGGAGCTTAGTTCTCCTCTGACACATGTGGGGCTGTCATGAGTCAGAGTCGACTTGATGGCAACTGGTTAGTGAAAGAATCACTCTGAAGATTCAAGTCTACAGAACTGAGATATGCTCCTTGTTTGGCTTTCTTTGAATACGACTCTCTACTACCACAAATTACTTGGATTGAGGCATGTTGGTAAAAATATATATTCTGAATAGCTTTTTTTCTGGCTGATGTTCCATACCTTTCCCATGGTAACGGAAGTAAGAGTCTCGTATCCAACATTCCTCCTTTTACGAATTGAGATAACACTCTGCCAAAGGTCTAGTAAAAATAGAATTCGAAGTTTAAGACGACCACATCTTGAGGCAGTACCGATATCCCAGAGTTTGCATTTTGACTTCTGACATCTTGTCCTAAATATTTAATTCTGGGCTGTAACTGGGAAACTAGTTACAGAAACTTAACTTTCCAAAAAAAAAAACAAAAACACTTCCAAAAACAAAGAAATTAATGACATTTACATAAATAAATGTTTTGTTGCTAAACAATAAGTACTATAAATAACAGAGAATAAAATATCTACTAAGCCAAGAGACTGGGAAGTATAGAGAACAGTAATTATGAATTCATCACATCAGGCCATTTTGCAACTGAGTTGCATTCAGGAAACTCATTGTGTACCCCTTAGGAAATTGCTATCCAAAGTTGATCATGCTTGGTCTTTTTTTTTTAAATCATATTTATTCTGAAAATTTCCCATCACTCCTTTATTTTCATATACATTTAAAATATTCTATCTATCCTACATGTACCTGTGATAACGTGATCAAGAAAGCTATTTTCAGTGCTGAGAATCCCCTTGCCCTGTTTTAAAGGAAAATCCAATGTAGTAAAGTCATGCTAATTGAGAACTCTATGAAGGGGTTAAAACATTACCCAGGTACAAGTCGGGTGGCCGTTATAACTGTGATCCAAATAAAAGCCAGAAACAGGAAGCCAAAAAAAAAAAAAAAACAACAGGTCCCTAAGGCAGGCATCTGTCTTAAATGATATCATTTGTCGAGTTCCCAGCATCTTGTGGTTGGGAACACAAAAAGAAGATCTGTGTTGTGCTGAGGACATGACATCCTTATTAGCCAGAATGTTCCTCAAGTACATAACGCAGGATTTTCATTTTAATAAGAAGCAGCTACTTGTCACTGCACTTTGCATGAGATAAATACCGACTGTAACACTAATGACCATTTATAGATGCTCGATAGTACTCCTAAGAAACTTTATTCAGATAAAATTATACAGTAATAATTTATAGGACATACTGTGTGGAACTTCTATGTTTTGTGTGCAAACCGCTCCCTGGTTTTCTTTTTTTTTTTTTAATGCTGAAATCAGCCAACAGCAGTAGTCATCATCAAAGGGACCCTAAGTGACATTTGCTTAGTGGGTTATTTTTTGCATGTGAAGGAATCGTATTTTACGTTTAGAAGTCACAACCTAATTGTAAGTAATAGTTGGGACGCCTTCATTTCTCTGCAGGCTTCCAAGAACCAGCCCGTCCTCAGTGCCCTGCCAGTGACCTTACGGCTGGCGTGTAGAGAAGGCCACGCTGAGAACGGAGAAATAATTTATCCACCGTGATTGCACAGCCCGGGCCACTTCTCTAAAACAAAGACTGACAATAGCCCTAAATTATGGATGGTCCTTGTTGGGGTATGTAACACAGTTCAATAGAAAGGTGTGGAGGCCCTCACACCACTTCACCTCCCATTAGCGGCCGGCCTGAGCAGTAATCCCTGAAGAGTGAAACTGATGCTGAACTATGACCTGCAATTTACAAATCATTTTTCAAAAGGATAAAAAAAAAAAAAAAGGGTTTAAACATATTTTTGGCATTATCTGAATGGGCGGAATCTTTCATGCTTGTTTTCTAAGAATAAATGAAAACAGCATGCAATCTAGTTTCTGAGTTTGGGGAAAAAGAACATCAGGTTTTCAGATTAGATTTTATTTTAAACCTGGCTGTTTGATTTTTTTTTTTTTTAACGTAGCTGAATCCAGCATATTCCCTCAAAATATAACACATTTCTAGTCTGTAGCTTAAGGGATCCATTCTTTTAAATGTTGGTCTTTCATCTTTATTACCCTCCCATTAAAATGAAAGAAACCGGGACTCACTTCAGGTTGGAAGAAGCAATTTAGTTGGTAATGTCCTTACCGCTTGAGTCTTTACTGGGGGAGAGAGTGCACCCTCGCCTAGATTTCACACATCTATCTGCATGAGAAGCAACGACGCCTTTCAGACATAGACCATGTTGGATTTAATAATACCCTTTGATTAGATTATTTTATTACGACATTTTTCCATTACCAGTCATTTCCCGTGCGTGGTTACATTCATAAAACCTGTTTTCTCCCCCTTTGTTTGTTTGTAGAGAGAGAAGCCAGGCAAAGTCTCTTTCCGTTTTGCTACAGCTGTGAGGTCTGAAAGGGACAGATTAATAACTGAGCCCCACATTGGCCGAGCGTGCTCTCTGCGTACGCTGCACCAGTAACCCTTTGCTATAATGAGGACACAAAGAGCCTCCCATCGGGCAGCGACTCCTCTTCATAACTCAGGAGCGTCACAGTGGCAGTAGCCTCTAGTGCTATTTGTCTTTAGTGCAGTTGTGACACTTCAGCATGAGCCATAATTTGGCAGCTATTTACCGTGACATTGCCCTCCAGTGCAGCCATAACATTCAGTAAAGCCATTATTTGGTTTCATTTACCATATAAATTGTATTGTTGTGCATGCATGCTAGCAGCAGCTACATTAGGTACCTGAAAATGAGTAAATCTTGTAAAACAGATACTAAAAGCTCTTCAGCAGCAGAATTTTCTGGCTCCTCCCAGGAAAGGGAGGAAAAACTAAATGTGGTCCCAAACTTTCCTGGAGCACCTTCAATTACGTTGAGATTTCTAAACACCGTCCATACTGGGAAAGCCAGGACTTGAGGAAATAATCACGTGGAGCCTTACATGACACTAGAAAGGCACTATGGGATCACCAGCTCAGCCCTGGCATCTGAGGCCTTCTCCGGTGCACTGGCGGTTAAAGGCACACAGATCCACCCCAGACGTGGCTCAGCAGAGCAGGCCTGTCTTGTCTCTTACCACATGTGGTCAGTGATGACATGAGATGGTATCTGGAGACAGGAAACGGGAATCAGGATCAGTGACAGCTACCTTGGTTTCTGTGACCAGACACGAAGTGCATCTTCCACCTCCGAAAGCCTCTACTGCTGAGCGGATGCACTGCTGTTTTGGATCACTCAGTCCCCACTGCAAAGGTGCTATCTGACATTTCCTGTTTCCGGCACCCAGGCCTGCTGTGATGCCCACAGAGTGCTTCCCTGGTGTGGTCCATGCGGGACCACAGTGCAGATGCAGTACAAGCCCTTCCCTTTCCTGCTCTGTAGTTCCCCTTTGAAAACCTGCTTGCTGTGTGTATATACGTTTTCAACGCAGCTTTGCTTTTTAATTTTAAGGGGAGAGGAAAATTTTTGTTTCTACATATACCTCAGCAGGACGGGTGTGGATAAAAGCCATCAAACACTAGATATGTCTTTAAATACTTCTGGCTATCGGGTTGCTACGAGTCGGAATCGACTTGACAGCAATGGGTTTTTGGTGTTCACCCAACCATTTTTTCAAATAACTTTGCAAAGTCAAATCTGGGGGGGATTCTCCCAAATTTCTATTGAGACAGTTGGCTGATGATTTATAGAATAGGGGTGACTTGCTGATAACATGGATTCTGAAAATATACAGCTGACTTGCTATATCTCTCATGTATGAACTACTGGTAAGTGTAAGACCACACTATCCCAAAGCAAAGAATTTATGAACTATTCTCAAGACCAGTTTTAAAATCATACTGACATGATCAGTGCTTCCATCAGGAATTAACTGAGTCCCTGGGACAATAAAAGCTGGAATGAGACTGCCCATGACTAAACAATCAAATGTGCACGTTTTACCTCTTAGCCATCCGAGCAAATTTTATTAGCACATTTTTTTTTTCTGAGAGGCAAAAAAAAAAAAGAGAAACTGAATCATTAACACCTTACTTTTGTTTTAAGAAATATTACACCCATCACCAACTAAAAATACATTGATTTTTAGCAACTCCGAGGCGTCAAGTGCCCATTTTTGTTCTCTTTTGATTTATATCATTGTTCTGTTTTTACAGCTTACTGTTGACAGCATGAGGTAATTCAACAACAATTTTCCCAGTGTTTTTCCCCATGTACATATAATCTACAGCACGGAATACAGACTCCAAGCCAGTAAACTCGCCCCCTGGAGACAGCGCTCCAAGGTCCACCTCACACACCAGTTCTCCACGTTCGTACATCTTGAGCAAGTGGTCTATGGCTGCCTGATATTTAGAAAGGTAATGGTTCAGGAAGAAACCCTGGATGCTGGCAGATTTTCTTAACAGTTTGGCTGGCAATGTTCCCGCTTTCACAGGAGAAAGGCCAGTAGGAGTTTGGTAGCCAGAGATAAACCCAATTAAAATCAAGCGCCCTTTGGTGGCCAGTGCACTCACTGCCAAGTCAAACAGGGCCCCCCCCACAGACTCGAAGACCACATCCACACCTTCGGGGTACTCCCGCTTAAGGACAGCACCCACATTCTCCGTTTTATAGTTGATGGGGCGATCACAGCCAAGAGACTTCAGGAAAGCAGACTTTTCATCAGAAGAGCAGGTTCCAATTACGTGGCATTTCGCTCTCTTTGAAAGCTGCACAGCAAACTGGCCTGTCCCCCCAGCTGCAGCTGTCACCAAAACTTTCTTTCCTTCTGACAACTCTCCAAGCTCCTCCAGGCTGAGGTATGCAGTAGTGCCACTTACCAGCAGGGCAAGGTACTCGGGTTTCACAGAGGGCACTGGAGTTGCAACATTGGCAGACACAACTGTATATTCAGCAAAAGAGCCAGGTGCCATGTAAGCCACAGCTTGGCCAACTGTGTACCTGGCACTAGCAGAAAGGCCTAAGGCTACCACCTCACCGATGCCTTCAAAACCTGCATCGAAGGGGACCTTAAGGGAAGGGCCATATCGACCAGCGGAATGGTTGATGTCCGATGCATTAACACCAACAAATCTAGGAGAAAACAAACAGAAATGCATTAAGATTTTTCCCTTGCCAGGGCCTTGATGTTCCACTTAGAAAAATCCCTTTAATTCCAGTTACTGTCGAAGGGTTGCTAAGCTAGCTATACATTCTGACAGAATTCCAGAAAATGAGTCCGGCTGTTCAACTGAAAAAAGAAACTAAGCAAGTATTAGTTCAACAATGATTTTCAACCAGAGTTTTGGCATATTGTTTCAGTACACTGTATTGTTTCATCGGTTTAGGAATAATTTTGTATCACTTTAAATCTCAGGTTGTTTACTTCATGTGTCATTTATTCCCCCCCCCCCTTTTTTTTTCTTCAAAAGGAAAAATAAGCAAAAAAAAAGTCAGGAATTCAGTAAGCCTTTACTTACATACAAACTTCACTAGGGCGTGGGTTGGAAATTAACTGGTCTCTTAACAAAGATGTTACAAACAATCCAGGGATAAAATATATTCAAAGAGGTAGACTTGTATCGATTCTGGCCACAATTTAACACTTCAGATAATAATAGTAATGACAAGGATACTATTAAAGATGGATGGAAAGTACAAGGTCATGGGTTGTTCCATGGTCCTGCAGGGGCTGTTTAAAACAGTGGTGTGTGGCTGCAGGACGTTTTCTTTCTGATGTAACTCTGTCTGGTGTGAAAATACGCATTGTGATTAATTTAACAAAAAAACTGTCTCATAAAGGCATATAGACTTTGAGAGAACATTCAACATTTTACAGTCCTTTTTCAGATGAAAAGGAAAGCAAACTGTCACTTTATTTTTCCCCAACAAGAAGCCGAGACAGAGCTTGATCAATACCAGATGATTATTTTCATTTTGGTATCCAGATATCCAGTTTAATTGCGAGGCCAGTATTTTCACCAGCTTTCTCTCATCTCCGTATACCCCGTAACAAAAATATCCTAATACATAAGGAAAAAAGTCATCTGCTAAGGATGTCAGGAGGTGGTTTAGACATATAACGGAGACCCTAAGAATGTCACTTCCACCTGTAACCTAGTGGCATGAGGAAAACTTAGTAAGAACATTTTAAACGCATTCGCTTTTAATTTAACTTAATAAAAGCTTATAAACCACAAGTGTTCTGTGCAAGAAGGACACACTATCACAGCAATATAGATCACGCTCAGCACTTATACACGCTCCGTTACGGTGATTCCCCAGATATCTACAATGTGGAAAGTTCTCTATATGCTGGAGAAATAAGAAAGCAGGAAACAAATTCTTCTGGCCAGGTCTAGCTGCTTCCAGAAGTCAGAGACTACAGCCTCAATCATATGCCCCAGAATTCCATATCCACAAATGATTCCAAGGGGTCTAAATGATTTCTGCTGGTTTCTCCTTTGGCATGTTAATACCAAGAGATGCCTATGTCCTATTTTTAGAAAAGGGAAACCCAGCCATCTTCCCTTGAGTTTATACCCTTCTCCAGGCCTGTGCTATTAAGAAAAAGGCCAGATTCCTCCAGACTTCACAGGGGGGGGTGGAGGCAGCCTAGCTGGAGGCTTTATGGGTACCCCTAAGATCCAGTGTGAAGCAGACCCCAGGAAAGGCTGACTAGGGAGTGGAAGTGATGGCAGGCTGTGGTTTTGGAGGTGGGAGGAGAGCTCGGCCACCACTTCTTTCTCTCGGTCCCTTCACCAGGGTTAACCCTTGCATCTTTCCCCTCTCTCTGGCTCTTTCAGCTCTCCGCGCCCCCCCCTCCCCCCAGCCAGTGGCTCAGCAGTCTGAGCTGGAGCACCAGTTCCTGGCTGGGGGACCCTGCCTTGAGCTCTGGTGGCAGACAGCCCTTGGCGGCGGCAGCCCCTGGGGGCCTCCCCACCTCTGGGGGCTGAACTTGAAAGCTCCGCAGGGGAAAAGGGCGAGTGTCCCGTGTCCTGCAACCCGGCTGTGGGTCTCCACTTCCGAGGAAGCAGGGGCGAGTCAGAGCAGGGAGTGCGCCCCAGAAGGGCAGAGAGCTGGCGCACACCGGGAAGGGCGAAGGCCAAGTGTGGGCAGCGGCGGAGTGGCTCAGCTGGGAGCTGGAGGCAGCGGCTGGACTCCACTGTTGGTTTAAAAACCCAACACAACCATCTCAGTCCCAGCACTAGCCAGCACTCGAGCAGCGTGACGAAGACTGCAGGGTCCACCACGCTGTCCCTGCCGGTCCCCGCGCGTTCTGTTCGGCCGGTTCCTGCCTCATCCCTGCCGCTCCCCTCGCCGCGCTCGGACTGCTTGAAGGCGCCAGCGCTCCTAGGAAGGTCCCCTCGGAAGTGTGTGGGTCCCCACCGGCTGCTTGACTTGTCCCGTCCTCCCCGGAGGGCCGGAAGCGGCGTGGGCGGAGGGGCCAAGACCATGACCTCGTACTCCTGGTGGGCAGGTCCCTGCCACCCGCCCTGCGTCCCCTCGCTGCTACCGAGCTCCCGCCCAGGACATCTAAGTTCCCGGGAGCCCCGCGCGCGCTGGGCTGAGTGGTCTGCAGCCTGCAGCGGCTGGATCACTACTTTGGCTTCCTACCCCATTTTCTCGCACGCAGCCCCCCCCCCCCCCACACCATCTTTTCAATGGCCTGGTCTTCCGTGAATGAGGCTCCTGCTTCGGCACTGACCGCGGCGGCTCTGCTCTGCGTACCTCGCTCTCTCCCGGATTGCCTGGCCCCTCGTGGAGGGCCCCCCGTCACCCTCCCCCCCAAGTCCCCACCGGTTACGAAGCACGGCCTCAGCGGCTGGAGGGGACCCGGGCCCGCCCGGGGCGCGCCTCTGTCCTTACCTGGGCTTTGGGAAGAAGCCGCGCGAGGTCCGGAGCCCCGCGCCTTCCACTTCACCAGAAACAAGTTCAAGAGCAGCGAGCGCAAAGGGAAGGGGTACCCGGTGGGGAGCAGGGGGCAGGAAAGCATGCAGAAGGAGAAAAAGGGATGACACACTAGTGTTTGCAAATTCGAGGTCCCCCACACCGCTTTAATTTAAAATGCGTGCTTTTAATGAGCGCAGGATTCTAGCAATCCGACAGGAGGATCCACTTAAAAGCTACAACTCAGGAACCCCAGGAAAAAGAATGAGGCCGCTGCGGGCTTTTCCCAAATATATACCCTTCCAAAGTCTCTGGGTTTATTTATACTAAAAAGTGCTGAGGCCCTTCGTCATGTTTATTGTGAAAACAGGGCAATCCTGCAGAGGGGAGGGAAAGGCTGTCCTTTGAACAAAAACCAAAGACGAAGGCTCAGGTCCAGAGCAAAAGGCTTCAATACTGGAAGAGGAAACAATGTCGTCCAAACCAGACCTTCCTTAAAAAAAAAAAAAAAAAAATCCTGGCCCCGAGAATCAGCAGAATTATTGTTGCCCGCCCGAGAGCAACAAACCGTTCATCAAAAAGCCCTCCCCTCCCCCCTCTGCCATTCCTACAAACTCTTTGCGCCATTATCTTAACACTTCAGCAAAAAGTCGTTAGAGAGATTTTGGAAACGAAATGACCTGCCACCCTCTTACAAAAAAAGCTGAAAATGGCGCGTAAACGGACTTAAACTGAGGGTCTCTTTCTCCCTTTCTTTTCCTTTTCTGAGGGCTGGGCATGGAGTGGGAGATCTCCAGGAAGTTGTCCTCCGCAGCAGAAAACAGTAAGGTAGGACCCGGGTAAAGGGACACGCATTACTGTGCAACAGGGCTTTTAGAACCCCCTTCTCATACCTTTCTTAAATGGTACACTTTAGTCGCCACAATCAATGTCCAGCTTAAAAAACATTTCCCTCCCTGTGAATTAAAACTTTGTATTTCCTGTTATGATGAAATAAGACGTGCAAATGTTTCACTGAAAGAAAAAGTCAGATGGAGTACAATGAAACCCTCCAAACACTTTCCAAACAAGTGAATTGGGGCTTAATTCACTCATTCCGAAGCAGGTTTTACCATAAAAATGAGGAATGTGCACATAAAATTTCAATGCAATTAACACCATTCAGGGGTGATGTGGTCTAGATTAAATGAACTAACCTGCAGTGATTAAGCCTCTATTCTTTTTGGTAAAATGCCACTTCCGTGGACACTTATTTGCAAGGATCAAGGTCTGCATACAGTTTGGAGGTAGGAGAAGATTTTCCAGTAGCATAGAGGAAGGGAGAGACAGTCCTCCTTCTAACACACAGAGAACTGGCCATTCTCTCCTCCTGTTGCAGATTTCAAGGTAGAAGTAACAGAAGTTAGAGGTTAAGTTGTTAAATGAACACTGTTTATATTAAAGGGATTCCTGGCCCGCGTGGAGAGGAAAAAGAGGCATGGATCCTAAAGCAAACCAAACTGGGGAGCCGGCGCTCCTGCGCCCTGAATATGGAATTCAGGCATCTACGTTGCTTGCGCCTTTGGACCAACTCTGGTGGCCCAGGGCCCACAGCGAGCCTCGGCCCCTTAGTCGCTGGGAGCAGCCCTTTGGGAAGGAGGCAGGAGGGGGCGGAGGGCGACCAAAGGCAAGAAGGGTGAGGAGCACAGAAGGGAAAGCTACCCAAGGAGGTGATGAACATTCGCAGGTAGAGAGGCCCGGGGAGCGCGCTGTGGGCGGGAGCGGTTCCACCAGACAGGTACACCCACTGTGGGCTAGTAATTCTCTAATTTCACACCTTCCCCTGCTTGTTCCCTCTCTGTCGCCCCCGCTCCCTCATAAAAGGGATTTTATTCAAGCGGTTGTGTGTTCACGTTCAGTCAATGGTATTCTTAATTAGAAGGAGAAAAGGTAAAAACTTTTGCCCATGTAAGTTTGTCTGGAGGTTTTTCATTTGGGTCTCACCGCCACTTCTGGCAAACCTCGACTGCGTTTTGTACGTGAACGAACACAGAAGCCCTTCTTTGTAACCTGGAAGAGCGAGGGTGTTCTTCTCTTACAGCCTTTGGGTCTCGGCATATAATGGAGTTCTCCGCAGCCATGCAAACTTTCCAGAGAAAAAAAGCACTCCCCCCTCCACTCCGTCCTCTCTCAGCTCAATCATTACACCCCCAACAGGTTTCCAAAGTTTTATATAATAATCAGAATCCCTAAATCGTGCGGGGACGGCTGTTAAGAATCTAAAAGGGGGCCTGTCGAGTAAACGTTGCCTGAAGCTCTTTTGGCAGGGCACATTTTGACCTTCAAAATGGACTTGCAGGACTTGCTGACACACAGTTTACAACATAGTTACATTCTCAATTTATTCCTTTCTTCATTAATATTCGACCTAAGACATGCAAAGCCTTAACCATTCGGATCTGACTCAGCGGACGGGCGAGCACTGCTCTTTCTAAGGGACAGGAGGAGCCCTAGCCTGGAAGTCTGGCGATGAGGGGAGGAGGTCCGGGGACCTCGGAACGTGGACCTCGGAACGTGGCAGGGAGGACCGCTCAGGCCGGCGCCAGGGCCCTCTCTTTCCTGTTGCTTCCCCGGCTACTAAAACTGAGTCACGTGCATACTTCCGAGGTGGGGGCGGGAGGAAGGACAGTCAGGACAGGGCAACGACCCGGAGGTCGCAGGGTGCCTGCAAAACCTGCAGGCAATCCCCCCACCGCGGCCCAGCTGCCCGGGACACGCGCCGCGCGCTGTCGATTTCCTTTAGGTGACAGACAACAGTCACCCAGCACTGACAACACGCAGACGACACCGGCGAGGTGCACTTGAACACATCCAACTACAGGCACCGCCACTGCGCGGCGGCCGCCCACCTGGAGGGGCAGTAGGCACCGCCCCGGCTGCCCCGAGTCTTCGCTGAGCCAGCGTTTTCCCTAAATGGAGCTGTGTGCGTCCGGGCGGCTCTTGCTTCCCCAAAGCGTAGTTGCGCGCAGTGGCCGTGGGTGCGGAAGGGCCATGAGGGGAGTCTCCCTTCTGGGTCGCGGCAGTTTTATTTCGGGCGGGAGGGGGAGGAGGTGGGCTGGGGGAGGGGAGGGGAATCCCAAATTAAAATAAGCTTCAGTGAGGAGGCCGCTCGGCTCCACCGCTCTGCACCATCGCAACAGGAACCTGCAATCGCGCTCGCCAGATGGCGGCGGGCGAACTTCCCGCGGGCAGCCGAGGCGGCACAGACCCAGCGCGGGCCTGGGGCGGGGCGCGGGGCTCACCGGTTCCGGACGAGGAGGTCTCCGTCCCCTGGGAGCGGCACCGCGCAGTCCCGGCGCAGGGTGACCGCCTCGCGGAAGTTGGGGCTCAGCCGGGTTACCACCAGCTTCTGCATGGCGCGGGGGATGGCAGAGCCCTTGAAGTCCAGGAAGCGTTGGGCGTACGACATGTCCACGATGGTCCGCAGCGCACGCATTGCCCATTTGGCGCCCGCTAGCTCAGCCGGGCCGCGGGGAGCGGGGCGGGCTCCGGCGGCGGGGCGGGGCGGGGCGGCCCCTCCCCCGGCCCCCGCATCCCGGCCGCCGCGCCGCCGCTGCTCCTTTAATCTCTGTGTTTTGTTTTGAATCTGCTCGGCGCAGACTGGCCGGGAGCCTCTCCGCCCTCCTCCTTCCTCCCGGCGCCGCACAGGCACCGGATATCCCCACCCTCGCCGTGTCCAAAAGCCGGATTTGACTCCTCCAAGGCGGCGGCGGGGGGGCCCGAGGGGACCCCGCTCGGCGCCCGACGCTCGAGCGCAGGCAGCCCTCGGCCCCGCAGCCCGGCCCGCAGCGGCGCGGTCTCGGCGGCCAGCGCAGGCACCTCCCCTTCCCGTGCGAAGCGCGCACTTCCTTGCAAGGTGGTACGAATCAACCCCGAGCGCGGCCGGGGCGGCAGGGCACGGCCGGGCGGAGCGCCCCGGGCCGGGTGGTGCCGGGAGCCCGCGGTCCCAGCGTGGGCTGGGCGCGCCCCAGGGCTCCTTCCCCCTAGGCCCGGGCCCTCGGTCCCGGCCGGTCTCGCAGTGCCGGCTGCCCTTGTCTGTCCCATGCAAGTTGCGCGAACTAAGCCATTTTATTTATTTTGGCCTAGATCTCTTGTTTTTCCGCTAATGTTTTAAAAAAAAAAACTACAAGGCTGTTAATGGTTCCCCACTGGGAGAGAAAGCACATATTGGAAGTTAGCGAGCCAAATTCCCAAAGCACACAAACATTTTAAACTTCTAGATGGTGATGCCAACGGACTTAATTGAATTGGAGACGTTGCAGTGCTGCATTTTGTAACCCCGCTAGAAAGACCCGCAGTTCCGTGGCGTCGATTTTCTCCCCGATTGTGTGCACTGACCAGATAATCAGTTCGCTTTTCAGAGCGGGACAAGTTAAATATTTTCTACTTTTTTCTGTGATGAACCAAGTCTAGCTTTAAATGTTTATTAAAGATACTTTAATAGTAATAATTTAAAAAAATTTCTTGTTTTCCACTCACCTGTGAGTTACCAAAATACAAAAGCCAAACAGCGCCCCACCCCCACCGAAATCTATCCCCAAACTAAAATGGTCAGAGTGCCACAGGTATTTCTATCTCCAATATAGGGCAGTCTTCCTCCACGGGTCGTTCGAGTGCACGTGGGTACATGTGTACGAATGTACAAGCAGAGAGGATACTAAGAGGTTTAAAAATCTACAGGCAGTTGTCTGTACTTAACTTGGTTTACGACACATGGGTTCCACCCAGTATCCGCCAGTGGATTAC